>NW_028135960.1:0-400846 GCF_964662115.1 Mustela nivalis
TGAACTCTAATGTAAACTGTGGACTTTGGGGTGATAATGATGTGTCAGTGTAGGGTCAGTGAGCGTGAAAAATTTCACCGTGGTACAGGATGTTGATAATGGGGAAGGCTGTGTGTATGTGGGGAAAGGGAATTTTACTTTGATCCCCAAACTACTCTAAATAATGCAGTCTGTTAAAAAAAATCTTTATAATGCAATATAATACAAAACAAGAATGCATATCAAGAGAGAAATAATGTTTAAAGGGAACGAAGAACTTCAGTAATGTGTATCTAGGGATTGTGATTGCACATTTGTAGGAAGTTCACTTTGTCATTAGCAATTGTTTATCTGTGAAGTAGAAGTAACATAAAGAGTGATGAAAACTCACAAATGCAACATTAAAAAAATGCCATCTATGGGCTTTTAAAAAATAGAACAAAATTTGCTTGGCTTCTTAAGCTTTGTGGGGAATGCAGGGACAGAATTTAAATTCAGCTTTATATAAAAGATTGGATAATATGTTTCTACAAAGAAGGCTCCTCTGAGTAACATAGAAATAAACATGGTAGTAGAAAGTGGAAAAAAGGTTCCATCTCTTGTGAGCTCACGTTCTCTGAAACCCTGTCACTTAGTGGAGACAGTAGCTGTTCGATGAATAGCAAATGGTAGTCTTTCAGATTCCTGGGATTTTCACTAAGAATCGTGAATGGATTTTTTAAAAAAGATGTAAAGAAGGTCTACAGTGCAAGTACCTGCAAATAACGGACATTTTGGAGAGAATATTTTAATCAGCAGAGAAGGTCAAAATGACAAAGTTCCACGATCAGACTAAACATATGGGATTAAAAATAAAAAATAAAAAAAAAGATTTTTTTGAAAGGACTTTTTTTTTTTTAAAAGGAGCTTAAACAAATGTCCTTTTTAAGAGACAGTTGTCTGTTTAAACCAAAAGTACAACTCACTGAGAGAATCGCCGCATTATTTATTGGGGTAGAAAGGACCCGGAATGTAGAAAGACTCATTCTGCAGAGGAAAAAATAGAATCACTAACAGGCCTCATGCCTTGCACAGCCAGTGGCTAGAATCCCTGCCTCATGAGACCCTGTGCTAGAAGGCCGCTAGAACCATCTCAACTATATTAGTCTATCTTGGAACCCAACAAGTGTTTGCCTCGTTAAGAGCACGGTAACAATCAGTCACGTTATGTTATAATGATTGTCGATATCTTCAAAAGCCTTGTCAGGTTCCCTTTTGAGTAACCCGCACCCCACCCTTAGAGAAATTTATCTGTGGTTCACCTCTTTGAAATACCTCATTGTTGTACCACATTTACCATAGCCAAAAAAAAAAAAAAAAAAAAAGCTTTTTATTAACAAAGTGTCAGAAGGGGGCGCCACTGTAAACATGAGAGGTTTCGCTGCCAGGACAATTTTGTTGCAGAAACAGCTGAAAGCAATCAGGTCAGACAGAGCCAAGGGCTGGAGGGATATTTAAAATTACAAAAACTGAACCAAATCAAACCAAAACAAAAATCAAAACCAATGGCCAAGATTTCAAGTTTGCTACTAAAGGTATGACATTCTCCTAAGACATGCGCGTGACTTGATCAATATATTTATATACTTATTTTTGAAGAAGAAGGAACTATTTGATGCAGCAAATGCACGTTGATTAAAAATTACCAGATATGGGGGCTCCTGGGCGGCTCCCTCGGCTCAGGTCATGATTTCAGGGTCCTGGGATGGAGCCCCACATCGGGCTCTCAGCGCCACGGGGAGTCTGCTTCCCCACCCTCTCTCTGCCTGCCTCTCTACCTACTTGTGATCTGTCTGTCAAATGGGTAAATAAGATCTTTAAAAAAAGAATTACTAAGTGTGAAATACATCGAGGGTATGGGAAGGAAAATGATTTCACCTGATCTGACTAGGAAGTGGTTGAAGCCGGAATTAAAGTGCTATATAAAGAGTAGAAGAGTAGAAGAGGGAAGGGGGTCAGAGCCTCCTGCTATTTCCAGGGCACCCAGAACCCAGAGAGTGAGGCCTTGGGTGCTTTCTAGTGACAGATTCAAGGCAATTTTTCGACTTTGGGACTTCAGAGCTAACTTAGTTTTCATTTGTGATTATTATTTTTGTGTGGGGTCCTGAGCCGAAGGCAGAGATTTCAACCCATTGAGCCCCCCAGCTAACCTAAAATATGTTTTTTTTTAATATATAGAATTATAGATCTTGACAAAATATGGAACTAGCTGGTACTGAATGCCTCCTTCAAAGTCAGCTCTGGAGAAATTATGCAAGTGTAATATGGAACTATTTCAGATATTAACCAAAAACAAAGAAATGATGATAAATTCCTTAAGACTCAAAGTTGCTCTTGACTGGTATGTTTCAAGCTCTGTTCCTGGTTTGAGGACAGGTTTGAACAGGCCTGTCACTGTAGAAATCACCTGGATGTTTAGAGGCTATCAGAACTGTACAAAAACTTTGAAGGGGTAGAGACTTGAAAATTCTTTAGAGAGATTAGCTCCCTAAGGCATTATTCATCCACCCATTCTCCTCCAAACAATAAAGACTGATGGATGAGTGGCACCTGAGAGGCTCTCTCATCACGTGGGTGCTGGGTTAAGCCTCTGCCTTTATCTCAAGTCCTGGTCTCTGGGTCCTGGGATCCAGCCCCACATCGGGCTCTGCTCAAAAGGAAGACTGCTTCCCTCCCTGTTTGCCTGCCTCTCTGCTTACTTGAGATCTCTCACTCTCTCTCTCTTCTGTGTGTCCAATAAATAAATAAAATCTTTTAGAAAAGGCTGATGGATGCTAAATTATGAAAACCTCTCCCTCCAAATGATGCTTCTTCATAAGGATTTAAGAATTTAAAATTGTAAGAATTTAAAATTGAAACTTGATCGTAGGATTTATCTTATAGAATAACATCAAGTGAAGGCAGTTATTATTAGTTCTGAAGTATTTGTGATTCTGAATTCTTGGCCTCATTAGTCAATTTATTTTTAATAAATTATCATTTCATATATAATAATATATATAATATACTATATGTAACATATGTAACATATATAATATATATAATAAATTCATTCATTTATTTATTATTGATTTATTTATTATTATTATGTATTTATTTATTAACTCAAACACAAGAAAATGAATGACCTGATTGAAACATTGGCAAGGACTGGAACAGACACCTCACTGAAGAAGATATTGAGATGGCTATAATGATATGAAAAGATGCTGTGATGATCCACAGCATGTCTAATTAAGGAATTGTAAATTAAAAGAACAAAGAGGGGCGCCTGGATGGCTCAGTCGGTTAAGCTGCTGCCTTTGGCTCAGGTCAAGATCTCAGGATCCTGGGATCGAGTTCCACATTGGGCTCTCTGCTCAGAAGGAGCCTGCTTCCCTTTCTCTCTCTCGCTGACTGCCTCTCCGTCTTCTTGTGATCTCTCTCTGTCAAATAAATAAATAAAATCTTTCTAAAAATAAATAAATAAATAAATAAATATATAAAACAATGTTATATCACTACACATCTATTAGAGTGGCTAAAATCCAAAATACTGACAACATAAAATGCTTTTGACGATGAGGAACAAGAGAAACTCTCATTCCTTCTGGTGAGAACACCAAAATGGTGCTACCACTTTGGAAGACAGTTGGGCAGTTTCTAACAAAACTAAACATATTCTTACCATATGATCCAGCAATCGTGCTCCTTGGTACTCACGCAAAAGAGCGAAAACTTTGTGTACACAGAATCCTGCATATAAGCCTGTGTTTGTAACAGCTTTACCCATAAGTGCCAAGAGTTGGAAGTAACCAAGATGTCCTTCAGGAGGAGAATGGATAGATAAACTGTGGTCCATTGAAACAATGGGATATGATTCAGCGATAAAGAGAAATGGCTATCAAGCAATGAAAAGACATGGAACAAACTTAAAATCCATCATAATAAGTGAAAGAAGTCAATTTGAAAAAGCTTCATGTTGCAAGGTTCCAACTATATGAGCTTCTAGAAAAGGCAGAGCTATGCAAATGGTATAAAGGTCAGCGGTTTGTAGCAGTTAGGAGAGGAGGAGGATGAACAGGCAGAGCACAGAGGATTTTTAGGCCAGTGAAAATGTTCTGTATGATATGTATGATATTTTAGATATATATCGCTACATAGTTGTCAAAATGCATAAGATACTATACCAAGAGTGAACTCTATGAGAAAAGGTTTTTTTTAAGATTTTATTTATTTATTTGACAGGCATCAAAGCAGGCAGAGAGGCAGGCGGGGAAAGCAGGGGTTGGGGGAAAGCAGGCTCCCTGCCAAGCAGAGAGTCTGGTCTGGGGCTCGATGCCAGGACCGTGAGATTAGGACCTGAGCCGAAGGCAGAAGCCTTAACCCAGTGAGCCACCCTGGTGTCCCACCAAGAGTGAACTCTAATGTAAACTGTGGACTTTGGGGTGATAATGATGTGTCAGTGTAGGGTCAGTGAGCGTGAAAAATTTCACCGTGGTACAGGATGTTGATAATGGGGAAGGCTGTGTGTATGTGGGGAAAGGGAATTTTACTTTGATCCCCAAACTACTCTAAATAATGCAGTCTGTTAAAAAAAATCTTTATAATGCAATATAATACAAAACAAGAATGCATATCAAGAGAGAAATAATGTTTAAAGGGAACGAAGAACTTCAGTAATGTGTATCTAGGGATTGTGATTGCACATTTGTAGGAAGTTCACTTTGTCATTAGCAATTGTTTATCTGTGAAGTAGAAGTAACATAAAGAGTGATGAAAACTCACAAATGCAACATTAAAAAAATGCCATCTATGGGCTTTTAAAAAATAGAACAAAATTTGCTTGGCTTCTTAAGCTTTGTGGGGAATGCAGGGACAGAATTTAAATTCAGCTTTATATAAAAGATTGGATAATATGTTTCTACAAAGAAGGCTCCTCTGAGTAACATAGAAATAAACATGGTAGTAGAAAGTGGAAAAAAGGTTCCATCTCTTGTGAGCTCACGTTCTCTGAAACCCTGTCACTTAGTGGAGACAGTAGCTGTTCGATGAATAGCAAATGGTAGTCTTTCAGATTCCTGGGATTTTCACTAAGAATCGTGAATGGATTTTTTAAAAAAGATGTAAAGAAGGTCTACAGTGCAAGTACCTGCAAATAACGGACATTTTGGAGAGAATATTTTAATCAGCAGAGAAGGTCAAAATGACAAAGTTCCACGATCAGACTAAACATATGGGATTAAAAATAAAAAATAAAAAAAAAGATTTTTTTGAAAGGACTTTTTTTTTTTTTAAAAGGAGCTTAAACAAATGTCCTTTTTAAGAGACAGTTGTCTGTTTAAACCAAAAGTACAACTCACTGAGAGAATCGCCGCATTATTTATTGGGGTAGAAAGGACCCGGAATGTAGAAAGACTCATTCTGCAGAGGAAAAAATAGAATCACTAACAGGCCTCATGCCTTGCACAGCCAGTGGCTAGAATCCCTGCCTCATGAGACCCTGTGCTAGAAGGCCGCTAGAACCATCTCAACTATATTAGTCTATCTTGGAACCCAACAAGTGTTTGCCTCGTTAAGAGCACGGTAACAATCAGTCACGTTATGTTATAATGATTGTCGATATCTTCAAAAGCCTTGTCAGGTTCCCTTTTGAGTAACCCGCACCCCACCCTTAGAGAAATTTATCTGTGGTTCACCTCTTTGAAATACCTCATTGTTGTACCACATTTACCATAGCCAAAAAAAAAAAAAAAAAAAAAGCTTTTTATTAACAAAGTGTCAGAAGGGGGCGCCACTGTAAACATGAGAGGTTTCGCTGCCAGGACAATTTTGTTGCAGAAACAGCTGAAAGCAATCAGGTCAGACAGAGCCAAGGGCTGGAGGGATATTTAAAATTACAAAAACTGAACCAAATCAAACCAAAACAAAAATCAAAACCAATGGCCAAGATTTCAAGTTTGCTACTAAAGGTATGACATTCTCCTAAGACATGCGCGTGACTTGATCAATATATTTATATACTTATTTTTGAAGAAGAAGGAACTATTTGATGCAGCAAATGCACGTTGATTAAAAATTACCAGATATGGGGGCTCCTGGGCGGCTCCCTCGGCTCAGGTCATGATTTCAGGGTCCTGGGATGGAGCCCCACATCGGGCTCTCAGCGCCACGGGGAGTCTGCTTCCCCACCCTCTCTCTGCCTGCCTCTCTACCTACTTGTGATCTGTCTGTCAAATGGGTAAATAAGATCTTTAAAAAAAGAATTACTAAGTGTGAAATACATCGAGGGTATGGGAAGGAAAATGATTTCACCTGATCTGACTAGGAAGTGGTTGAAGCCGGAATTAAAGTGCTATATAAAGAGTAGAAGAGTAAAAGAGGGAAGGGGGTCAGAGCCTCCTGCTATTTCCAGGGCACCCAGAACCCAGAGAGTGAGGCCTTGGGTGCTTTCTAGTGACAGATTCAAGGCAATTTTTCGACTTTGGGACTTCAGAGCTAACTTAGTTTTCATTTGTGATTATTATTTTTGTGTGGGGTCCTGAGCCGAAGGCAGAGATTTCAACCCATTGAGCCCCCCAGCTAACCTAAAATATGTTTTTTTTTAATATATAGAATTATAGATCTTGACAAAATATGGAACTAGCTGGTACTGAATGCCTCCTTCAAAGTCAGCTCTGGAGAAATTATGCAAGTGTAATATGGAACTATTTCAGATATTAACCAAAAACAAAGAAATGATGATAAATTCCTTAAGACTCAAAGTTGCTCTTGACTGGTATGTTTCAAGCTCTGTTCCTGGTTTGAGGACAGGTTTGAACAGGCCTGTCACTGTAGAAATCACCTGGATGTTTAGAGGCTATCAGAACTGTACAAAAACTTTGAAGGGGTAGAGACTTGAAAATTCTTTAGAGAGATTAGCTCCCTAAGGCATTATTCATCCACCCATTCTCCTCCAAACAATAAAGACTGATGGATGAGTGGCACCTGAGAGGCTCTCTCATCACGTGGGTGCTGGGTTAAGCCTCTGCCTTTATCTCAAGTCCTGGTCTCTGGGTCCTGGGATCCAGCCCCACATCGGGCTCTGCTCAAAAGGAAGACTGCTTCCCTCCCTGTTTGCCTGCCTCTCTGCTTACTTGAGATCTCTCACTCTCTCTCTCTTCTGTGTGTCCAATAAATAAATAAAATCTTTTAGAAAAGGCTGATGGATGCTAAATTATGAAAACCTCTCCCTCCAAATGATGCTTCTTCATAAGGATTTAAGAATTTAAAATTGTAAGAATTTAAAATTGAAACTTGATCGTAGGATTTATCTTATAGAATAACATCAAGTGAAGGCAGTTATTATTAGTTCTGAAGTATTTGTGATTCTGAATTCTTGGCCTCATTAGTCAATTTATTTTTAATAAATTATCATTTCATATATAATAATATATATAATATACTATATGTAACATATGTAACATATATAATATATATAATAAATTCATTCATTTATTTATTATTGATTTATTTATTATTATTATGTATTTATTTATTAACTCAAACACAAGAAAATGAATGACCTGATTGAAACATTGGCAAGGACTGGAACAGACACCTCACTGAAGAAGATATTGAGATGGCTATAATGATATGAAAAGATGCTGTGATGATCCACAGCATGTCTAATTAAGGAATTGTAAATTAAAAGAACAAAGAGGGGCGCCTGGATGGCTCAGTCGGTTAAGCTGCTGCCTTTGGCTCAGGTCAAGATCTCAGGATCCTGGGATCGAGTTCCACATTGGGCTCTCTGCTCAGAAGGAGCCTGCTTCCCTTTCTCTCTCTCGCTGACTGCCTCTCCGTCTTCTTGTGATCTCTCTCTGTCAAATAAATAAATAAAATCTTTCTAAAAATAAATAAATAAATAAATAAATATATAAAACAATGTTATATCACTACACATCTATTAGAGTGGCTAAAATCCAAAATACTGACAACATAAAATGCTTTTGACGATGAGGAACAAGAGAAACTCTCATTCCTTCTGGTGAGAACACCAAAATGGTGCTACCACTTTGGAAGACAGTTGGGCAGTTTCTAACAAAACTAAACATATTCTTACCATATGATCCAGCAATCGTGCTCCTTGGTACTCACGCAAAAGAGCGAAAACTTTGTGTACACAGAATCCTGCATATAAGCCTGTGTTTGTAACAGCTTTACCCATAAGTGCCAAGAGTTGGAAGTAACCAAGATGTCCTTCAGGAGGAGAATGGATAGATAAACTGTGGTCCATTGAAACAATGGGATATGATTCAGCGATAAAGAGAAATGGCTATCAAGCAATGAAAAGACATGGAACAAACTTAAAATCCATCATAATAAGTGAAAGAAGTCAATTTGAAAAAGCTTCATGTTGCAAGGTTCCAACTATATGAGCTTCTAGAAAAGGCAGAGCTATGCAAATGGTATAAAGGTCAGCGGTTTGTAGCAGTTAGGAGAGGAGGAGGATGAACAGGCAGAGCACAGAGGATTTTTAGGCCAGTGAAAATGTTCTGTATGATATGTATGATATTTTAGATATATATCGCTACATAGTTGTCAAAATGCATAAGATACTATACCAAGAGTGAACTCTATGAGAAAAGGTTTTTTTTAAGATTTTATTTATTTATTTGACAGGCATCAAAGCAGGCAGAGAGGCAGGCGGGGAAAGCAGGGGTTGGGGGAAAGCAGGCTCCCTGCCAAGCAGAGAGTCTGGTCTGGGGCTCGATGCCAGGACCGTGAGATTAGGACCTGAGCCGAAGGCAGAAGCCTTAACCCAGTGAGCCACCCTGGTGTCCCACCAAGAGTGAACTCTAATGTAAACTGTGGACTTTGGGGTGATAATGATGTGTCAGTGTAGGGTCAGTGAGCGTGAAAAATTTCACCGTGGTACAGGATGTTGATAATGGGGAAGGCTGTGTGTATGTGGGGAAAGGGAATTTTACTTTGATCCCCAACTACTCTAAATAATGCAGTCTGTTAAAAAAAATCTTTATAATGCAATATAATACAAAACAAGAATGCATATCAAGAGAGAAATAATGTTTAAAGGGAACGAAGAACTTCAGGAATGTGTACCTAAGGATTGTGATTGCACATTTGTAGGAAGTCCACTTTGTCATTAGCAATTGTTTATCTGTGAAGTAGAAGTAACATAAAGAGTGATGAAAACTCACAAATGCAACATTAAAAAAATGCCATCTATGGGCTTTTAAAAAATGGAACAAAATTTGCTTGGCTTCTTAAGCTTTGTGGGGAATGAAGGGACAGAATTTAAATTCAGCTTTATATAAAAGATTGGATAATATGTTTCTACAAAGAAGGCTCCTCTGAGTAACATAGAAATAAACATGGTAGCAGAAAGTGGAAAAAAGGTTCCATCTCTTGTGAGCTCACGTTCTCTGAAACCCTGTCACTTAGTGGAGACAGTAGCTGTTCGATGAATAGCAAATGGTAGTCTTTCAGATTCCTGGGATTTTCACTAAGAATCGTGAATGGATTTTTTAAAAAAGATGTAAAGAAGGTCTACAGTGCAAGTACCTGCAAATAACGGACATTTTGGAGAGAATATTTTAATCAGCAGAGAAGGTCAAAATGACAAAGTTCCATGATCAGAGTAAACATATGGGATTAAAAAAAAAAGATTTTTTTGAAAGGACTTTTTTTTTTTTTAAAGGAGCTTAAACAAATGTCCTTTTTAAGAAACAGTTGGCTGTTTAAACCAAAAGTACAACTCACTGAGAGAATCGCCGCATTATTTATTGGGGTAGAAAGGACCCGGAATGTAGAAAGACCCATTCTGCAGAGGAAAAAATAGAATCACTAACAGGCCTCATGCCTTGCACAGCCAGTGGCTAGAATCCCTGCCTCATGAGACCCTGTGCTAGAAGGCCGCTAGAACCATCTCAACTATATTAGTCTATCTTGGAAGCCAACAATGTTTGCCTCGTTAAGAGCACGATAACAATCAGTCACGTTATGTTATAATGATTGTCGATATCTTCAAAAGCCTTGTCAAGTTCCCTTTTGAGTAACCCTCACCCCACCCTTAGAGAAATTTATCTGTGGTTCACCTCTTTGAAATACCTCATTGTTGTACCACATTTACCATAGCCAAAAAAAAAAAAAAAAAAAAAGCTTTTTATTAACAAAGTGTCAGAAGGGGGCGCCACTGTAAACATGAGAGGTTTCGCTGCCAGGACAATTTTGTTGCAGAAACAGCTGAAAGCAATCAGGTCAGACAGAGCCAAGGGCTGAAGGGATATTTAAAATTACAAAAACTGAACCAAATCAAACCAAAACCAAAATCAAAACCAATGGCCAAGATTTCAAGTTTGCTACTAAATGTATGACATTCTCCTAAGACATGCGCGTGACTTGATCAATATATTTATATACTTATATTTGAAGAAGAAGGAACTATTTGATGCAGCAAATGCATGTTGATTAAAAATTACCAGATATGGGGGCTCCTGGGTGGCTCCTTCGGCTCAGGTCATGATTTCAGGGTCCTGGGATGGAGCCCCACATCGGGCTCTCAGCGCCACGGGGAGTCTGCTTCCCCCACCCTCTCTCTGCCTGCCTCTCTACCTACTTGTGATCTGTCTGTCAAATGGGTAAATAAGATCTTTAAAAAAAGAATTACTAGGTGTGAAATACATCGAGGGTATGGGAAGGAAAATGATTACACCTGATCTGACTAGGAAGTGGTTGAAGCCGGAATTAAAGTGCTATATAAAGAGTAGAAGAGTAGAAGAGGGAAGGGGGTCAGAGCCTCCTGCCATTCCCAGGGCACCCAGAACCCAGAGAGTGAGGCCTTGGGTGCTTTCTAGTGACAGATTCAAGGCAATTTTTTGACTTTGGGACTTCAGAGCTAACTTAGTTTTCATTTGTGATTATTATTTTTGTGTGGCGACCTGAGTCGAAGGCAGAGATTTTAACCCATTGAGCCACCCAGCTGCCCTAAAATATGTTTTTTTTTATATATAGAATTATAGATCTTGCCAAAATATGGAACTAGCTGGAACTGAATGCCTCCTTCAAAGTCAGCTCTGGAGAAATTATGCAAGTGTAATATGGAACTATTTCAGATATTAACCAAAAACAAAGAAATGATGATAAATTCCTTAAAACACTCAAAGTTGCTCTTGACTGGTATGTTTCAAGCTCTATTCCTGGTTTGAGGACAGGTTTGAAGAGGCCTGTCACTGTAGAAATCAGCTGGATGTTTAGAGGCTATCAGAACTGTACAAAATCCTTGAAGGGGTAAAGACTTGAAAATTCTTTAGAGAGATTAGCTCCCTAAGGCATTATTCATCCACCCATTTTCCTCCAAACAATTAAGACTGATGGATGAGTGGCACCTGAGGGGCTCTCTCATCACGTGGGTGCTGGGTTAAGCCTCTGCCTTTATCTCAAGTCATGGTCTCTGGGTCCTGGGATCCAGCCCCACATCGGGCTCTGCTCAAAAGGAAGACTGCTTCCCTCCCTGTTTGCCTGCCGCTCTGCTTACTTGAGATCTCTCACTCTCTCTCTCTTCTGTGTGTCCAATAAATAAATAAAATCTTTTAGAAAAGGCTGATGGATGCTAAATTATGAAAACTGCTCCCTCCAAATGATGCTTCTTCATAAGGATTTAAGAATTTAAAATTGTAAGAATTTAAAATTGAAACTTGATCGTAGGATTTATCTTATAGAATAACATCAAGTGAAGGCAGTTATTATTAGTTCTGAAGTATTTGTGATTCTGAATTCTTGGCCTCATTAGTCAATTTATTTTTAATAAATTATCATTTCATATATAATAATATATATAATATACTATATGTAACATATGTAACATATATAATATATATAATAAATTCATTCATTTATTTATTATTGATTTATTTATTATTATTATGTATTTATTTATTAACTCAAACACAAGAAAATGAATGACCTGATTGAAACATTGGCAAGGACTGGAACAGACACCTCACTGAAGAAGATATTGAGATGGCTATAATGATATGAAAAGATGCTGTGATGATCCACAGCATGTCTAATTAAGGAATTGTAAATTAAAAGAACAAAGAGGGGCGCCTGGATGGCTCAGTCGGTTAAGCCGCTGCCTTTGGCTCAGGTCATGATCTCAGGGTCCTGGGATCGAGTTCCACGTTGGGCTCTCTGCTCAGCAGGAGCCTGCTTCCCTTTCTCTCCCTCTCTGACTGCCTCTCCGTCTTCTTGTGATCTCTCTCTGTCAAATAAATAAATAAAATCTTTCTAAAAATAAATAAATAAATAAATAAAACAATGTTATATCACTACACATCTATTTGAGTGGCTAAAATCCAAAATACTGACCACATAAAATGCTTTTGACGATGAGGAACAAGAGAAACTCTCATTCCTTCTGGTGAGAACACCAAAATGGTGCTACCACTTTGGAAGACAGTTGGGCAGTTTCTTACAAAACTAAACATATTCTTACCATATGATCCAGCAATCCTGCTCCTTGGTACTCACGCAAAAGAGCAAAAACTTTGTGTACACAGAATCCTGCATATAAGCCTGTGTTTGTAACAGCTTTACCCATAAGTGCCAAGAGTTGGAAGTAACCAAGATGTCCTTCAGGAGGAGAATGGATAGATAAACTGTGGTCCATTGAAACAATGGGATATGATTCAGCGATAAAGAGAAATGGCTATCAAGCAATGAAAAGACATGGAACAAACTTAAAATCCATCATAATAAGTGAAAGAAGTCAATTTGAAAAAGCTTCATGTTGCAAGGTTCCAACTATATGAGCTTCTAGAAAAGGCAGAGCTATGCAAATGGTATAAAGGTCAGCGGTTTGTAGCAGTTAGGAGAGGAGGAGGATGAACAGGCAGAGCACAGAGGATTTTTAGGCCAGTGAAAATGTTCTGTATGATATGTATGATATTTTAGATATATATCGCTACATAGTTGTCAAAATGCATAAGATACTATACCAAGAGTGAACTCTATGAGAAAAGGTTTTTTTTAAGATTTTATTTATTTATTTGACAGGCATCAAAGCAGGCAGAGAGGCAGGCGGGGAAAGCAGGGGTTGGGGGAAAGCAGGCTCCCTGCCAAGCAGAGAGTCTGGTCTGGGGCTCGATGCCAGGACCGTGAGATTAGGACCTGAGCCGAAGGCAGAAGCCTTAACCCAGTGAGCCACCCTGGTGTCCCACCAAGAGTGAACTCTAATGTAAACTGTGGACTTTGGGGTGATAATGATGTGTCAGTGTAGGGTCAGTGAGCGTGAAAAATTTCACCGTGGTACAGGATGTTGATAATGGGGAAGGCTGTGTATGTGGGGAAAGGGAATTTTACTTTGATCCCCAAACTACTCTAAATAATGCAGTCTGTTAAAAAAAATCTTTATAATGCAATATAATACAAAACAAGAATGCATATCAAGAGAGAAATAATGTTTAAAGGGAACGAAGAACTTCAGTAATGTGTATCTAGGGATTGTGATTGCACATTTGTAGGAAGTTCACTTTGTCATTAGCAATTGTTTATCTGTGAAGTAGAAGTAACATAAAGAGTGATGAAAACTCACAAATGCAACATTAAAAAAATGCCATCTATGGGCTTTTAAAAAATGGAACAAAATTTGCTTGGCTTCTTAAGCTTTGTGGGGAATGCAGGGACAGAATTTAAATTCAGCTTTATATAAAAGATTGGATAATATGTTTCTACAAAGAAGGCTCCTCTGAGTAACATAGAAATAAACATGGTAGTAGAAAGTGGAAAAAAGGTTCCATCTCTTGTGAGCTCACGTTCTCTGAAACCCTGTCACTTAGTGGAGACAGTAGCTGTTCGATGAATAGCAAATGGTAGTCTTTCAGATTCCTGGGATTTTCACTAAGAATCGTGAATGGATTTTTTAAAAAAGATGTAAAGAAGGTCTACAGTGCAAGTACCTGCAAATAACGGACATTTTGGAGAGAATATTTTAATCAGCAGAGAAGGTCAAAATGACAAAGTTCCACGATCAGACTAAACATATGGGATTAAAAATAAAAAATAAAAAAAAAGATTTTTTTGAAAGGACTTTTTTTTTTTTTAAAAGGAGCTTAAACAAATGTCCTTTTTAAGAGACAGTTGTCTGTTTAAACCAAAAGTACAACTCACTGAGAGAATCGCCGCATTATTTATTGGGGTAGAAAGGACCCGGAATGTAGAAAGACTCATTCTGCAGAGGAAAAAATAGAATCACTAACAGGCCTCATGCCTTGCACAGCCAGTGGCTAGAATCCCTGCCTCATGAGACCCTGTGCTAGAAGGCCGCTAGAACCATCTCAACTATATTAGTCTATCTTGGAACCCAACAAGTGTTTGCCTCGTTAAGAGCACGGTAACAATCAGTCACGTTATGTTATAATGCTTGTCGATATCTTCAAAAGCCTTGTCAGGTTCCCTTTTGAGTAACCCGCACCCCACCCTTAGAGAAATTTATCTGTGGTTCACCTCTTTGAAATACCTCATTGTTGTACCACATTTACCATAGCCAAAAAAAAAAAAAAAAAAAAGCTTTTTATTAACAAAGTGTCAGAAGGGGGCGCCACTGTAAACATGAGAGGTTTCGCTGCCAGGACAATTTTGTTGCAGAAACAGCTGAAAGCAATCAGGTCAGACAGAGCCAAGGGCTGGAGGGATATTTAAAATTACAAAAACTGAACCAAATCAAACCAAAACAAAAATCAAAACCAATGGCCAAGATTTCAAGTTTGCTACTAAAGGTATGACATTCTCCTAAGACATGCGCGTGACTTGATCAATATATTTATATACTTATATTTGAAGAAGAAGGAACTATTTGATGCAGCAAATGCACGTTGATTAAAAATTACCAGATATGGGGGCTCCTGGGCGGCTCCCTCGGCTCAGGTCATGATTTCAGGGTCCTGGGATGGAGCCCCACATCGGGCTCTCAGCGCCACGGGGAGTCTGCTTCCCCCACCCTCTCTCTGCCTGCCTCTCTACCTACTTGTGATCTGTCTGTCAAATGGGTAAATAAGATCTTTAAAAAAAGAATTACTAAGTGTGAAATACATCGAGGGTATGGGAAGGAAAATGATTTCACCTGATCTGACTAGGAAGTGGTTGAAGCCGGAATTAAAGTGCTATATAAAGAGTAGAAGAGTAGAAGAGGGAAGGGGGTCAGAGCCTCCTGCTATTTCCAGGGCACCCAGAACCCAGAGAGTGAGGCCTTGGGTGCTTTCTAGTGACAGATTCAAGGCAATTTTTCGACTTTGGGACTTCAGAGCTAACTTAGTTTTCATTTGTGATTATTATTTTTGTGTGGGGTCCTGAGCCGAAGGCAGAGATTTCAACCCATTGAGCCCCCCAGCTAACCTAAAATATGTTTTTTTTTAATATATAGAATTATAGATCTTGACAAAATATGGAACTAGCTGGTACTGAATGCCTCCTTCAAAGTCAGCTCTGGAGAAATTATGCAAGTGTAATATGGAACTATTTCAGATATTAACCAAAAACAAAGAAATGATGATAAATTCCTTAAGACTCAAAGTTGCTCTTGACTGGTATGTTTCAAGCTCTGTTCCTGGTTTGAGGACAGGTTTGAACAGGCCTGTCACTGTAGAAATCACCTGGATGTTTAGAGGCTATCAGAACTGTACAAAAACCTTGAAGGGGTAGAGACTTGAAAATTCTTTAGAGAGATTAGCTCCCTAAGGCATTATTCATCCACCCATTTTCCTCCAAACAATTAAGACTGATGGATGAGTGGCACCTGAGAGGCTCTCTCATCACGTGGGTGCTGGGTTAAGCCTCTGCCTTTATCTCAAGTCCTGGTCTCTGGGTCCTGGGATCCAGCCCCACATCGGGCTCTGCTCAAAAGGAAGACTGCTTCCCTCCCTGTTTGCCTGCCTCTCTGCTTACTTGAGATCTCTCACTCTCTCTCTCTTCTGTGTGTCCAATAAATAAATAAAATCTTTTAGAAAAGGCTGATGGATGCTAAATTATGAAAACCTCTCCCTCCAAATGATGCTTCTTCATAAGGATTTAAGAATTTAAAATTGTAAGAATTTAAAATTGAAACTTGATCGTAGGATTTATCTTATAGAATAACATCAAGTGAAGGCAGTTATTATTAGTTCTGAAGTATTTGTGATTCTGAATTCTTGGCCTCATTAGTCAATTTATTTTTAATAAATTATCATTTCATATATAATAATATATATAATATACTATATGTAACATATGTAACATATATAATATATATAATAAATTCATTCATTTATTTATTATTGATTTATTTATTATTATTATGTATTTATTTATTAACTCAAACACAAGAAAATGAATGACCTGATTGAAACATTGGCAAGGACTGGAACAGACACCTCACTGAAGAAGATATTGAGATGGCTATAATGATATGAAAAGATGCTGTGATGATCCACAGCATGTCTAATTAAGGAATTGTAAATTAAAAGAACAAAGAGGGGCGCCTGGATGGCTCAGTCGGTTAAGCTGCTGCCTTTGGCTCAGGTCAAGATCTCAGGATCCTGGGATCGAGTTCCACATTGGGCTCTCTGCTCAGAAGGAGCCTGCTTCCCTTTCTCTCTCTCGCTGACTGCCTCTCCGTCTTCTTGTGATCTCTCTCTGTCAAATAAATAAATAAAATCTTTCTAAAAATAAATAAATAAATAAATAAATATATAGAACAATGTTATATCACTACACATCTATTAGAGTGGCTAAAATCCAAAATACTGACAACATAAAATGCTTTTGACGATGAGGAACAAGAGAAACTCTCATTCCTTCTGGTGAGAACACCAAAATGGTGCTACCACTTTGGAAGACAGTTGGGCAGTTTCTAACAAAACTAAACATATTCTTACCATATGATCCAGCAATCGTGCTCCTTGGTACTCACGCAAAAGAGCGAAAACTTTGTGTACACAGAATCCTGCATATAAGCCTGTGTTTGTAACAGCTTTACCCATAAGTGCCAAGAGTTGGAAGTAACCAAGATGTCCTTCAGGAGGAGAATGGATAGATAAACTGTGGTCCATTGAAACAATGGGATATGATTCAGCGATAAAGAGAAATGGCTATCAAGCAATGAAAAGACATGGAACAAACTTAAAATCCATCATAATAAGTGAAAGAAGTCAATTTGAAAAAGCTTCATGTTGCAAGGTTCCAACTATATGAGCTTCTAGAAAAGGCAGAGCTATGCAAATGGTATAAAGGTCAGCGGTTTGTAGCAGTTAGGAGAGGAGGAGGATGAACAGGCAGAGCACAGAGGATTTTTAGGCCAGTGAAAATGTTCTGTATGATATGTATGATATTTTAGATATATATCGCTACATAGTTGTCAAAATGCATAAGATACTATACCAAGAGTGAACTCTATGAGAAAAGGTTTTTTTAAGATTTTATTTATTTATTTGACAGGCATCAAAGCAGGCAGAGAGGCAGGCGGGGAAAGCAGGGGTTGGGGGAAAGCAGGCTCCCTGCCAAGCAGAGAGTCTGGTCAGGGGCTCGATGCCAGGACCGTGAGATTAGGACCTGAGCCGAAGGCAGAAGCCTTAACCCACTGAGCCACCCTGGTGCCCCACCGAGAGTGAACTCTAATGTAAACTGTGGACTTTGGGGTGATAATGATGTGTCAGTGTAGGGTCAGTGAGCGTGAAAAATTTCACCGTGGTACAGGATGTTGATAATGGGGAAGGCTGTGTGTAGGTGGGGAAAGGGAATTTTACTTTGATCCCCAAACTACTCTAAAAAATGCAGTCTGTTAAAAAAAATCTTTATAATGCAATATAATACAAAACAAGAATGCATATCAAGAGAGAAATAATGTTTAAAGGGAACGAAGAACTTCAGTAATGTGTACCTAGGGATTTTGATTGCACATTTGTAGGAAGTTCACGTTGTCATTAGCAATTGTTTATCTGTGAAGTAGAAGTAACATAAAGAGTGATGAAAACTCACAAATGCAACATTAAAAAAATGCCATCTATGGGCTTTTAAAAAATGGAACAAAATTTGCTTGGCTTCTTAAGCTTTGTGGGGAATGAAGGGACAGAATTTAAATTCAGCTTTATATAAAAGATTGGATAATATGTTTCTACAAAGAAGGCTCCTCTGAGTAACATAGAAATAAACATGGTAGCAGAAAGTGGAAAAAAGGTTACATCTCTTGTGAGCTCACATTCTCTGAAACCCTGTCACTTAGTGGAGACAGTAGCTGTTCGATGAATAGCAAATGGTAGTCTTTCAGATTCCTGGGATTTTCACTAAGAATCGTGAATGGATTTTTTAAAAAAGATGTAAAGAAGGTCTACAGTGCAAGTACCTGAAAATAACGGACATTTTGGAGAGAATATTTTAATCAGCAGAGAAGGTCAAAATGACAAAGTTCCACGATCAGACTAAACATATGGGATTAAAAATAAAAAATAAAAAAAAAAAAGATTTTTTTGAAAGGACTTTTTTTTTTTTTAAAGAGCTTAAACAAATGTCCTTTTTAAGAGACAGTTGGCTGTTTAAACCAAAAGTACAACTCACTGAGAGAATCGCCGCATTATTTATTGGGGTAGAAAGGACCCGGAATGTAGAAAGACCCATTCTGCAGAGGAAAAAATAGAATCACTAACAGGCCTCATGCCTTGCACAGCCAGTGGCTAGAATCCCTGCCTCATGAGACCCTGTGCTAGAAGGCCGCTAGAACCATCTCAACTATATTAGTCTATCTTGGAAGCCAACAAGTGTTTGCCCCGTTAAGAGCACGGTAACAATCAGTCACGTTATGTTATAATGATTGT
Organism: Mustela nivalis; assembly: GCF_964662115.1. Taxonomy (NCBI): domain Eukaryota; kingdom Metazoa; phylum Chordata; class Mammalia; order Carnivora; family Mustelidae; genus Mustela; species Mustela nivalis. Next base: position 18,843 of record NW_028135960.1, read on the forward strand.
CGATATCTTCAAAAGCCTTGTCAAGTTCCCTTTTGAGTAACCCTCACCCCACCCTTAGAGAAATTTATCTGTGGTTCACCTCTTTGAAATACCTCATTGTTGTACCACATTTACCATAGCCAAAAGAAAAAAAAAAAAGCTTTTTATTAACAAAGTGTCAGAAGGGGGCGCCACTGTTAACATGAGAGGTTTCGCTGCTGGGACAATTTTGTTGCAGAAACAGCTGAAAGCAATCAGGTAAGACAGAGCCAAGGGCTGGAGGGATTTTTAAAATTACAAAAAGCGAACCAAATCAAACCAAAACCAAAATCAAAACCAATGGCCAAGATTTCAAGTTTGCTACTAAAGGTATGACATTCTCCTAAGACATGCGCGTGACTTGATCAATATATTTATATACTTATATTTGAAGAAGAAGGAACTATGTGATGCAGCAAATGCACGTTGATTAAATATTACCAGATATGGGGGCTCCTGGGTGGCTCAGGGGTTTAGGCCTCTGCCTTCGGCTCAGGTCATGATTTCAGGGTCCTGGGATGGAGCCCCACATCGGGCTCTCAGCGCCACGGGGAGTCTGCTTCCCCCACCCTCTCTCTGCCTGCCTCTCTACCTACTTGTGATCTGTCTGTCAAATGGGTAAATAAGATCTTTAAAAAAAGAATTACTAGGTGTGAAATACATCGAGGGTATGGGAAGGAAAATGATTTCACCTGATCTGACTAAGAAGTGGTTGAAGCCGGAATTAAAGTGCTATATAAAGCTTAGAAGATTAGAAAAGGGAAGGGGGTCAGATCCTCCTGCCATTCCCAGGGCACCCAGAACCCAGAGAGTGAGGCCTTGGGTGCTTTCTAGTGACAGATTCAAGGCAATTTTTCGACTTTGGGACTTCAGAGCTAACTTAGTTTTCATTTGTGATTATTATTTTTGTGTGGGGACCTGAGCCGAAGGCAGAGATTTTAACCCATTGAGCCACCCAGCTGCCCTAAAATATGTTTTTTTTATATATAGAATTATATATCTTGAGAAAATATGGAACTAGCTGGAACTGAATGCCTCCTTCAAAGTCAGCTCTGGAGAAATTATGCAAGTGCAATATGGAACAATTTCAGATATTAACCAAAAACAAAGAAATGATGATAAATTCCTTAAAACACTCAAAGTTGCTCTTGACTGGTATGTTTCAAGCTCTATTCCTGGTTTGAGGACAGGTTTGAACAGGCCTGTCACTGTAGAAATCACCTGGATGTTTAGAGGCTATCAGAACTGTACAAAAACCTTGAAGGGGTAGAGACTTGAAAATTCTTTAGAGAGATTAGCTCCCTAAGGCATTATTCATCCACCCATTTTCCTCCAAACAATTAAGACTGATGGATGAGTGGCACCTGAGAGGCTCTCTCATCACGTGGGTGCTGGGTTAAGCCTCTGCCTTTATCTCAAGTCCTGGTCTCTGGGTCCTGGGATCCAGCCCCACATCGGGCTCTGCTCAAAAGGAAGACTGCTTCCCTCCCTGTTTGCCTGCCTCTCTGCTTACTTGAGATCTCTCACTCTCTCTCTCTTCTGTGTGTCCAATAAATAAATAAAATCTTTTAGAAAAGGCTGATGGATGCTAAATTATGAAAACTGCTCCCTCCAAATGATGCTTCTTCATAAGGATTTAAGAATTTAAAATTGTAAGAATTTAAAATTGAAACTTGATCGTAGGATTTATCTTATAGAATAACATCAAGTGAAGGCAGTTATTATTAGTTCTGAAGTATTTGTGATTCTGAATTCTTGGCCTCATTAGTCAATTTATTTTTAATAAATTATCATTTCATATATAATAATATATATAATATACTATATGTAACATATGTAACATATATAATATATATAATAAATTCATTCATTTATTTATTATTGATTTATTTATTATTATTATGTATTTATTTATTAACTCAAACACAAGAAAATGAATGACCTGATTGAAACATTGGCAAGGACTGGAACAGACACCTCACTGAAGAAGATATTGAGATGGCTATAATGATATGAAAAGATGCTGTGATGATCCACAGCATGTCTAATTAAGGAATTGTAAATTAAAAGAACAAAGAGGGGCGCCTGGATGGCTCAGTCGGTTAAGCCGCTGCCTTTGGCTCAGGTCATAATCTCAGGGTTTGGGGATCGAGTTCCACGTTGGGCTCTCTGCTCAGCAGGAGCCTGCTTCCCTTTCTCTCTCTCTCTGACTGCCTCTCCGTCTTCTTGTGATCTCTCTCTGTCAAATAAATAAATAAAATCTTTCTAAAAATAAATAAATAAATTAATTAATTAATAAAACAATGTTATATCACTACACATCTATTTGAGTGGCTAAAATCCAAAATACTGACAACATAAAATGCTTTTGACGATGAGGAACAAGAGAAACTCTCATTCATTCTGGTGAGAACACCAAAATGGTGCTACCACTTTGGAAGACAGTTGGGCAGTTTCTTACAAAACTAAACATATTCTTATCATAAGATCCAGCAATCGTGCTCCTTGGTACTCACGCAAAAGAGCAAAAACTTTGTGTACACAGAATCCTGCATATAAACCTGTGTTTGTAACAGCTTTACCCATAAGTGCCAAGAGTTGGAAGTAACCAAGATGTCCTTCAGGAGGAGAATGGATAGGTAAACTGTGGTCCATTGAAACAATGGGATATGATTCGGCGATAAAGAGAAATGGCTATCAAGCAATGAAAAGACATGGAACAAACTTAAAATCCATCATAATAAGTGAAAGAAGTCAATTTGAAAAAGCTTCATGTTGCAAGGTTCCAACTATATGAGCTTCTAGAAAAGGCAGAGCTATGCAAATGGTATAAAGGTCAGCGGTTTGTAGCAGTTAGGAGAGGAGGATGAACAGGCAGAGCACAGAGGATTTTTAGGCCAGTGAAAATGTTCTGTATGATATGTATGATATTTTAGATATATATCGCTACATAGTTGTCAAAATGCATAAGATACTATACCAAGAGTGAACTCTATGAGAAAAGGTTTTTTTAAGATTTTATTTATTTATTTGACAGGCATCAAAGCAGGCAGAGAGGCAGGCGGGAAAAGCAGGGGTTGGGGGAAAGCAGGCTCCCTGCCAAGCAGAGAGTCTGGTCTGGGGCTCAATGCCAGGACCGTGAGATTAGGACCTGAGCCGAAGGCAGAAGCCTTAACCCAGTGAGCCACCCTGGTGTCCCACCAAGAGTGAACTCTAATGTAAACTGTGGACTTTGGGGTGATAATGATGTGTCAGTGTAGGGTCAGTGAGCGTGAAAAATTTCACCGTGGTACAGGATGTTGATAATGGGGAAGGCTGTGTATGTGGGGAAAGGGAATTTTACTTTGATCCCCAAACTACTCTAAATAATGCAGTCTGTTAAAAAAAATCTTTATAATGCAATATAATACAAAACAAGAATGCATATCAAGAGAGAAATAATGTTTAAAGGGAACGAAGAACTTCAGTAATGTGTACCTAGGGATTTTGATTGCACCTTTGTAGGAAGTTCACATTGTCATTAGCAATTGTTTATCTGTGAAGTAGACGTAACATAAAGAGTGATGAAAACTCACAAATGCAACATTAAAAAAATGCCATCTATGGGCTTTTAAAAAATGGAACAAAATTTGCTTGGCTTCTTAAGCTTTGTGGGGAATGAAGGGACAGAATTTAAATTCAGCTTTATATAAAAGATTGGATAATATGTTTCTACAAAGAAGGCTCCTCTGAGTAACATAGAAATAAACATGGTAGTAGAAAGTGGAAAAAAGGTTCCATCTCTTGTGAGCTCACGTTCTCTGAAACCCTGTCACTTAGTGGAGACAGTAGCTGTTCGATGAATAGCAATTGGTAGTCTTTCAGATTCCTGGGATTTTCACTAAGAATCGTGAATGGATTTTTTAAAAAAGATGTAAAGAAGGTCTACAGTGCAAGTACCTGCAAATAACGGACATTTTGGAGAGAATATTTTAATCAGCAGAGAAGGTCAAAATGACAAAGTTCCACGATCAGACTAAACATATGGGATTAAAAATAAAAAATAAAAAAAAAGATTTTTTTGAAAGGACTTTTTTTTTTTTAAAAGGAGCTTAAACAAATGTCCTTTTTAAGAGACAGTTGTCTGTTTAAACCAAAAGTACAACTCACTGAGAGAATCGCCGCATTATTTATTGGGGTAGAAAGGACCCGGAATGTAGAAAGACCCATTCTGCAGAGGAAAAAATAGAATCACTAACAGGCCTCATGCCTTGCACAGCCAGTGGCTAGAATCCCTGCCTCATGAGACCCTGTGCTAGAAGGCCGCTAGAACCATCTCAACTATATTAGTCTATCTTGGAACCCAACAAGTGTTTGCCTCGTTAAGAGCACGGTAACAATCAGTCACGTTATGTTATAATGCTTGTCGATATCTTCAAAAGCCTTGTCAGGTTCCCTTTTGAGTAACCCGCACCCCACCCTTAGAGAAATTTATCTGTGGTTCACCTCTTTGAAATACCTCATTGTTGTACCACATTTACCATAGCCAAAAAAAAAAAAAAAAAAAAAGCTTTTTATTAACAAAGTGTCAGAAGGGGGCGCCACTGTAAACATGAGAGGTTTCGCTGCCGGGACAATTTTGTTGCAGAAACAGCTGAAAGCAATCAGGTCAGACAGAGCCAAGGGCTGGAGGGATATTTAAAATTACAAAAACTGAACCAAATCAAACCAAAACAAAAATCAAAACCAATGGCCAAGATTTCAAGTTTGCTACTAAAGGTATGACATTCTCCTAAGACATGCGCGTGACTTGATCAATATATTTATATACTTATATTTGAAGAAGAAGGAACTATTTGATGCAGCAAATGCACGTTGATTAAAAATTACCAGATATGGGGGCTCCTGGGCGGCTCCCTCGGCTCAGGTCATGATTTCAGGGTCCTGGGATGGAGCCCCACATCGGGCTCTCTGCGCAGCAGGGAGTCTGCTTCCCCCACCCTCTCTCTGCCTGCCTCTCTACCTACTTGTGATCTGTCTGTCAAATGGGTAAATAAGATCTTTAAAAAAAGAATTACTAAGTGTGAAATACATCGAGGGTATGGGAAGGAAAATGATTTCACCTGATCTGACTAGGAAGTGGTTGAAGCCGGAATTAAAGTGCTATATAAAGAGTAGAAGAGTAGAAGAGGGAAGGGGGTCAGAGCCTCCTGCCATTCCCAGGGCACCCAGAACCCAGAGAGTGAGGCCTTGGGTGCTTTCTAGTGACAGATTCAAGGCAATTTTTCGACTTTGGGACTTCAGAGCTAACTTAGTTTTCATTTGTGATTATTATTTTTGTGTGGCGACCTGAGTCGAAGGCAGAGATTTTAACCCATTGAGCCACCCAGCTGCCCTAAAATATGTTTTTTTTTATATATAGAATTATAGATCTTGCCAAAATATGGAACTAGCTGGAACTGAATGCCTCCTTCAAAGTCAGCTCTGGAGAAATTATGCAAGTGTAATATGGAACTATTTCAGATATTAACCAAAAACAAAGAAATGATGATAAATTCCTTAAAACACTCAAAGTTGCTCTTGACTGGTATGTTTCAAGCTCTATTCCTGGTTTGAGGACAGGTTTGAACAGGCCTGTCACTGTAGAAATCAGCTGGATGTTTAGAGGCTATCAGAACTGTACAAAAACCTTGAAGGGGTAAAGACTTGAAAATTCTTTAGAGAGATTAGCTCCCTAAGGCATTATTCATCCACCCATTTTCCTCCAAACAATTAAGACTGATGGATGAGTGGCACCTGAGGGGCTCTCTCATCACGTGGGTGCTGGGTTAAGCCTCTGCCTTTATCTCAAGTCATGGTCTCTGGGTCCTGGGATCCAGCCCCACATCGGGCTCTGCTCAAAAGGAAGACTGCTTCCCTCCCTGTTTGCCTGCCGCTCTGCTTACTTGAGATCTCTCACTCTCTCTCTCTTCTGTGTGTCCAATAAATAAATAAAATCTTTTAGAAAAGGCTGATGGATGCTAAATTATGAAAACTGCTCCCTCCAAATGATGCTTCTTCTTAAGGATTTAAGAATATAAAATTGTAAGAATTTAAAATTGAAACTTGATCGTAGGATTTATCTTATAGAATAACATCAAGTGAAGGCAGTTATTATTAGTTCTGAAGTATTTGTGATTCTGAATTCTTGGCCTCATTAGTCAATTTATTTTTAATAAATTATCATTTCATATATAATAATATATATAATATACTATATGTAACATATGTAACATATATAATATATATCATAAATTCATTCATTTATTTATTATTGATTTATTTATTATTATTATGTATTTATTTATTAACTCAAACACAAGAAAATGAATGACCTGATTGAAACATTGGCAAGGACTGGAACAGACACCTCACTGAAGAAGATATTGAGATGGCTATAATGATATGAAAAGATGCTGTGATGATCCACAGCATGTCTAATTAAGGAATTGTAAATTAAAAGAACAAAGAGGGGCGCCTGGATGGCTCAGTCGGTTAAGCCGCTGCCTTTGGCTCAGGTCATGATCTCAGGGTCCTGGGATCGAGTTCCACGTTGGGCTCTCTGCTCAGCAGGAGCCTGCTTCCCTTTCTCTCCCTCTCTGACTGCCTCTCCGTCTTCTTGTGATCTCTCTCTGTCAAATAAATAAATAAAATCTTTCTAAAAATAAATAAATAAATAAATAAAACAATGTTATATCACTACACATCTATTTGAGTGGCTAAAATCCAAAATACTGACCACATAAAATGCTTTTGACGATGAGGAACAAGAGAAACTCTCATTCCTTCTGGTGAGAACACCAAAATGGTGCTACCACTTTGGAAGACAGTTGGGCAGTTTCTTACAAAACTAAACATATTCTTACCATATGATCCAGCAATCCTGCTCCTTGGTACTCACGCAAAAGAGCAAAAACTTTGTGTACACAGAATCCTGCATATAAGCCTGTGTTTGTAACAGCTTTACCCATAAGTGCCAAGAGTTGGAAGTAACCAAGATGTCCTTCAGGAGGAGAATGGATAGATAAACTGTGGTCCATTGAAACAATGGGATATGATTCAGCGATAAAGAGAAATGGCTATCAAGCAATGAAAAGACATGGAACAAACTTAAAATCCATCATAATAAGTGAAAGAAGTCAATTTGAAAAAGCTTCATGTTGCAAGGTTCCAACTATATGAGCTTCTAGAAAAGGCAGAGCTATGCAAATGGTATAAAGGTCAGCGGTTTGTAGCAGTTAGGAGAGGAGGAGGATGAACAGGCAGAGCACAGAGGATTTTTAGGCCAGTGAAAATGTTCTGTATGATATGTATGATATTTTAGATATATATCGCTACATAGTTGTCAAAATGCATAAGATACTATACCAAGAGTGAACTCTATGAGAAAAGGTTTTTTTTAAGATTTTATTTATTTATTTGACAGGCATCAAAGCAGGCAGAGAGGCAGGCGGGGAAAGCAGGGGTTGGGGGAAAGCAGGCTCCCTGCCAAGCAGAGAGTCTGGTCTGGGGCTCGATGCCAGGACCGTGAGATTAGGACCTGAGCCGAAGGCAGAAGCCTTAACCCAGTGAGCCACCCTGGTGTCCCACCAAGAGTGAACTCTAATGTAAACTGTGGACTTTGGGGTGATAATGATGTGTCAGTGTAGGGTCAGTGAGCGTGAAAAATTTCACCGTGGTACAGGATGTTGATAATGGGGAAGGCTGTGTATGTGGGGAAAGGGAATTTTACTTTGATCCCCAAACTACTCTAAATAATGCAGTCTGTTAAAAAAAATCTTTATAATGCAATATAATACAAAACAAGAATGCATATCAAGAGAGAAATAATGTTTAAAGGGAACGAAGAACTTCAGTAATGTGTACCTAGGGATTTTGATTGCACCTTTGTAGGAAGTTCACATTGTCATTAGCAATTGTTTATCTGTGAAGTAGACGTAACATAAAGAGTGATGAAAACTCACAAATGCAACATTAAAAAAATGCCATCTATGGGCTTTTAAAAAATGGAACAAAATTTGCTTGGCTTCTTAAGCTTTGTGGGGAATGAAGGGACAGAATTTAAATTCAGCTTTATATAAAAGATTGGATAATATGTTTCTACAAAGAAGGCTCCTCTGAGTAACATAGAAATAAACATGGTAGTAGAAAGTGGAAAAAAGGTTCCATCTCTTGTGAGCTCACGTTCTCTGAAACCCTGTCACTTAGTGGAGACAGTAGCTGTTCGATGAATAGCAATTGGTAGTCTTTCAGATTCCTGGGATTTTCACTAAGAATCGTGAATGGATTTTTTAAAAAAGATGTAAAGAAGGTCTACAGTGCAAGTACCTGCAAATAACGGACATTTTGGAGAGAATATTTTAATCAGCAGAGAAGGTCAAAATGACAAAGTTCCACGATCAGACTAAACATATGGGATTAAAAATAAAAAATAAAAAAAAAGATTTTTTTGAAAGGACTTTTTTTTTTTTAAAAGGAGCTTAAACAAATGTCCTTTTTAAGAGACAGTTGTCTGTTTAAACCAAAAGTACAACTCACTGAGAGAATCGCCGCATTATTTATTGGGGTAGAAAGGACCCGGAATGTAGAAAGACCCATTCTGCAGAGGAAAAAATAGAATCACTAACAGGCCTCATGCCTTGCACAGCCAGTGGCTAGAATCCCTGCCTCATGAGACCCTGTGCTAGAAGGCCGCTAGAACCATCTCAACTATATTAGTCTATCTTGGAACCCAACAAGTGTTTGCCTCGTTAAGAGCACGGTAACAATCAGTCACGTTATGTTATAATGCTTGTCGATATCTTCAAAAGCCTTGTCAGGTTCCCTTTTGAGTAACCCGCACCCCACCCTTAGAGAAATTTATCTGTGGTTCACCTCTTTGAAATACCTCATTGTTGTACCACATTTACCATAGCCAAAAAAAAAAAAAAAAAAAAAGCTTTTTATTAACAAAGTGTCAGAAGGGGGCGCCACTGTAAACATGAGAGGTTTCGCTGCCGGGACAATTTTGTTGCAGAAACAGCTGAAAGCAATCAGGTCAGACAGAGCCAAGGGCTGGAGGGATATTTAAAATTACAAAAACTGAACCAAATCAAACCAAAACAAAAATCAAAACCAATGGCCAAGATTTCAAGTTTGCTACTAAAGGTATGACATTCTCCTAAGACATGCGCGTGACTTGATCAATATATTTATATACTTATTTTTGAAGAAGAAGGAACTATTTGATGCAGCAAATGCACGTTGATTAAAAATTACCAGATATGGGGGCTCCTGGGCGGCTCCCTCGGCTCAGGTCATGATTTCAGGGTCCTGGGATGGAGCCCCACATCGGGCTCTCTGCGCAGCAGGGAGTCTGCTTCCCCCACCCTCTCTCTGCCTGCCTCTCTACCTACTTGTGATCTGTCTGTCAAATGGGTAAATAAGATCTTTAAAAAAAGAATTACTAAGTGTGAAATACATCGAGGGTATGGGAAGGAAAATGATTTCACCTGATCTGACTAGGAAGTGGTTGAAGCCGGAATTAAAGTGCTATATAAAGAGTAGAAGAGTAGAAGAGGGAAGGGGGTCAGAGCCTCCTGCCATTCCCAGGGCACCCAGAACCCAGAGAGTGAGGCCTTGGGTGCTTTCTAGTGACAGATTCAAGGCAATTTTTCGACTTTGGGACTTCAGAGCTAACTTAGTTTTCATTTGTGATTATTATTTTTGTGTGGCGACCTGAGTCGAAGGCAGAGATTTTAACCCATTGAGCCACCCAGCTGCCCTAAAATATGTTTTTTTTTATATATAGAATTATAGATCTTGCCAAAATATGGAACTAGCTGGAACTGAATGCCTCCTTCAAAGTCAGCTCTGGAGAAATTATGCAAGTGTAATATGGAACTATTTCAGATATTAACCAAAAACAAAGAAATGATGATAAATTCCTTAAAACACTCAAAGTTGCTCTTGACTGGTATGTTTCAAGCTCTATTCCTGGTTTGAGGACAGGTTTGAACAGGCCTGTCACTGTAGAAATCAGCTGGATGTTTAGAGGCTATCAGAACTGTACAAAAACCTTGAAGGGGTAAAGACTTGAAAATTCTTTAGAGAGATTAGCTCCCTAAGGCATTATTCATCCACCCATTTTCCTCCAAACAATTAAGACTGATGGATGAGTGGCACCTGAGGGGCTCTCTCATCACGTGGGTGCTGGGTTAAGCCTCTGCCTTTATCTCAAGTCATGGTCTCTGGGTCCTGGGATCCAGCCCCACATCGGGCTCTGCTCAAAAGGAAGACTGCTTCCCTCCCTGTTTGCCTGCCGCTCTGCTTACTTGAGATCTCTCACTCTCTCTCTCTTCTGTGTGTCCAATAAATAAATAAAATCTTTTAGAAAAGGCTGATGGATGCTAAATTATGAAAACTGCTCCCTCCAAATGATGCTTCTTCTTAAGGATTTAAGAATATAAAATTGTAAGAATTTAAAATTGAAACTTGATCGTAGGATTTATCTTATAGAATAACATCAAGTGAAGGCAGTTATTATTAGTTCTGAAGTATTTGTGATTCTGAATTCTTGGCCTCATTAGTCAATTTATTTTTAATAAATTATCATTTCATATATAATAATATATATAATATACTATATGTAACATATGTAACATATATAATATATATCATAAATTCATTCATTTATTTATTATTGATTTATTTATTATTATTATGTATTTATTTATTAACTCAAACACAAGAAAATGAATGACCTGATTGAAACATTGGCAAGGACTGGAACAGACACCTCACTGAAGAAGATATTGAGATGGCTATAATGATATGAAAAGATGCTGTGATGATCCACAGCATGTCTAATTAAGGAATTGTAAATTAAAAGAACAAAGAGGGGCGCCTGGATGGCTCAGTCGGTTAAGCCGCTGCCTTTGGCTCAGGTCATGATCTCAGGGTCCTGGGATCGAGTTCCACGTTGGGCTCTCTGCTCAGCAGGAGCCTGCTTCCCTTTCTCTCCCTCTCTGACTGCCTCTCCGTCTTCTTGTGATCTCTCTCTGTCAAATAAATAAATAAAATCTTTCTAAAAATAAATAAATAAATAAATAAAACAATGTTATATCACTACACATCTATTTGAGTGGCTAAAATCCAAAATACTGACCACATAAAATGCTTTTGACGATGAGGAACAAGAGAAACTCTCATTCCTTCTGGTGAGAACACCAAAATGGTGCTACCACTTTGGAAGACAGTTGGGCAGTTTCTTACAAAACTAAACATATTCTTACCATATGATCCAGCAATCCTGCTCCTTGGTACTCACGCAAAAGAGCAAAAACTTTGTGTACACAGAATCCTGCATATAAGCCTGTGTTTGTAACAGCTTTACCCATAAGTGCCAAGAGTTGGAAGTAACCAAGATGTCCTTCAGGAGGAGAATGGATAGATAAACTGTGGTCCATTGAAACAATGGGATATGATTCAGCGATAAAGAGAAATGGCTATCAAGCAATGAAAAGACATGGAACAAACTTAAAATCCATCATAATAAGTGAAAGAAGTCAATTTGAAAAAGCTTCATGTTGCAAGGTTCCAACTATATGAGCTTCTAGAAAAGGCAGAGCTATGCAAATGGTATAAAGGTCAGCGGTTTGTAGCAGTTAGGAGAGGAGGAGGATGAACAGGCAGAGCACAGAGGATTTTTAGGCCAGTGAAAATGTTCTGTATGATATGTATGATATTTTAGATATATATCGCTACATAGTTGTCAAAATGCATAAGATACTATACCAAGAGTGAACTCTATGAGAAAAGGTTTTTTTTAAGATTTTATTTATTTATTTGACAGGCATCAAAGCAGGCAGAGAGGCAGGCGGGGAAAGCAGGGGTTGGGGGAAAGCAGGCTCCCTGCCAAGCAGAGAGTCTGGTCTGGGGCTCGATGCCAGGACCGTGAGATTAGGACCTGAGCCGAAGGCAGAAGCCTTAACCCAGTGAGCCACCCTGGTGTCCCACCAAGAGTGAACTCTAATGTAAACTGTGGACTTTGGGGTGATAATGATGTGTCAGTGTAGGGTCAGTGAGCGTGAAAAATTTCACCGTGGTACAGGATGTTGATAATGGGGAAGGCTGTGTGTATGTGGGGAAAGGGAATTTTACTTTGATCCCCAAACTACTCTAAAAAATGCAGTCTGTTAAAAAAAATCTTTATAATGCAATATAATACAAAACAAGAATGCATATCAAGAGAGAAATAATGTTTAAAGGGAACGAAGAACTTCAGGAATGTGTACCTAAGGATTGTGATTGCACATTTGTAGGAAGTCCAATTTGTCATTAGCAATTGTTTATCTGTGAAGTAGAAGTAACATAAAGAGTGATGAAAACTCACAAATGCAACATTAAAAAAATGCCATCTATGGGCTTTTAAAAAATGGAACAAAATTTGCTTGGCTTCTTAAGCTTTGTGGGGAATGAAGGGACAGAATTTAAATTCAGCTTTATATAAAAGATTGGATAATATGTTTCTACAAAGAAGGCTCCTCTGAGTAACATAGAAATAAACATGGTAGCAGAAAGTGGAAAAAAGGTTCCATCTCTTGTGAGCTCACGTTCTCTGAAACCCTGTCACTTAGTGGAGACAGTAGCTGTTCGATGAATAGAAAATGGTAGTCTTTCAGATTCCTGGGATTTTCACTAAGAATCGTGAATGGATTTTTTAAAAAAGATGTAAAGAAGGTCTACAGTGCAAGTACCTGAAAATAACGGACATTTTGGAGAGAATATTTTAATCAGCAGAGAAGGTCAAAATGACAAAGTTCCACGATCAGAGTAAACATATGGGATTAAAAAAAAAAGATTTTTTTGAAAGGACTTTTTTTTTTTTTAAAGGAGCTTAAACAAATGTCCTTTTTAAGAAACAGTTGGCTGTTTAAACCAAAAGTACAACTCACTGAGAGAATCGCCGCATTATTTATTGGGGTAGAAAGGACCCGGAATGTAGAAAGACCCATTCTGCAGAGGAAAAAATAGAATCACTAACAGGCCTCATGCCTTGCACAGCCAGTGGCTAGAATCCCTGCCTCATGAGACCCTGTGCTAGAAGGCCGCTAGAACCATCTCAACTATATTAGTCTATCTTGGAAGCCAACAATGTTTGCCTCGTTAAGAGCACGATAACAATCAGTCACGTTATGTTATAATGATTGTCGATATCTTCAAAAGCCTTGTCAAGTTCCCTTTTGAGTAACCCGCACCCCACCCTTAGAGAAATTTATCTGTGGTTCACCTCTTTGAAATACCTCATTGTTGTACCACATTTACCATAGCCAAAAAAAAAAAAAAAAAAAAGCTTTTTATTAACAAAGTGTCAGAAGGGGGCGCCACTGTAAACATGAGAGGTTTCGCTGCCAGGACAATTTTGTTGCAGAAACAGCTGAAAGCAATCAGGTCAGACAGAGCCAAGGGCTGAAGGGATATTTAAAATTACAAAAACTGAACCAAATCAAACCAAAACAAAAATCAAAACCAATGGCCAGGATTTCAAGTTTGCTACTAAATGTATGACATTCTCCTAAGACATGCGCGTGACTTGATCAATATATTTATATACTTATATTTGAAGAAGAAGGAACTATTTGATGCAGCAAATGCATGTTGATTAAAAATTACCAGATATGGGGGCTCCTGGGTGGCTCCTTCGGCTCAGGTCATGATTTCAGGGTCCTGGGATGGAGCCCCACATCGGGCTCTCAGCGCCACGGGGAGTCTGCTTCCCCCACCCTCTCTCTGCCTGCCTCTCTACCTACTTGTGATCTGTCTGTCAAATGGGTAAATAAGATCTTTAAAAAAAGAATTACTAGGTGTGAAATACATCGAGGGTATGGGAAGGAAAATGATTTCACCTGATCTGACTAGGAAGTGGTTGAAGCCGGAATTAAAGTGCTATATAAAGAGTAGAAGAGTAGAAGAGGGAAGGGGGTCAGAGCCTCCTGCCATTCCCAGGGCACCCAGAACCCAGAGAGTGAGGCCTTGGGTGCTTTCTAGTGACAGATTCAAGGCAATTTTTCGACTTTGGGAATTCAGAGCTAACTTAGTTTTCATTTGTGATTATTATTTTTGTGTGGCGACCTGAGTCGAAGGCAGAGATTTTAACCCATTGAGCCACCCAGCTGCCCTAAAATATGTTTTTTTTTATATATAGAATTATAGATCTTGCCAAAATATGGAACTAGCTGGTACTGAATGCCTCCTTCAAAGTCAGCTCTGGAGAAATTATGCAAGTGTAATATGGAACTATTTCAGATATTAACCAAAAACAAAGAAATGATGATAAATTCCTTAAGACTCAAAGTTGCTCTTGACTGGTATGTTTCAAGCTCTGTTCCTGGTTTGAGGACAGGTTTGAACAGGCCTGTCACTGTAGAAATCACCTGGATGTTTAGAGGCTATCAGAACTGTACAAAAACCTTGAAGGGGTAGAGACTTGAAAATTCTTTAGAGAGATTAGCTCCCTAAGGCATTATTCATCCACCCATTTTCCTCCAAACAATTAAGACTGATGGATGAGTGGCACCTGAGAGGCTCTCTCATCACGTGGGTGCTGGGTTAAGCCTCTGCCTTTATCTCAAGTCCTGGTCTCTGGGTCCTGGGATCCAGCCCCACATCGGGCTCTGCTCAAAAGGAAGACTGCTTCCCTCCCTGTTTGCCTGCCTCTCTGCTTACTTGAGATCTCTCACTCTCTCTCTCTTCTGTGTGTCCAATAAATAAATAAAATCTTTTAGAAAAGGCTGATGGATGCTAAATTATGAAAACTGCTCCCTCCAAATGATGCTTCTTCATAAGGATTTAAGAATTTAAAATTGTAAGAATTTAAAATTGAAACTTGATCGTAGGATTTATCTTATAGAATAACATCAAGTGAAGGCAGTTATTATTAGTTCTGAAGTATTTGTGATTCTGAATTCTTGGCCTCATTAGTCAATTTATTTTTAATAAATTATCATTTCATATATAATAATATATATAATATACTATATGTAACATATGTAACATATATAATATATATAATAAATTCATTCATTTATTTATTATTGATTTATTTATTATTATTATGTATTTATTTATTAACTCAAACACAAGAAAATGAATGACCTGATTGAAACATTGGCAAGGACTGGAACAGACACCTCACTGAAGAAGATATTGAGATGGCTATAATGATATGAAAAGATGCTGTGATGATCCACAGCATGTCTAATTAAGGAATTGTAAATTAAAAGAACAAAGAGGGGCGCCTGGATGGCTCAGTCGGTTAATCTGCTGCCTTTGGCTCAGGTCAAGATCTCAGGATCCTGGGATCGAGTTCCACATTGGGCTCTCTGCTCAGAAGGAGCCTGCTTCCCTTTCTCTCTCTCGCTGACTGCCTCTCCGTCTTCTTGTGATCTCTCTCTGTCAAATAAATAAATAAAATCTTTCTAAAAATAAATAAATAAATAAATAAATATATAAAACAATGTTATATCACTACACATCTATTAGAGTGGCTAAAATCCAAAATACTGACAACATAAAATGCTTTTGACGATGAGGAACAAGAGAAACTCTCATTCCTTCTGGTGAGAACACCAAAATGGTGCTACCACTTTGGAAGACAGTTGGGCAGTTTCTAACAAAACTAAACATATTCTTACCATATGATCCAGCAATCCTGCTCCTTGGTACTCACGCAAAAGAGCGAAAACTTTGTGTACACAGAATCCTGCATATAAGCCTGTGTTTGTAACAGCTTTACCCATAAGTGCCAAGAGTTGGAAGTAACCAAGATGTCCTTCAGGAGGAGAATGGATAGATAAACTGTGG
Organism: Mustela nivalis; assembly: GCF_964662115.1. Classification (NCBI taxonomy): domain Eukaryota; kingdom Metazoa; phylum Chordata; class Mammalia; order Carnivora; family Mustelidae; genus Mustela; species Mustela nivalis. The sequence continues at coordinate 34,722 of NW_028135960.1, forward strand.
TCCATTGAAACAATGGGATATGATTCAGCGATAAAGAGAAATGGCTATCAAGCAATGAAAAGACATGGAACAAACTTAAAATCCATCATAATAAGTGAAAGAAGTCAATTTGAAAAAGCTTCATGTTGCAAGGTTCCAACTATATGAGCTTCTAGAAAAGGCAGAGCTATGCAAATGGTATAAAGGTCAGCGGTTTGTAGCAGTTAGGAGAGGAGGAGGATGAACAGGCAGAGCACAGAGGATTTTTAGGCCAGTGAAAATGTTCTGTATGATATGTATGATATTTTAGATATATATCGCTACATAGTTGTCAAAATGCATAAGATACTATACCAAGAGTGAACTCTATGAGAAAAGGTTTTTTTAAGATTTTATTTATTTATTTGACAGGCATCAAAGCAGGCAGAGAGGCAGGCGGGGAAAGCAGGGGTTGGGGGAAAGCAGGCTCCCTGCCAAGCAGAGAGTCTGGTCAGGGGCTCGATGCCAGGACCGTGAGATTAGGACCTGAGCCGAAGGCAGAAGCCTTAACCCACTGAGCCACCCTGGTGCCCCACCGAGAGTGAACTCTAATGTAAACTGTGGACTTTGGGGTGATAATGATGTGTCAGTGTAGGGTCAGTGAGCGTGAAAAATTTCACCGTGGTACAGGATGTTGATAATGGGGAAGGCTGTGTGTAGGTGGGGAAAGGGAATTTTACTTTGATCCCCAAACTACTCTAAAAAATGCAGTCTGTTAAAAAAAATCTTTATAATGCAATATAATACAAAACAAGAATGCATATCAAGAGAGAAATAATGTTTAAAGGGAACGAAGAACTTCAGTAATGTGTACCTAGGGATTTTGATTGCACATTTGTAGGAAGTTCACGTTGTCATTAGCAATTGTTTATCTGTGAAGTAGAAGTAACATAAAGAGTGATGAAAACTCACAAATGCAACATTAAAAAAATGCCATCTATGGGCTTTTAAAAAATGGAACAAAATTTGCTTGGCTTCTTAAGCTTTGTGGGGAATGAAGGGACAGAATTTAAATTCAGCTTTATATAAAAGATTGGATAATATGTTTCTACAAAGAAGGCTCCTCTGAGTAACATAGAAATAAACATGGTAGCAGAAAGTGGAAAAAAGGTTACATCTCTTGTGAGCTCACGTTCTCTGAAACCCTGTCACTTAGTGGAGACAGTAGCTGTTCGATGAATAGCAAATGGTAGTCTTTCAGATTCCTGGGATTTTCACTAAGAATCGTGAATGGATTTTTTAAAAAAGATGTAAAGAAGGTCTACAGTGCAAGTACCTGAAAATAACGGACATTTTGGAGAGAATATTTTAATCAGCAGAGAAGGTCAAAATGACAAAGTTCCACGATCAGACTAAACATATGGGATTAAAAATAAAAAATAAAAAAAAAAAAAGATTTTTTTGAAAGGACTTTTTTTTTTTTTAAAGAGCTTAAACAAATGTCCTTTTTAAGAGACAGTTGGCTGTTTAAACCAAAAGTACAACTCACTGAGAGAATCGCCGCATTATTTATTGGGGTAGAAAGGACCCGGAATGTAGAAAGACCCATTCTGCAGAGGAAAAAATAGAATCACTAACAGGCCTCATGCCTTGCACAGCCAGTGGCTAGAATCCCTGCCTCATGAGACCCTGTGCTAGAAGGCCGCTAGAACCATCTCAACTATATTAGTCTATCTTGGAAGCCAACAAGTGTTTGCCCCGTTAAGAGCACGGTAACAATCAGTCACGTTATGTTATAATGATTGTCGATATCTTCAAAAGCCTTGTCAAGTTCCCTTTTGAGTAACCCTCACCCCACCCTTAGAGAAATTTATCTGTGGTTCACCTCTTTGAAATACCTCATTGTTGTACCACATTTACCATAGCCAAAAAAAAAAAAAAAAAGCTTTTTATTAACAAAGTGTCAGAAGGGGGCGCCACTGTTAACATGAGAGGTTTCGCTGCTGGGACAATTTTGTTGCAGAAACAGCTGAAAGCAATCAGGTAAGACAGAGCCAAGGGCTGGAGGGATTTTTAAAATTACAAAAAGCGAACCAAATCAAACCAAAACCAAAATCAAAACCAATGGCCAAGATTTCAAGTTTGCTACTAAAGGTATGACATTCTCCTAAGACATGCGCGTGACTTGATCAATATATTTATATACTTATATTTGAAGAAGAAGGAACTATGTGATGCAGCAAATGCACGTTGATTAAATATTACCAGATATGGGGGCTCCTGGGTGGCTCAGGGGTTTAGGCCTCTGCCTTCGGCTCAGGTCATGATTTCAGGGTCCTGGGATGGAGCCCCACATCGGGCTCTCAGCGCCACGGGGAGTCTGCTTCCCCCACCCTCTCTCTGCCTGCCTCTCTACCTACTTGTGATCTGTCTGTCAAATGGGTAAATAAGATCTTTAAAAAAAGAATTACTAGGTGTGAAATACATCGAGGGTATGGGAAGGAAAATGATTTCACCTGATCTGACTAAGAAGTGGTTGAAGCCGGAATTAAAGTGCTATATAAAGCTTAGAAGATTAGAAAAGGGAAGGGGGTCAGATCCTCCTGCCATTCCCAGGGCACCCAGAACCCAGAGAGTGAGGCCTTGGGTGCTTTCTAGTGACAGATTCAAGGCAATTTTTCGACTTTGGGACTTCAGAGCTAACTTAGTTTTCATTTGTGATTATTATTTTTGTGTGGGGACCTGAGCCGAAGGCAGAGATTTTAACCCATTGAGCCACCCAGCTGCCCTAAAATATGTTTTTTTTATATATAGAATTATATATCTTGAGAAAATATGGAACTAGCTGGAACTGAATGCCTCCTTCAAAGTCAGCTCTGGAGAAATTATGCAAGTGCAATATGGAACTATTTCAGATATTAACCAAAAACAAAGAAATGATGATAAATTCCTTAAAACACTCAAAGTTGCTCTTGACTGGTATGTTTCAAGCTCTATTCCTGGTTTGAGGACAGGTTTGAACAGGCCTGTCACTGTAGAAATCACCTGGATGTTTAGAGGCTATCAGAACTGTACAAAAACCTTGAAGGGGTAGAGACTTGAAAATTCTTTAGAGAGATTAGCTCCCTAAGGCATTATTCATCCACCCATTTTCCTCCAAACAATTAAGACTGATGGATGAGTGGCACCTGAGAGGCTCTCTCATCACGTGGGTGCAGGGTTAAGCCTCTGCCTTTATCTCAAGTCCTGGTCTCTGGGTCCTGGGATCCAGCCCCACATCGGGCTCTGCTCAAAAGGAAGACTGCTTCCCTCCCTGTTTGCCTGCCTCTCTGCTTACTTGAGATCTCTCACTCTCTCTCTCTTCTGTGTGTCCAATAAATAAATAAAATCTTTTAGAAAAGGCTGATGGATGCTAAATTATGAAAACTGCTCCCTCCAAATGATGCTTCTTCATAAGGATTTAAGAATTTAAAATTGTAAGAATTTAAAATTGAAACTTGATCGTAGGATTTATCTTATAGAATAACATCAAGTGAAGGCAGTTATTATTAGTTCTGAAGTATTTGTGATTCTGAATTCTTGGCCTCATTAGTCAATTTATTTTTAATAAATTATCATTTCATATATAATAATATATATAATATACTATATGTAACATATGTAACATATATAATATATATAATAAATTCATTCATTTATTTATTATTGATTTATTTATTATTATTATGTATTTATTTATTAACTCAAACACAAGAAAATGAATGACCTGATTGAAACATTGGCAAGGACTGGAACAGACACCTCACTGAAGAAGATATTGAGATGGCTATAATGATATGAAAAGATGCTGTGATGATCCACAGCATGTCTAATTAAGGAATTGTAAATTAAAAGAACAAAGAGGGGCGCCTGGATGGCTCAGTCGGTTAAGCCGCTGCCTTTGGCTCAGGTCATAATCTCAGGGTTTGGGGATCGAGTTCCACGTTGGGCTCTCTGCTCAGCAGGAGCCTGCTTCCCTTTCTCTCTCTCTCTGACTGCCTCTCCGTCTTCTTGTGATCTCTCTCTGTCAAATAAATAAATAAAATCTTTCTAAAAATAAATAAATAAATTAATTAATTAATAAAACAATGTTATATCACTACACATCTATTTGAGTGGCTAAAATCCAAAATACTGACCACATAAAATGCTTTTGACGATGAGGAACAAGAGAAACTCTCATTCATTCTGGTGAGAACACCAAAATGGTGCTACCACTTTGGAAGACAGTTGGGCAGTTTCTTACAAAACTAAACATATTCTTATCATAAGATCCAGCAATCGTGCTCCTTGGTACTCACGCAAAAGAGCAAAAACTTTGTGTACACAGAATCCTGCATATAAACCTGTGTTTGTAACAGCTTTACCCATAAGTGCCAAGAGTTGGAAGTAACCAAGATGTCCTTCAGGAGGAGAATGGATAGGTAAACTGTGGTCCATTGAAACAATGGGATATGATTCGGCGATAAAGAGAAATGGCTATCAAGCAATGAAAAGACATGGAACAAACTTAAAATCCATCATAATAAGTGAAAGAAGTCAATTTGAAAAAGCTTCATGTTGCAAGGTTCCAACTATATGAGCTTCTAGAAAAGGCAGAGCTATGCAAATGGTATAAAGGTCAGCGGTTTGTAGCAGTTAGGAGAGGAGGAGGATGAACAGGCAGAGCACAGAGGATTTTTAGGCCAGTGAAAATGTTCTGTATGATATGTATGATATTTTAGATATATATCGCTACATAGTTGTCAAAATGCATAAGATACTATACCAAGAGTGAACTCTATGAGAAAAGGTTTTTTTAAGATTTTATTTATTTATTTGACAGGCATCAAAGCAGGCAGAGAGGCAGGCGGGGAAAGCAGGGGTTGGGGGAAAGCAGGCTCCCTGCCAAGCAGAGAGTCTGGTCTGGGGCTCGATGCCAGGACCGTGAGATTAGGACCTGAGCCGAAGGCAGAAGCCTTAACCCAGTGAGCCACCCTGGTGTCCCACCAAGAGTGAACTCTAATGTAAACTGTGGACTTTGGGGTGATAATGATGTGTCAGTGTAGGGTCAGTGAGCGTGAAAAATTTCACCGTGGTACAGGATGTTGATAATGGGGAAGGCTGTGTATGTGGGGAAAGGGAATTTTACTTTGATCCCCAAACTACTCTAAATAATGCAGTCTGTTAAAAAAAATCTTTATAATGCAATATAATACAAAACAAGAATGCATATCAAGAGAGAAATAATGTTTAAAGGGAACGAAGAACTTCAGTAATGTGTACCTAGGGATTTTGATTGCACCTTTGTAGGAAGTTCACATTGTCATTAGCAATTGTTTATCTGTGAAGTAGACGTAACATAAAGAGTGATGAAAACTCACAAATGCAACATTAAAAAAATGCCATCTATGGGCTTTTAAAAAATGGAACAAAATTTGCTTGGCTTCTTAAGCTTTGTGGGGAATGAAGGGACAGAATTTAAATTCAGCTTTATATAAAAGATTGGATAATATGTTTCTACAAAGAAGGCTCCTCTGAGTAACATAGAAATAAACATGGTAGTAGAAAGTGGAAAAAAGGTTCCATCTCTTGTGAGCTCACGTTCTCTGAAACCCTGTCACTTAGTGGAGACAGTAGCTGTTCGATGAATAGCAAATGGTAGTCTTTCAGATTCCTGGGATTTTCACTAAGAATCGTGAATGGATTTTTTAAAAAAGATGTAAAGAAGGTCTACAGTGCAAGTACCTGCAAATAACGGACATTTTGGAGAGAATATTTTAATCAGCAGAGAAGGTCAAAATGACAAAGTTCCACGATCAGACTAAACATATGGGATTAAAAATAAAAAATAAAAAAAAAGATTTTTTTGAAAGGACTTTTTTTTTTTTTAAAAGGAGCTTAAACAAATGTCCTTTTTAAGAGACAGTTGTCTGTTTAAACCAAAAGTACAACTCACTGAGAGAATCGCCGCATTATTTATTGGGGTAGAAAGGACCCGGAATGTAGAAAGACCCATTCTGCAGAGGAAAAAATAGAATCACTAACAGGCCTCATGCCTTGCACAGCCAGTGGCTAGAATCCCTGCCTCATGAGACCCTGTGCTAGAAGGCCGCTAGAACCATCTCAACTATATTAGTCTATCTTGGAACCCAACAAGTGTTTGCCTCGTTAAGAGCACGGTAACAATCAGTCACGTTATGTTATAATGCTTGTCGATATCTTCAAAAGCCTTGTCAGGTTCCCTTTTGAGTAACCCGCACCCCACCCTTAGAGAAATTTATCTGTGGTTCACCTCTTTGAAATACCTCATTGTTGTACCACATTTACCATAGCCAAAAAAAAAAAAAAAAAAAGCTTTTTATTAACAAAGTGTCAGAAGGGGGCGCCACTGTAAACATGAGAGGTTTTGCTGCCGGGACAATTTTGTTGCAGAAACAGCTGAAAGCAATCAGGTCAGACAGAGCCAAGGGCTGGAGGGATATTTAAAATTACAAAAACTGAACCAAATCAAACCAAAACAAAAATCAAAACCAATGGCCAAGATTTCAAGTTTGCTACTAAAGGTATGACATTCTCCTAAGACATGCGCGTGACTTGATCAATATATTTATATACTTATATTTGAAGAAGAAGGAACTATTTGATGCAGCAAATGCACGTTGATTAAAAATTACCAGATATGGGGGCTCCTGGGCGGCTCCCTCGGCTCAGGTCATGATTTCAGGGTCCTGGGATGGAGCCCCACATCGGGCTCTCTGCGCAGCAGGGAGTCTGCTTCCCCCACCCTCTCTCTGCCTGCCTCTCTACCTACTTGTGATCTGTCTGTCAAATGGGTAAATAAGATCTTTAAAAAAAGAATTACTAAGTGTGAAATACATCGAGGGTATGGGAAGGAAAATGATTTCACCTGATCTGACTAGGAAGTGGTTGAAGCCGGAATTAAAGTGCTATATAAAGAGTAAAAGAGTAGAAGAGGGAAGGGGGTCAGAGCCTCCTGCCATTCCCAGGGCACCCAGAACCCAGAGAGTGAGGCCTTGGGTGCTTTCTAGTGACAGATTCAAGGCAATTTTTCGACTTTGGGACTTCAGAGCTAACTTAGTTTTCATTTGTGATTATTATTTTTGTGTGGCGACCTGAGTCGAAGGCAGAGATTTTAACCCATTGAGCCACCCAGCTGCCCTAAAATATGTTTTTTTTTATATATAGAATTATAGATCTTGCCAAAATATGGAACTAGCTGGAACTGAATGCCTCCTTCAAAGTCAGCTCTGGAGAAATTATGCAAGTGTAATATGGAACTATTTCAGATATTAACCAAAAACAAAGAAATGATGATAAATTCCTTAAAACACTCAAAGTTGCTCTTGACTGGTATGTTTCAAGCTCTATTCCTGGTTTGAGGACAGGTTTGAACAGGCCTGTCACTGTAGAAATCAGCTGGATGTTTAGAGGCTATCAGAACTGTACAAAAACCTTGAAGGGGTAAAGACTTGAAAATTCTTTAGAGAGATTAGCTCCCTAAGGCATTATTCATCCACCCATTTTCCTCCAAACAATTAAGACTGATGGATGAGTGGCACCTGAGGGGCTCTCTCATCACGTGGGTGCTGGGTTAAGCCTCTGCCTTTATCTCAAGTCATGGTCTCTGGGTCCTGGGATCCAGCCCCACATCGGGCTCTGCTCAAAAGGAAGACTGCTTCCCTCCCTGTTTGCCTGCCGCTCTGCTTACTTGAGATCTCTCACTCTCTCTCTCTTCTGTGTGTCCAATAAATAAATAAAATCTTTTAGAAAAGGCTGATGGATGCTAAATTATGAAAACTGCTTCCTCCAAATGATGCTTCTTCATAAGGATTTAAGAATTTAAAATTGTAAGAATTTAAAATTGAAACTTGATCGTAGGATTTATCTTATAGAATAACATCAAGTGAAGGCAGTTATTATTAGTTCTGAAGTATTTGTGATTCTGAATTCTTGGCCTCATTAGTCAATTTATTTTTAATAAATTATCATTTCATATATAATAATATATATAATATACTATATGTAACATATGTAACATATATAATATATATCATAAATTCATTCATTTATTTATTATTGATTTATTTATTATTATTATGTATTTATTTATTAACTCAAACACAAGAAAATGAATGACCTGATTGAAACATTGGCAAGGACTGGAACAGACACCTCACTGAAGAAGATATTGAGATGGCTATAATGATATGAAAAGATGCTGTGATGATCCACAGCATGTCTAATTAAGGAATTGTAAATTAAAAGAACAAAGAGGGGCGCCTGGATGGCTCAGTCGGTTAAGCCGCTGCCTTTGGCTCAGGTCATGATCTCAGGGTCCTGGGATCGAGTTCCACGTTGGGCTCTCTGCTCAGCAGGAGCCTGCTTCCCTTTCTCTCCCTCTCTGACTGCCTCTCCGTCTTCTTGTGATCTCTCTCTGTCAAATAAATAAATAAAATCTTTCTAAAAATAAATAAATAAATAAATAAAACAATGTTATATCACTACACATCTATTTGAGTGGCTAAAATCCAAAATACTGACCACATAAAATGCTTTTGACGATGAGGAACAAGAGAAACTCTCATTCCTTCTGGTGAGAACACCAAAATGGTGCTACCACTTTGGAAGACAGTTGGGCAGTTTCTTACAAAACTAAACATATTCTTACCATATGATCCAGCAATCCTGCTCCTTGGTACTCACGCAAAAGAGCAAAAACTTTGTGTACACAGAATCCTGCATATAAGCCTGTGTTTGTAACAGCTTTACCCATAAGTGCCAAGAGTTGGAAGTAACCAAGATGTCCTTCAGGAGGAGAATGGATAGATAAACTGTGGTCCATTGAAACAATGGGATATGATTCAGCGATAAAGAGAAATGGCTATCAAGCAATGAAAAGACATGGAACAAACTTAAAATCCATCATAATAAGTGAAAGAAGTCAATTTGAAAAAGCTTCATGTTGCAAGGTTCCAACTATATGAGCTTCTAGAAAAGGCAGAGCTATGCAAATGGTATAAAGGTCAGCGGTTTGTAGCAGTTAGGAGAGGAGGAGGATGAACAGGCAGAGCACAGAGGATTTTTAGGCCAGTGAAAATGTTCTGTATGATATGTATGATATTTTAGATATATATCGCTACATAGTTGTCAAAATGCATAAGATACTATACCAAGAGTGAACTCTATGAGAAAAGGTTTTTTTTAAGATTTTATTTATTTATTTGACAGGCATCAAAGCAGGCAGAGAGGCAGGCGGGGAAAGCAGGGGTTGGGGGAAAGCAGGCTCCCTGCCAAGCAGAGAGTCTGGTCTGGGGCTCGATGCCAGGACCGTGAGATTAGGACCTGAGCCGAAGGCAGAAGCCTTAACCCAGTGAGCCACCCTGGTGTCCCACCAAGAGTGAACTCTAATGTAAACTGTGGACTTTGGGGTGATAATGATGTGTCAGTGTAGGGTCAGTGAGCGTGAAAAATTTCACCGTGGTACAGGATGTTGATAATGGGGAAGGCTGTGTGTATGTGGGGAAAGGGAATTTTACTTTGATCCCCAAACTACTCTAAAAAATGCAGTCTGTTAAAAAAAATCTTTATAATGCAATATAATACAAAACAAGAATGCATATCAAGAGAGAAATAATGTTTAAAGGGAACGAAGAACTTCAGGAATGTGTACCTAAGGATTGTGATTGCACATTTGTAGGAAGTCCAATTTGTCATTAGCAATTGTTTATCTGTGAAGTAGAAGTAACATAAAGAGTGATGAAAACTCACAAATGCAACATTAAAAAAATGCCATCTATGGGCTTTTAAAAAATGGAACAAAATTTGCTTGGCTTCTTAAGCTTTGTGGGGAATGAAGGGACAGAATTTAAATTCAGCTTTATATAAAAGATTGGATAATATGTTTCTACAAAGAAGGCTCCTCTGAGTAACATAGAAATAAACATGGTAGCAGAAAGTGGAAAAAAGGTTCCATCTCTTGTGAGCTCACGTTCTCTGAAACCCTGTCACTTAGTGGAGACAGTAGCTGTTCGATGAATAGAAAATGGTAGTCTTTCAGATTCCTGGGATTTTCACTAAGAATCGTGAATGGATTTTTTAAAAAAGATGTAAAGAAGGTCTACAGTGCAAGTACCTGAAAATAACGGACATTTTGGAGAGAATATTTTAATCAGCAGAGAAGGTCAAAATGACAAAGTTCCACGATCAGAGTAAACATATGGGATTAAAAAAAAAAGATTTTTTTGAAAGGACTTTTTTTTTTTTTAAAGGAGCTTAAACAAATGTCCTTTTTAAGAAACAGTTGGCTGTTTAAACCAAAAGTACAACTCACTGAGAGAATCGCCGCATTATTTATTGGGGTAGAAAGGACCCGGAATGTAGAAAGACCCATTCTGCAGAGGAAAAAATAGAATCACTAACAGGCCTCATGCCTTGCACAGCCAGTGGCTAGAATCCCTGCCTCATGAGACCCTGTGCTAGAAGGCCGCTAGAACCATCTCAACTATATTAGTCTATCTTGGAAGCCAACAATGTTTGCCTCGTTAAGAGCACGATAACAATCAGTCACGTTATGTTATAATGATTGTCGATATCTTCAAAAGCCTTGTCAAGTTCCCTTTTGAGTAACCCTCACCCCACCCTTAGAGAAATTTATCTGTGGTTCACCTCTTTGAAATACCTCATTGTTGTACCACATTTACCATAGCCAAAAAAAAAAAAAAAAAAAAAGCTTTTTATTAACAAAGTGTCAGAAGGGGGCGCCACTGTAAACATGAGAGGTTTCGCTGCCAGGACAATTTTGTTGCAGAAACAGCTGAAAGCAATCAGGTCAGACAGAGCCAAGGGCTGAAGGGATATTTAAAATTACAAAAACTGAACCAAATCAAACCAAAACCAAAATCAAAACCAATGGCCAAGATTTCAAGTTTGCTACTAAATGTATGACATTCTCCTAAGACATGCGCGTGACTTGATCAATATATTTATATACTTATATTTGAAGAAGAAGGAACTATTTGATGCAGCAAATGCATGTTGATTAAAAATTACCAGATATGGGGGCTCCTGGGTGGCTCCTTCGGCTCAGGTCATGATTTCAGGGTCCTGGGATGGAGCCCCACATCGGGCTCTCACCGCCACGGGGAGTCTGCTTCCCCCACCCTCTCTCTGCCTGCCTCTCTACCTACTTGTGATCTGTCTGTCAAATGGGTAAATAAGATCTTTAAAAAAAGAATTACTAGGTGTGAAATACATCGAGGGTATGGGAAGGAAAATGATTTCACCTGATCTGACTAGGAAGTGGTTGAAGCCGGAATTAAAGTGCTATATAAAGAGTAGAAGAGTAGAAGAGGGAAGGGGGTCAGAGCCTCCTGCCATTCCCAGGGCACCCAGAACCCAGAGAGTGAGGCCTTGGGTGCTTTCTAGTGACAGATTCAAGGCAATTTTTCGACTTTGGGACTTCAGAGCTAACTTAGTTTTCATTTGTGATTATTATTTTTGTGTGGCGACCTGAGTCGAAGGCAGAGATTTTAACCCATTGAGCCACCCAGCTGCCCTAAAATATGTTTTTTTTTATATATAGAATTATAGATCTTGCCAAAATATGGAACTAGCTGGAACTGAATGCCTCCTTCAAAGTCAGCTCTGGAGAAATTATGCAAGTGTAATATGGAACTATTTCAGATATTAACCAAAAACAAAGAAATGATGATAAATTCCTTAAAACACTCAAAGTTGCTCTTGACTGGTATGTTTCAAGCTCTATTCCTGGTTTGAGGACAGGTTTGAACAGGCCTGTCACTGTAGAAATCAGCTGGATGTTTAAAGGCTATCAGAACTGTACAAAAACCTTGAAGGGGTAAAGACTTGAAAATTCTTTAGAGAGATTAGCTCCCTAAGGCATTATTCATCCACCCATTTTCCTCCAAACAATTAAGACTGATGGATGAGTGGCACCTGAGGGGCTCTCTCATCACGTGGGTGCTGGGTTAAGCCTCTGCCTTTATCTCAAGTCATGGTCTCTGGGTCCTGGGATCCAGCCCCACATCGGGCTCTGCTCAAAAGGAAGACTGCTTCCCTCCCTATTTGCCTGCCGCTCTGCTTACTTGAGATCTCTCACTCTCTCTCTCTTCTGTGTGTCCAATAAATAAATAAAATCTTTTAGAAAAGGCTGATGGATGCTAAATTATGAAAACTGCTCCCTCCAAATGATGCTTCTTCATAAGGATTTAAGAATTTAAAATTGTAAGAATTTAAAATTGAAACTTGATCGTAGGATTTATCTTATAGAATAACATCAAGTGAAGGCAGTTATTATTAGTTCTGAAGTATTTGTGATTCTGAATTCTTGGCCTCATTAGTCAATTTATTTTTAATAAATTATCATTTCATATATAATAATATATATAATATACTATATGTAACATATGTAACATATATAATATATATAATAAATTCATTCATTTATTTATTATTGATTTATTTATTATTATTATGTATTTATTTATTAACTCAAACACAAGAAAATGAATGACCTGATTGAAACATTGGCAAGGACTGGAACAGACACCTCACTGAAGAAGATATTGAGATGGCTATAATGATATGAAAAGATGCTGTGATGATCCACAGCATGTCTAATTAAGGAATTGTAAATTAAAAGAACAAAGAGGGGCTCCTGGATGGCTCAGTCGGTTAAGCCGCTGCCTTTGGCTCAGGTCATGATCTCAGGGTCCTGGGATCGAGTTCCACGTTGGGCTCTCTGCTCAGCAGGAGCCTGCTTCCCTTTCTCTCCCTCTCTGACTGCCTCTCCGTCTTCTTGTGATCTCTCTCTGTCAAATAAATAAATAAAATCTTTCTAAAAATAAATAAATAAATAAATAAATAAATAAATAAATATATAAAACAATGTTATATCACTACACATCTATTTGAGTGGCTAAAATCCAAAATACTGACCACATAAAATGCTTTTGACGATGAGGAACAAGAGAAACTCTCATTCATTCTGGTGAGAACACCAAAATGGTGCTACCACTTTGGAAGACAGTTGGGCAGTTTCTTACAAAACTAAACATATTCTTACCATATGATCCAGCAATCGTGCTCCTTGGTACTCACGCAAAAGAGCAAAAACTTTGTGTACACAGACTCCTGCATATAAACCTGTGTTTGTAACAGCTTTACCCATAAGTGCCAAGAGTTGGAAGTAACCAAGATGTCCTTCAGGAGGAGAATGGATAGATAAGCTGTGGTCCATTGAAACAATGGGATATGATTCAGCGATAAAGAGAAATGGCTATCAAGCAATGAAAAGACATGGAACAAACTTAAAATCCATCATAATAAGTGAAAGAAGTCAATTTGAAAAAGCTTCATGTTGCAAGGTTCCAACTATATGAGCTTCTAGAAAAGGCAGAGCTATGCAAATGGTATAAAGGTCAGCGGTTTGTAGCAGTTAGGAGAGGAGGAGGATGAACAGGCAGAGCACAGAGGATTTTTAGGCCAGTGAAAATGTTCTGTATGATATGTATGATATTTTAGATATATATCGCTACATAGTTGTCAAAATGCATAAGATACTATACCAAGAGTGAACTCTATGAGAAAAGGTTTTTTTAAGATTTTATTTATTTATTTGACAGGCATCAAAGCAGGCAGAGAGGCAGGCGGGGAAAGCAGGGGTTGGGGGAAAGCAGGCTCCCTGCCAAGCAGAGAGTCTGGTCTGGGGCTCGATGCCAGGACCGTGAGATTAGGACCTGAGCCGAAGGCAGAAGCCTTAACCCAGTGAGCCACCCTGGTGTCCCACCAAGAGTGAACTCTAATGTAAACTGTGGACTTTGGGGTGATAATGATGTGTCAGTGTAGGGTCAGTGAGCGTGAAAAATTTCACCGTGGTACAGGATGTTGATAATGGGGAAGGCTGTGTATGTGGGGAAAGGGAATTTTACTTTGATCCCCAAACTACTCTAAATAATGCAGTCTGTTAAAAAAAATCTTTATAATGCAATATAATACAAAACAAGAATGCATATCAAGAGAGAAATAATGTTTAAAGGGAACGAAGAACTTCAGTAATGTGTACCTAGGGATTGTGATTGCACATTTGTAGGAAGTTCACTTTGTCATTAGCAATTGTTTATCTGTGAAGTAGAAGTAACATAAAGAGTGATGAAAACTCACAAATGCAACATTAAAAAAATGCCATCTATGGGCTTTTAAAAAATGGAACAAAATTTGCTTGGCTTCTTAAGCTTTGTGGGGAATGCAGGGACAGAATTTAAATTCAGCTTTATATAAAAGATTGGATAATATGTTTCTACAAAGAAGGCTCCTCTGAGTAACATAGAAATAAACATGGTAGTAGAAAGTGGAAAAAAGGTTCCATCTCTTGTGAGCTCACGTTCTCTGAAACCCTGTCACTTAGTGGAGACAGTAGTTGTTCGATGAATAGCAAATGGTAGTCTTTCAGATTCCTGGGATTTTCACTAAGAATCGTGAATGGATTTTTTAAAAAAGATGTAAAGAAGGTCTACAGTGCAAGTACCTGCAAATAACGGACATTTTGGAGAGAATATTTTAATCAGCAGAGAAGGTCAAAATGACAAAGTTCCACGATCAGACTAAACATATGGGATTAAAAATAAAAAATAAAAAAAAAGATTTTTTTGAAAGGACTTTTTTTTTTTTTTAAAAGGAGCTTAAACAAATGTCCTTTTTAAGAGACAGTTGGCTGTTTAAACCAAAAGTACAACTCACTGAGAGAATCGCCGCATTATTTATTGGGGTAGAAAGGACCCGGAATGTAGAAAGACCCATTCTGCAGAGGAAAAAATAGAATCACTAACAGGCCTCATGCCTTGCACAGCCAGTGGCTAGAATCCCTGCCTCATGAGACCCTGTGCTAGAAGGCCGCTAGAACCATCTCAACTATATTAGTCTATCTTGGAAGCCAACAAGTGTTTGCCTCGTTAAGAGCACGGTAACAATCAGTCACGTTATGTTATAATGCTTGTCGATATCTTAAAAAGCCTTGTCAGGTTCCCTTTTGAGTAACCCGCACCCCACCCTTAGAGAAATTTATCTGTGGTTCACCTCTTTGAAATACCTCATTGTTGTACCACATTTACCATAGCCAAAAAAAAAAAAAAAAAAAAAGCTTTTTATTAACAAAGTGTCAGAAGGGGGCGCCACTGTAAACATGAGATGTTTCGCTGCCGGGACAATTTTGTTGCAGAAACAGCTGAAAGCAATCAGGTCAGACAGAGCCAAGGGCTGGAGGGATATTTAAAATTACAAAAACTGAACCAAATCAAACCAAAACAAAAATCAAAACCAATGGCCAAGATTTCAAGTTTGCTACTAAAGGTATGACATTCTCCTAAGACATGCGCGTGACTTGATCAATATATTTATATACTTATATTTGAAGAAGAAGGAACTATTTGATGCAGCAAATGCACGTTGATTAAAAATTACCAGATATGGGGGCTCCTGGGCGGCTCCCTCGGCTCAGGTCATGATTTCAGGGTCCTGGGATGGAGCCCCACATTGGGCTCTCTGCGCAGCGGGGAGTCTGCTTCCCCCACCCTCTCTCTGCCTGCCTCTCTACCTACTTGTGATCTGTCTGTCAAATGGGTAAATAAGATCTTTAAAAAAAGAATTACTAAGTGTGAAATACATCGAGGGTATGGGAAGGAAAATGATTTCACCTGATCTGACTAAGAAGTGGTTGAAGCCGGAATTAAAGTGCTATATAAAGAGTAGAAGAGTAGAAGAGGGAAGGGGGTCAGAGCCTCCTGCTATTTCCAGGGCACCCAGAACCCAGAGAGTGAGGCCTTGGGTGCTTTCTAGTGACAGATTCAAGGCAATTTTTCGACTTTGGGACTTCAGAGCTAACTTAGTTTTCATTTGTGATTATTATTTTTGTGTGGGGTCCTGAGCCGAAGGCAGAGATTTCAACCCATTGAGCCCCCCAGCTAACCTAAAATATGTTTTTTTTTAATATATAGAATTATAGATCTTGACAAAATATGGAACTAGCTGGTACTGAATGCCTCCTTCAAAGTCAGCTCTGGAGAAATTATGCAAGTGTAATATGGAACTATTTCAGATATTAACCAAAAACAAAGAAATGATGATAAATTCCTTAAGACTCAAAGTTGCTCTTGACTGGTATGTTTCAAGCTCTGTTCCTGGTTTGAGGACAGGTTTGAACAGGCCTGTCACTGTAGAAATCACCTGGATGTTTAGAGGCTATCAGAACTGTACAAAAACCTTGAAGGGGTAGAGACTTGAAAATTCTTTAGAGAGATTAGCTCCCTAAGGCATTATTCATCCACCCATTTTCCTCCAAACAATTAAGACTGATGGATGAGTGGCACCTGAGAGGCTCTCTCATCACGTGGGTGCTGGGTTAAGCCTCTGCCTTTATCTCAAGTCCTGGTCTCTGGGTCCTGGGATCCAGCCCCACATCGGGCTCTGCTCAAAAGGAAGACTGCTTCCCTCCCTGTTTGCCTGCCTCTCTGCTTACTTGAGATCTCTCACTCTCTCTCTCTTCTGTGTGTCCAATAAATAAATAAAATCTTTTAGAAAAGGCTGATGGATGCTAAATTATGAAAACTGCTCCCTCCAAATGATGCTTCTTCATAAGGATTTAAGAATTTAAAATTGTAAGAATTTAAAATTGAAACTTGATCGTAGGATTTATCTTATAGAATAACATCAAGTGAAGGCAGTTATTATTAGATCTGAAGTATTTGTGATTCTGAATTCTTGGCCTCATTAGTCAATTTATTTTTAATAAATTATCATTTCATATATAATAATATATATAATATACTATATGTAACATATGTAAAATATATAATATATATAATAAATTCATTCATTTATTTATTATTGATTTATTTATTATTATTATGTATTTATTTATTAACTCAAACACAAGAAAATGAATGAAGTGATTGAAACATTGGCAAGGACTGGAACAGACACCTCACTGAAGAAGATATTGAGATGGCTATAATGATATGAAAAGATGCTGTGATGATCCACAGCATGTCTAATTAAGGAATTGTAAATTAAAAGAACAAAGAGGGACGCCTGATGGCTCAGTCGGTTAAGCTGCTGCCTTTGGCTCAGGTCAAGATCTCAGGATCCTGGGATCGAGTTCCACGTTGTGCTCTCTGCTCAGAAGGAGCCTGCTTCCCTTTCTCTCTCTCGCTGACTGCCTCTCCGTCTTCTTGTGATCTCTCTCTGTCAAATAAATAAATAAAATCTTTCTAAAAATAAATAAATAAATAAATAAATAAATAAAACAATGTTATATCACTACACATCTATTAGAGTGGCTAAAATCCAAAATACTGACAACATAAAATGCTTTTGACGATGAGGAACAAGAGAAACTCTCATTCCTTCTGGTGAGAACACCAAAATGGTGCTATCACTTTGGAAGACAGTTGGGCAGTTTCTTACAAAACTAAACATATTCTTACCATATGATCCAGCAATCGTGCTCCTTGGTACTCACGCAAAAGAGCGAAAACTTTGTGTACACAGAATCCTGCATATAAACATGTGTTTGTAACAGCTTTACCCATAAGTGCCAAGAGTTGGAAGTAACCAAGATGTCCTTCAGGAGGAGAATGGATAGATAAACTGTGGTCCATTGAAACAATGGGATATGATTCAGCGATAAAGAGAAATGGCTATCAAGCAATGAAAAGACATGGAACAAACTTAAAATCCATCATAATAAGTGAAAGAAGTCAATTTGAAAAAGCTTCATGTTGCAAGGTTCCAACTATATGAGCTTCTAGAAAAGGCAGAGCTATGCAAATGGTATAAAGGTCAGCGGTTTGTAGCAGTTAGGAGAGGAGGAGGATGAACAGGCAGAGCACAGAGGATTTTTAGGCCAGTGAAAATGTTCTGTATGATATGTATGATATTTTAGATATATATCGCTACATAGTTGTCAAAATGCATAAGATACTATACCAAGAGTGAACTCTATGAGAAAAGGTTTTTTTAAGATTTTATTTATTTATATGACAGGCATCAAAGCAGGCAGAGATGCAGGCGGGGAAAGCAGGGGTTGGGGGAACGCAGGCTCCCTGCCAAGCAGAGAGTCTGGTCTGGGGCTCGATGCCAGGACCGTGAGATTAGGACCTGAGCCGAAGGCAGAAGCCTTAACCCACTGAGCCACCCTGGTGCCCCACCGAGAGTGAACTCTAATGTAAAATGTGGACTTTGGGGTGATAATGATGTGTCAGTGTAGGGTCAGTGAGCGTGAAAAATTTCACCGTGGTACAGGATGTTGATAATGGGGAAGGCTATGTGTAGGTGGGGAAAGGGAATTTTACTTTGATCCCCAAACTACTCTAAAAAATGCAGTCTGTTAAAAAAAATCTTTATAATGCAATATAATACAAAACAAGAATGCATATCAAGAGAGAAATAATGTTTAAAGGGAACGAAGAACTTCAGTAATGTGTACCTAGGGATTTTGATTGCACATTTGTAGGAAGTTCACATTGTCATTAGCAATTGTTTATCTGTGAAGTAGAAGTAACATAAAGAGTGATGAAAACTCACAAATGCAATATTAAAAAAATGCCATCTATGGGCTTTTAAAAAATGGAACAAAATTTGCTTGGCTTCTTAAGCTTTGTGGGGAATGAAGGGACAGAACTTAAATTCAGCTTTATATAAAAGATTGGATAATATGTTTCTACAAAGAAGGCTCCTCTGAGTAACATAGAAATAAACATGGTAGCAGAAACTGGAAAAAAGGTTCCATCTCTTGTGAGCTCACGTTCTCTGAAACCCTGTCACTTAGTGGAGACAGTAACTGTTCGATGAATAGTAAATGGTAGTCTTTCAGATTCCCGGGATTTTCACTAAGAATCGTGAATGGATTTTTTAAAAAAGATGTAAAGAAGGCCTACAGTGCAAGTACGCAAATAACGGACATTTTGGAGAGAATATTTTAATCAGCAGAGAAGGTCAAAATGACAAAGTTCCACGATCAGACTAAACATATGGGATTAAAAATAAAAAATAAAAAAAAAAAAGATTTTTTTGAAAGGACTTTTTTTTTTTTAAAGGAGCTTAAACAAATGTCCTTTTTAAGAGACAGTTGGCTGTTTAAACCAAAAGTACAACTCACTGAGAGAATCGCCGCATTATTTATTGGGGTAGAAAGGACCCGGAATGTAGAAAGACCCATTCTGCAGAGGAAAAAATAGAATCATTAACAGGCCTCATGCCTTGCACAGCCAGTGGCTAGAATCCCTGCCTCATGAGACCCTGTGCTAGAAGGCCGCTAGAACCATCTCAACTATATTAGTCTATCTTGGAAGCCAACAAGTGTTTGCCCCGTTAAGAGCACGGTAACAATCAGTCACGTTATGTTATAATGCTTGTCGATATCTTCAAAAGCCTTGTCAAGTTCCCTTTTGAGTAACCCTCACCCCACCCTTAGAGAAATTTATCTGTGGTTCACCTCTTTGAAATACCTCATTGTTGTTCCACATTTACCAGAGCCAAAAAAAAAAAAAAAGAAAAAAAAAGCTTTTTATTAACAAAGTGTCAGAAGGGGGCGCCACTGTAAACATGAGAGGTTTCGCTGCCGGGACAATTTTGTTGCAGAAACAGCTGAAAGCAATCAGGTCAGACAGAGCCAAGGGCTGGAGGGATTTTTAAAATTACAAAAAGCGAACCAAATCAAACCAAAACCAAAATCAAAACCAATGGCCAAGATTTCAAGTTTGCTACTAAAGGTATGACATTCTCCTAAGACATGCGCGTGACTTGATCAATATATTTATATACTCATATTTGAAGAAGAAGGAACTATTTGATGCAGCAAATGCACGTTGATTAAATATTACCAGATATGGGGGCTCCTGGGTGGCTCAGGGGTTTAGGCCTCTGCCTTCGGCTCAGGTCATGATTTCAGGGTCCTGGGATGGAGCCCCACATCGGGCTCTCTGCGCAGCGGGGAGTCTGCTTCCCCCACCCTCTCTCTGCCTGCCTCTACCTACTTGTGATCTGTCTGTCAAATGGGTAAATAAGATCTTTAAAAAAAGAATTACTAGGTGTGAAATACATCGAGGGTATGGGAAGGAAAATGATTTCACCTGATCTGACTAGGAAGTGGTTGAAGCCGGAATTAAAGTGCTATATAAAGAGTAGAAGGGTAGAAGAGGGAAGGGGGTCAGAGCCTCCTGCCATTCCCAGGGCACCCAGAACCCAGAGAGTGAGGCCTTGGGTGCTTTCTAGTGACAGATTCAAGGCAATTTTTCGACTTTGGGACTTCAGAGCTAACTTAGTTTTCATTTGTGATTATTATTTTTGCGTGGGGACCTGAGCCGAAGGCAGAGATTTTAACCCATTGAGCCACCCAGCTGCCCTAAAATGTGTTTTTTTTTTATATAGAATTATAGATCTTGAGAAAATATGGAACTAGCTGGAAATGAATGCCTCCTTCAAAGTCAGCTCTGGAGAAATTAAGCAAGTGCAATATGGAACTATTTCAGATATTAACCAAAAACAAAGAAATGATGATAAATTCCTTAAAAGACTCAAAGTTGCTCTTGACTGGTATGTTTCAAGCTCTATTCCTGGTTTGAGGACAGGTTTGAACAGGCCTGTCACTGTAGAAATCAGCTGGATGTTTAGAGGCTATCAGAACTGTACAAAAACCTTGAAGGGGTAAAGACTTGAAAACTCTTTAGAGAGATTAGCTCCCTAAGGCATTATTCATCCACCCATTTTCCTCCAAACAATTAAGACTGATGGATGAGTGGCACCTGAGGGGCTCTCTCATCACGTGGGTGCTGGGTTAAGCCTCTGCCTTTATCTCAAGTCATGGACTCTGGGTCCTGGGATCCAGCCCCACATCGGGCTCTGCTCAAAAGGAAGACTGCTTCCCTCCCTGTTTGCCTGCCGCTCAGCTTACTTGAGATCTCTCACTCTCTCTCTCTTCTGTGTGTCCAATAAATAAATAAAATCTTTTAGAAAAGGCTGATGGATGCTAAATTATGAAAACTGCTCCCTCCAAATGATGCTTCTTCATAAGGATTTAAGAATTTAAAATTGTAAGAATTTAAAATTGAAACTTGATCGTAGGATTTATCTTATAGAATAACATCAAGTGAAGGCAGTTATTATTAGTTCTGAAGTATTTGTGATTCTGAATTCTTGGCCTCATTAGTCAATTTATTTTTAATAAATTATCATTTAATATATAATAATATATATAATATACTATATGTAACATATATAACATATATAATATATATCATAAATTCATTCATTTATTTATTATTGATTTATTTATTTTTATTATGTATTTATTTATTAACTCAAACACAACAAAATGAATGTCCTGATTGAAACATTGGCAAGGACTGGAACAGACACCTCACTGAAGAAGATATTGAGATGGCTATAATGATATGAAAAGATGCTGTGATGATCCACAGCATGTCTAATTAAGGAATTGTAAATTAAAAGAACAAAGAGGGGCGCCTGTATGGCTCAGTCGGTTAAGCTGCTGCCTTTGGCTCAGGTCATGATCTCAGGGTCCTGGGATCGAGTTCCACGTAGGGCTCTCTGCTCAGCAGGAGCCTGCTTCCCTTTCTCTCTCTCTCTGACTGCCTCTCCGTCTTCTTGTGATCTCTCTCTGTCAAATAAATAAATAAAATCTTTTTAAAAATAAATAAATAAATAAATAAATAAATAAATAAAACAATGTTATATCACTACACATCTATTAGAGTGGCTAAAATCCAAAATACTGACCACATAAAATGCTTTTGACGATGAGGAACAAGAGAAACTCTCATTCATTCTGGTGAGAACACCAAAATGGTGCTACCACTTTGGAAGACAGTTGGGCAGTTTCTTACAAAACTAAACATATTCTTACCATATGATCCAGCAATCGTGCTCCTTGGTACTCACCCAAAAGAGCGAAAACTTTGTGTACACAGAATCCTGCATATAAAGATGTGTTTGTAACAGCTTTACCCATAAGTGCCAAGAGTTGGAAGTAACCAGAATGGATAAACTGTGGTCCATTGAAACAATGGGATATGATTCAGCGATAAAGAGAAATGGCTATCAAGCAATGAAAAGACATGGAACAAACTTAAAATCTATCATAATAAGTGAAAGAAGTCAATTTGAAAAAGCTTCATGTTGCAAGGTTCCAACTATAAGAGCTTCTAGAAAAGGAAGAACTATGCAAATGGTATAATGGTCAGCGGTTTGTTGCAGTTAGGAGAGGAGGAGGATGAACAGGCAGAGCACAGAGGATTTTTAGGCCAGTGAAAATGTTCTGTATGATATGTATGATATTTTAGATATATATCGCTACATAGTTGTCAAAATGCATAAGATACTATACCAAGAGTGAACTCTATGAGAAAAGGTTTTTTAAAGATTTTATTTATTTATTTGACAGGCAACAAAGCAGGCAGAGGGGCAGGCGGGGAAAGCAGGGGTTGGGGGAAAGCAGGCTCCCTGCCAAGCAGAGAGTCTGGTCTGGGGCTCGATGCCAGGACCGTGAGATTATGACCTGAGCCGAAGGCAGAAGCCTTAACCCACTGAGCCACCCTGGTGCCCCACCGAGAGTGAACTCTAATGTAAACTGTGGACTTTGGGGTGATAATGATGTGTCAGTGTAGGGTCAGTGAGCGTGAAAAATTTCACTGTGGTACAGGATGTTGATAATGGGGAAGGCTGTGTGTATGTGGGGAAAGGGAATTTTACTTTAATCCCCAAACTACTCTAAAAAATGCAGTCTGTTAAAAAAAATCTTTATAATGCAATATAATACAAAACAAGAATGCATATCAAGAGAGAAATAATGTTTAAAGGGAACGAAGAACTTCAGTAATGTGTACCTAGGGATTTTGATTGCACCTTTGTAGGAAGTTCACATTGTCATTAGCAATTGTTTATCTGTGAAGTAGAAGTAACATAAAGAGTGATGAAAACTCACAAATGCAACATTAAAAAAATGCCATCTATGGGCTTTAAAAAAATAGAACAAAATTTGCTTGGCTTCTTAAGCTTTGTGGGGAATGAAGGGACAGAATTTAAATTCAGCTTTATAAAAGATTGGATAATATGTTTC
The DNA here is from genome assembly GCF_964662115.1 of Mustela nivalis. Classification (NCBI taxonomy): domain Eukaryota; kingdom Metazoa; phylum Chordata; class Mammalia; order Carnivora; family Mustelidae; genus Mustela; species Mustela nivalis. The sequence goes on from NW_028135960.1 coordinate 57,871, forward strand.
TACAAAGAAGGCTCCTCTGAGTAACATAGAAATAAACATGGTAGCAGAAAGTGGAAAAAAGGTTACATCTCTTGTGAGCTCACGTTCTCTGAAACCCTGTCACTTAGTGGAGACAGTTAATGTTCGATGAATAGCAAATGGTAGTCTTTCAGATTCCCGGGATTTTCACTAAGAATTGTGAATAGATTTTTTTTTTTTTATAAAGAGATAGACTTTTTTTAAAATTTTTTATTTATTTATTTGACAGAGAGAGAGATCACAAGTAGGCAGAGAGTCAGGCAGAGAGAGAGAGGAGGAAGCAGGCTCCCCGCTGAGCAGAGTGCCGATGCGCGACTCGATCCCAGTACCCTGAGATCACGACCCGAGCCGAAGGCAGCGGCTTAACCCACTGAGCCACCCAGGCGCCCTCGTGAATGGATTTTTTATAAAAGATGTAAAGTACGTCTACAGTGCAAGTACCTGCAAATAACGGACATTTTGAGAGAATATTTTAATCAGCAGAGAAGGTCAAAATGACAAAGTTCCACGATCAGAGTAAACATATGGGATTAAAAATAAAAAATAAAAAAAAAAGATTTTTTTGAAAGGACTTTTTTTTTTTAAAGGAGCTTAAACAAATGTCCTTTTTAAGAGACAGTTTGCTGTTTAAACCAAAAGTACAACTCACTGAGAGAATCACCGCATTATTTATTGGGGTAGAAAGGACCCGGAATGTAGAAAGACCCATTCTGCAGAAGAAAAAATAGAATCACTAACAGGCCTCATGCCTTGCACAGCCAGTGGCTAGAATCCCTGCCTCATGAGACGCTGTGCTAGAAGGCCGCTAGAACCATCTCAACTATATTAGTCTATCTTGGAAGCCAACAAGTGTTTGCCCCGTTAAGAGCACCATAACAATCAGTTACGTTATGTTATAATGATTGTTGATATCTTCAAAAGCCTTGTCAAGTTCCCTTTTGAGTAACCCTCACCCCACCCTTAGAGAAATTTATCTGTGGTTCACCTCTTTGAAATACCTCATTGTTGTTCCACATTTAAGACACAATGAAGAAGGGGCGCCTGGGTGGCTCAGTGGGTTAAGCCGCTGCCTTCGGCTTAGGTCATGATCTCGGGTTCCTGGGATTGAGTCCCGCGTCGGGCTCTCTGCTCAGCAGGGAGCCTGCTTCCCTCTCTCTCTCTCTCTCTCTGCCTGCCTCTCCATCTACTTGTGATTTCTGTCAATAAATAAATTTAAAAAAAAAAGACACAATGAAGAAAAAAAATTGACAATGAGTTCCAGCTTTTAAAAATCACTTGCCATTCAATCCACATTGTGAGTTTGATCGGTTACCAAACACTTTATAATGCACCCCCGGTAATTTTACAGAGTTTACTTTTTTCTTACCAATTCTTGATTATTCTGTCTTGCAATGCAGAGAAAGCTAACTAATTTAAAATAACTTCCGTTAATTTTGATTGTTATAAACTTATAATTGATTAATTTCCATATACAGATTTTAAAATGTTCACTATATACATAAATATATATTATGTGTATACCTTGGAAAAATTATACTGAAAATTGAAATTAAAATGATGTTGTATATAGCTGCAAGAAGCCACCTGTCCCATTTCATCGTACTGTATAAGTTGTGTCAGGTAATTTATAAAATCCCTACTGCATAACAAATCTATTTTTTTTTGGAATGGGTAGTAATGTTTGTTCTTATTTCTAAATAAGAGTTGGTCTGTGAGTGCATCTGCAACTTATTTTTCCTAAGTGGCTTCATGTTCTTGAACTGAGAAAGCTCAGAACTTTAAACATCAAAATAATATAATTTGACATAATTAGACATCAAGGAAATGCAATTAAAATGACACTGAGATATCACTACACACTTATCAGAATGGCTAAAATAAAATATAATGATAAGACCAAAAGAAAAAAATATACCATTTGATGATACACAATGGCAAGTTGTACCATAACTTAACCATCTCAGACTAGTGTAGTGTTAAATTTGCTTTTCTAAGCAATGTTTTGGGTCACTTACCACTTTTCAAGGATTTAAAGTGCTATCATTTTACTTAAAACTGTGAAATTTGGTCAGATTTAAATTTCAATTTATGTTAAAACATTCTGTAAACTGTGTTAAACTTTGACATTTGTTCCCTCTATTCAGTGAATAACACTATATCATACTTTGAAAAATACACGAATTTTCATTTTGAAAGATATCCCTTTTTCCTCTTCTGGTAATTATTAATATGAATTAATAGTAGAATTTGATATGGTTCCATATGACCATAAATACTTTATTGTATATTATCAAATTTAATAATGAATATAATGTACTTCTTTGGACAATTTTTAAAGACCAGTCTACTCTTAAAAAAAAAATGGAGACGCACTTCTTCAGTTCACACAAATTTCATTTTATTATATATAACCTCAGATAAATTTCAACAAATCATAATTTATTAAAATTATGTCTACTTAAAAATCTCATAGAAGAGTAAAACCATCAAAAATAAAAATAAACACGCACAACACACACACATCACCCATGTATTGGCAAATCACAATTGCTGTAACAATACATTAGACATTCCACAGTTAAGGGCTATCAAAATTTCCATCAGTGACAAAAAGATTTGTATCCAAATGGACTGATGTTCAAGAATCCAAGAAAAAGTCTCCTAGGGTTTATTTAAAGATAAATATTTGAACAAATACTTCTTAAATTTAGGAAATTCAGAACATACGATTAAAGAATATTTGCAGTGCAGACTATATTCAATCCTTCCTTCAAAATGTGCCTTTGAGTACATAATTCTTTTTCTCTATCTAAATTGAGCTGTCCTCCAAGGAAGTTTTCTAAAATGTGTGTCTCTGTGTGATAAATGTTCTAAGACCTAACATGCTTCATTGTATTTTTACTGTGCTCTCAAATTTAATCAATAATTTGGATTGATGTATAATATCTAGTTTCAAATATCATTTCCATCTATACAAACACCCAGCTGTCTCCCTTATATGCTATTTCTATTGAGAGTTCTGCTGTCAGTATTATTCTTGTACATTTTAGGTGATCTGTTCTCTTGGGCATCATTTATGCTCTTCTCTGTTTTTGATATTCTTAAAACACACATAATATATATGAGTGTTTTTTTTAAAGATTTTATTTATTTATTTGACAGAGAGAAATCACAAGTAGTTGGAGAGGCAGGCAGAGAGAGAGAGAGAGGAGGAAGCAGGCTCTCCGCCGAGCAGAGAGCCCCATGCGGGACTCGATCCCAGGACACTGAGATCATGACCTGAGCCGAAGGCAGCGGCTTAACCCACTGAGCCACCCAGGTACCCCTTTTAAGCTATTTTTTAAAAGTACAGTCACTCTTTTTTTTTTAAGATTTTATTTATTATTTATTTGACAGAGAGAGATCACAAGTAGACGGAGGGCAGGCAGAGAGAGAGATAGAGAAGCAGACTCCCTGCTGAGAAAAGAGCCTGATGCAGGATTTGATCCCAGGACCCAGAGATCATGACCTGAGCTGAATGCAGTGGCTTTATCCACTGAGCCACCTAGGTTCCCCTAAGCTATTTTTTAAATTACTGTTCCAATAACACTTGGATTGCCATATAAAGTTAACCACATCTTCTTTTTTAGGTAAGTAATTGTACTTTTTATGTGCATAGTTATTTTGGTCCATGAGTTCAGCTCCTCTTAGGATCATCAAATCTCTGTAAAGTCTGGGTATGCTAGGATTTTCTAAGCAACAATAAAATACATTGAAACCTGGTAGCTTAATTATAATAATGTTTTCTTTCTCAATCATTCACAATAGCATTACATTCTGAGTAGCTTCCTTCTATTTTGCAGCTATAGTGTTTGGAAAAACTTGAATTGTGATATCACTGTGATAATGTGAATTAGTCAGGGTTTTTCAGAGAATCGGGAAGAGAAAAAAAAAAGGAAGATATTCTCCAGGGCCAACTCTACAAGTGACTATTAAAACATCTGTCCAGGGCGCCTGGGTGGCTCAGTGGGTTAAGCCGCTGCCTTCGGCTCAGGTCATGATCTCAGAGTCCTGGGATCGAGTCCCGCATCAGGCTCTCTGCTGATCAGAGAGCCTGCTTCCCTCTCTCTCTCTGCCTGCCTCTCCATCTACTTGTGATTTCTCTCTGTCAAATAAATAAATAAAATCTTTAAAAAAAAAACATCTGTCCAAATTAAATTGAACAAAACTCAGAAATGCCATCTCCAGTGAAATACAAAGAAGAGTATATATAGTTCTGGGCACACACATCTCATTTGACCCAATGATGTACATCAATGAAAGACTGAAGGCCAATCACCACTCCATGGGAGAATTTAAAAATAAATTTACTAATGAGGCCAAGAAATCAGAATCACAAATACTTCAGATCTAATAATAACTGCCTTCACTTGATGTTATTCTGTAACATAAATCCTACGATCAAGTTTCAATTTTAAATTCTTACAATTTTAAATTCTTAAATCCTTATGACGAAGCATCATTTGGAGGGAGCAGTTTTCATAATTTAGCATCCATCAGCCTTTTTTTAAAATTTTATTTATTTATTGGACACAGAGAGAGAGAGAGAGAGAGAGAGAGAGATTACAAGTAAGCAGAGAGGCAGGCAAACAGGGAGGGAAGCAGTCTTCCTTTTGAGCAGAGCCCGATGTGGGGCTGGATCCCAGGACCCAGAGACCATGACTTGAGATGAAGGCAGAGGCTTAACCCACCACCCACGTGATGAGAGAGCCCCTCAGGTGCCCCTCATCCATCAGTCTTAATTGTTTGGAGGAAAATGTGTGGATGAATAATGCCTTAGGGAGCTAATCTCTCTAAAGAATTTCCAAGTCTTTACCCCTTCAAGGTTTTTGTATACTTCTGATAGCCTCTAAACATCCAGCTGATTTCTACAGTGACAGGCCTGTTAAAACCTGTCCTCAAACCAGGAATAGAGCTTGAAACATACCAGTCAAGAGCAACTTTAAGTCTTTTAAGGAATTTATCATCATTTCTTTGTTTTTGGTTCATACCCGAAATAGTTCCATATTACACTTGCATAATTTCTCCAGAGCTGACTTTGAAGGAGGCATTCAGTTCCAGCTAGTTCCATATTTTGGCAAGAATTATAATTCTATATAAAAAAAGAACATATTTTAGGGTGCCTGGGTTGCTCAATTGGTTAAAGTCTCTGCCTTCGGCTCAGGTTATGATTCCAGGTTCCTGGGATTGAGCCCACAGTGGGCTCTCTTCTCAGCAGGGATCCTGCTTCCATTCCTCTCTCTCTGCCTGCCTCTCTGCCTTCCTGTGATCTGTGTCAAGTAAATAAATAAAATTAAAAAAGAAACATATTTTATACCAGTTATTCATGTTTATTAACTAAGATATCACAATACAAATAATACAAACTGTTGCTCTTTATTAATACCTTCAACCAAGATCAAAAAAATATGTCATATTTTCTCCAAAAATTTTATATCATCTGATAGGTCAGATATATATAAAATTACATTTAAAGTTTTAAAACTATCAGCAAATATTTTCATTTAAATGCAAATTTCAAAGAAAATCTACTTTTCCAAACACGACTTTTATCCTATTTTTTTTAATTGTGTTGACAACTGATAAATTGTTTAGCAAGACTATAAATGTTAGATCTAAAAATGATTAATAGATGTAGGTTCAAAATATTATGTTCCATTAAAAATGAATTAGTCTTTGATGAAATCTGTTTGGTAATATGTTGTATCCAGATATAGTAAATTAATGACATATATAAAATTTTAGGGAAATGACACCTTCTGTTCCATTATGAGTAGAGCTTTTAAAATGCTATTTGTCACAACCTGTCATCTTGTCATTATGTAGCATTAATAGCATTTAAGAAATGTATACTCTTCACTTTGAAGTCTTTTAGAAATCTAAAATATGACTTTCTATGGTTTGTGTTTCCATATTCCTTTATTGCCAGTTTGAACAAATCCACATGCTTTGATTCAAAGGTAATAAATTCCTCTTATTTGGAAAAATTATGTTTATTTTTGTTCTCTCACCCTTAGCAGGTGGTTTCATTTTAGCACACTTCAGAGTTATAATTTCATGCTTATTAAAAACATTTATTATAACTACATAAATGAATGAAACTTTTATTTTATTAAATTATTTGCCAAAAAATCTGTAATTTTTAAAAATGTATTTCCTTTGAAGGGTTATTTTAGAGCATTCAGAGAGGATCTAGGAGTGTGGTATTATGCAATTTTTAAGTAGGTATGAAATGGTTATTTATATGATTGTTTCTTTAAGGCTTATGTATATTGTCCATTATATGCTATTGAATATTTTGAAATTAAATTTAAGGTATGTTTTACATAGTTTATTTTTTGGAAAAAAATATTGAAATGACTTATGAAATTCAGTATACTCTCAACATTAATTTTTTCTGAAATTTACCAATTGTGTATTGAACCTATTATATGTTAGATATTACTTCATACTACACTGGTAAATGAAATACTTGGCTTTGTAGAATGTTTATTTTAATGGGTGAGACAATTAAAAGCTATAAACCTTAGTAAAAATTGCATAGAGCATTCAAAAATGATGAGTACAATGGGGAAAAAGAAAAATTAGATCAGGGTGAGAAAAATCAAGGTTGCTAGGCAGGGATGGGGAGTTAAGAATTTTAATAGGAAGATTAGGGTAGTTACAATGAAGCTGACAATTGAACAAAGGTATGGAAAGGTGATGAATTTGCCCAGAACTTTCAGCAATAAGGTCACTCCAGACAAAGGAATTGGCTATCTTGAAGGCCATAAGGTTGGATCGTGCCTGGCATATCTGAGGAATAGCAAGGAGGCCACTGTGAGTGACTGAAGAGTAGCAGGGAAAGAGGTCACAGAGGTTAAATGAGTGGCTAGATCATGTAAAAGCTTAGAAGTCATTGTAAAACTCTGGCTTTTATATTTGGAAATTTACTGTGTGATAGAATTTCTGCTAATATCTGAGAGTTCAAATGTCCATAAAATTTCAAGGATTCTTTTTCTTGTAAGACAGAATAAAGAAAAAGAGTTCATATTTTCACATGGTGTAACAAATGCTCGGAGATCCAAGTGTAGGAATCTATGGGCAACAGAGGAAGGCACTAAAATCACACAAATATATTTGATGACTGTGACTATATATAAATTTGTATTTTCTAGATTTTTTTATAGTCATGAAATCACACAGTATATACTATTCATTGCCTGACTTTTCTTTTCTCAGCACCATTATTTTGAGAATCTCCAATTGTAAATAGTTCATTTTGATGTTGAACAGTAATTTCTTTAATAATAGATCATAATTTGTCTTTGCTCTATTGATGGACATTGATGAACATTTCCACAGTTTTCAATTCTTAAAAATAAAGCTGCTATGTAATTCAAAAACAAGTCCTTGTACGAACAAAGGGTTTGTTTCTCTTGGTTAAATGCCTAGAAGTAAAATGGCTATTTGTGTAACTGCAACATATTTTGCATTTAAAAAAAAATTTCAAACTATTTTCCAAAGTGGTGGTATCATGATATATGCCAACAACAGTTTAGATTTTTTGTTGCTTCTCAATCTAGCTCAAATGAAGTACAATTAGCCTTTAAAATTTTAGCCATTCTAATAGATATGTAAGCATGTGTCCTTATGATTTTAATTTTTATTTCTATAAAGTCTAAATGTTGAGAAATTTGTCATGTGCTTATAAGCCATCCATATCCTTTTGGTGACATGTCTCTTCAATAATTTTCTTCACATGTAAAATTGGATACTCTGTTTGGTTATTAGTAAGGTTTTTTATTTGTATTCATTTTTTAATAATCAGAGGAGATGTCCATTATCAGATATATAATTTGCAAATCCCTTCTCCATCTTTACGGTTTCTCAATGGAGCTTTGATAGCTGTGTCTTTCAAGAAATATGCTACTTCTTTCCTTGTACACGGAGGTATGACTAGAACATTATCAATGTTGACCTTTGCAAAGAAAATCATGGCTTAAGATATATGTAGTCTGCGGTTGTTGGGAGTGTTCTGTAATATCAAGCATATCTAGTTAGTTGATAATTTTGTTCAAGTCTTACATATCTTACCAATTTGATGACCATTTGTCTATATAATCTTAAAATAAAGGTGTTGAAACATTTTTCCATTTCTCTTCTAAGGTAGAAGTTATGATTTTTGTTCTTAGTTTTTCCCTATATATCCCCAAATCTGTTATTAAGTATTAAAAGTCAAGAATTATTATACTCCCTGATGAATTCATCCTTTTACTCTTCTGTAATTTTGACTTGATCTTTATGTCTGATAATGAAATTTGCTTTAAAATCACTTTTCATTATCTTGATATAACCACCAAAGTTATAGTGTGATTAGTGTTAATATACCATGGTTTTTCTTTTACTTTATAAAGCACTTCTATATTTAATCCTGAAAAATAAAACAGATTTTTAGCTCTGGAAGCATCTTTCTAAATTATCTTTTTTTTTTTTAAATGAAGCAGTAGCAATTTTTGTTAAGGGACCTAAACTGAAAGTAGGTTTATTTATTTATTTATTTAGTAAAAGATTTTATTTTGTTTATTGACAGCAAGAGAGAGAGAGAGTGGAAGCACACAAGCGGGAGGAATCACGTGCAAAGGGAGAGGAAGAAGCAAGCTCCTTGCGGTGCAAGTAGTCCCATGCAGGGCTGGATCCCTGTACACTGGAATCATGACCTCAGCCAAGGCCAAACATCTCATTAAACAACTGAGTCATCCAGACACCCTTAGAAAATTAAAAAAAAAAAAGACCTTTTAAAAACATTTTTTTTTAATATTTTATGTATTTGACAGACAGAGAGACAGGAAGAGGAACTATAAGCAGGGCAGAGGAAATAGGAGAAGCAGGCTTCCCAGTGAGCAGAGAGCCTGATGTGGGGCTCCATCCCAGGACCCTGGGATCATGACCTGAAAGGAAGGGACACTTATGGAGGAAGCCACCCAGACACCTCTTTTCTTTGTTTTTAATATATGGCAACTGATGCTTCCCAGCCACGAGGAGCATATTACCCATTGATTAAATCTTTGATAACAACCTATTTAAAGAGGTGTGTAAATATATACTTACTCAGATTTATACACTTTGTGTTTTCTTCATAGTTTGGGGCTGGACCCCATGGTCACAACACTGCTTCCAGTCTTTGCCTTCCCATCCTTTGATACCAGGTATTTGGTCAGCAAAGCAAATTAGCATCAAAATTAATAAGCCCTTGGCACCATATCTCTGGAGCAGGGGTTGCTCATAGCCAAGGCCCAGAGCAGTTGACCTCCCCTCATTAGTGCTATAGCCCCAAGGACTAGGTCCCTGACATAAGAACTCAGTCTTACATGTTATGCTAAGCAGACAAACCAAAACAGGAAAGCTCCGACAGCTTTCACTGGCATGCCTCATCTCCCACTCCTTCGACATCCAGGCAGTACCAGATTCCAGAGAGGGGTCTTGGTCCAACATATGGGAGGGAAGGAAGTAGCCACGAGCAAGTACCTGCCTCTCTGTGACTTTTTTTCATTAGCAGGTTGTAAGGAGGAGGAATAGGAAGGGGTAGAGAGGTGAACTTCAAGGGTTAAAGGCCTCAGGTAGGCAGCTGGAACCTGCCAGTACGAAAGGGACAAAGGAGAAGGCAGTGAGTCTTGCAGGGACGGTGGGGGGTAAGGGTTACAGCTTATGACGGAATCTGGACAGGAGTAGTAGGGATACTAGTCATTTGAATCCACCATTGGCAAGCTGGGCTGGGTGTCAGGGCAGATAGGCCTCCCTGGGCAACGGCACATGAGAGAAGGTGGAATTCTTCTTTGAGGAGCAGGTGGAGCTTTGGGTGTTGGGAAAGCATAGACAGTATTGTTCCAGGGCCAAGGACAGGTCCGGGTACTCCTGGTTGGAGGTCAAGGCCACAGTATGATCCCGGTCTTCTACCAGCAGCTTGAAGGTACCACATGCCAGCCACCCCGCATTATTGTGTATAACTCTCTGGTGCACTTATTGGCTTATCCATCAAATGACTCCTTCAGCAGCTTGAAAACCACCTCCACAGGCACTCCAGGATATGGGAGGCTTCCAGAGTGAAGATTTTGCACAGGATCACCCCAAAAGACCAGAAGTCACTCTGGTGGATGTAGATCTGGTCACACATGGCCTTAGGGACCATCCACTTCACAGGCAGCCCACTGTTGGTTGTCTTTTTATAGTAACTGATGTGGTGATATCTCTGGCAAGGCTGAAGTCTGAGATCTTCATCATGTTGTCCTTTGTCACCAGCACTTCCCTGGTGGCCAGGTCTTGGTGTATGCACTTCTTGGAGGCAAGGTACTCCATGCCTCAGGCTACCTGATAGGCACAGGATACCAGGTCCTTGGAGGAGAGTTGCTCTGCTGCATTGTGGCTGATATTGTAACAGTACTCCAGGTCAGGAGGCCTCTGGGCCTGCAGGTACTTCTGTATGTTGTCTTTCGAGGCATATTCCATGAGAGTGTACAATGGACCGTCCTGTGTGCAGGATACAGCAGGTTGATGGTGTCCTTGTGCTGTCCAATCATCTTCATCATCTCCATTTCTGAGATTAGGTTTGACAGGTCTTTCTCTGTTGCATCTGACTTCAACATCTTCACAGACACTTTAGTCAAATGGTTGGATTTGTCTTTGTCCAGCCCAATGGCCTCCTCCAACACCACCTGCCCAAAGTAGGCCTGTCTTAGGAGTCTGCCTAAACTGCCTACAACCAGCCTGCCTCAAGGCAGTTATGAACTCTAGATTATCCTCAAAAACATTAAACCACAAGCTAAAAATTCTCTTCACTAGGTCTCTGTCGCAGGTCTAATTTTCTTATCTTTCATCATTTATCTTTTTCCTAATTCTTATTTTCAGTATAGTTTATTTTGCTTCCAGGTGTTTCCCCTGGTTTCTGTATGCTGTTTCATAGGGAAGAATTATCCTGTCATAAAATTATTTCTGAGCATTCATTACATCTCTCAGTTAAAATGGGTTCTTTTATGGTATTGATTCATTTGAGTTTTCTCAAAATGGGAAGAATATTCAAAATGGTGTTTTCCTCAAGGTTCAGAGTATGTCTTAGCCTCATCGTTACTCTTTTTGAAATTCACTTTTCAAATTCTTGTCCCTCTTTTTATCTTTTTAAATTAAAATATTTTATTTTTACTATTTTTTTATTTGAGTATAGTTGATATTCAGTGTTACATTGGTTTCAGGTTTTCAATATCTCCATACATTATTCTATGATCACTACAAATATAGCCACCATCTGTCACCATATAACACTATTATAATATCATTGACTATATTCTCTACACTGTCCCATATCTCTTTTTAAAATCTCTGATTATCATGTTTTCTGTTATTTCAATTTTCGACCATCATTTTACTTGGTTACCTTAATAAAATATGCCTGATTACACACTCTTTGCTGAAAACCATAGCATTTGATTTATAGTAGTCTTCTCCTTCTTCTTTTTTTTTAAATTAACATATAATGTATTATTCGCCCCAGGGGTACAGGTCTGTGAATCGCCAGGTTTACACACTTCACAGCACTCACCACAGCACATACCCTCCCCAATGTTCATAACCCCACCACCCTCTCTCTACCCTCCCCAACCCCCCGGCAACTCTCAGTTTGTTTTGTGAGATTAAGAGTCTCTTATGGTTTGTCTCCCTCCCGATCCCATCTTGTTTCATTTACTCTTTTCCTGTCCCCCAAACACCCCATATTGCACCTCCATTTCCTCATATCAGGGAGATCATATGATAGTGTCTTTCTCTGGTTGACTTATTTTGCTAAGCATAATACCCTCTAGTTCCATCCATGTCATCACAAATGGCAAGATTTCATTTCTTTTGATGGCTGTATAGTACTCCATCGTGTATATATATATATATATATATATATATATATATATATATATATTTCATTTGTTGATGGACATCTAGGTTCTTTCCATAGTTTGGCTATTGTGGATATTGCTGCTATAAACATTTGGTGCATGTGCCCCTTTGGATCATATAGTAGTCTTCTTTACCTCTATCAGAACCCCAGGAAGCTTTATTTATTTATTTACTCACATAACCAGAAGATCCAACACAACGTTTTTTGATGTTCAAATGTATTATAATGTCTTACCGCTTAACACTATGCTTACTGCTCTCTTTCACTGTCTGACTAAATCCTCATCATCACTATGCCATTTAATCAGAAAGAACTTTTGAACTCAGAGTTCTCTCCATATCAGGGAATGAACACTCCACCCTTCTGTTTGTGCAGGTAAAATAAATGTTGATATTGTCTGTCCTGCACATACTCCATCCTGTTGACCAGAATATTCACCATCAAAATATATACAAATAAAAACCATACCTCACCATTTCTATTACCACCCAGCATGCTAAAAACACCATCATATGTTCCTGAATTATTGACTTGACTGATAACCCCACTTCCACACATACTGCACTCCTTTCTCCCTGCAAATTTATTTTGGTACAGCAACTTAACCTAAAAATCAAGTCAGATGATTTTATTCTGCTGTTGAAGGTCTTTTGGTATCTTCCCCTTTCATATTAAATAAAAACTGAAGGCTTTTCAATCTACTAGAAGGTCATGCATCAATACGTTCTTCCTCTCTCCACCACTATGAACTCCTCATTGGCCTCCTTGCTTTTCCTCAAAAGTAACAGACCAGCTGTTCACACAATGTCTATATACTTACTTGCTCTGCCTAGAGCAATCTTTTCCTTTAATATTTGTATAACACCCTCCTTCAGTTCCTGGGTCTTTGTGCAAATAACATCTCATAAATGAGATATAACCACCCAACACAAAATAAAATTAACTTTCATCCCAGCATTCTCCAATGGCTTTTACCTTTCTTGTATTTCTTTGTAACAATTATCACCATCAACCATCAATCATTATTCTATTACTGGTTTATTTTCTTATTGGAGACAGAGAGAGAGAGAATTGGGAGGGGGCGCAGAGGAAGAACAAAACACCCCACTGCCTAGAAAGCCTGCTGGGGAGTTACATCCCAGGACCCTGAGATCATGACCCAAGCCAAAGGCAGTCACTCAATGGACTGAGCCACCGAGGTGCCCCTCTATTATTGGTTTATTTCACTATTATATTTCAAAAGAATGTAAGCTCTTTGTGGTCAGGTATTTTATATGTTTTATTAATTGAAGTATTCTCAGAAAGGTAGCTGGCAGATTGTAAGGGATCACTAAACTGTATTTTGTTGTTATTATTGGGCTCCTTTATGGGCTTTACCTCTTACGCTAGAAGTCTATCCTTAAGATGTAAGCAATAAGAATAGAGCCCTGCTGCCTGTTCAAATGAGTAAAAAGCCTGTATTAAGTGGATATTTTAAAAGCTAAATGAATGGCTCAATAGTTGTATATAGGGGGAAAGGGAACATATTTTCCACGGTTTAGAAGTGGTGTTCTTGTACAAGCCTACACTATTGAACGATAATGGGCAATTGTACATTCCAATTATACAAACACTTTGGTAATTTATATCCTTTTTTTGTAATTCATGACTGGATCATTTAATTCCTTAGGAGCATTATAGCATTTCAACTTTTCCTGTTCAATAAACTTATTGGGGTTGCTACCTTTTTTATTCAAATGGAGAAATAGTCATGATTTAATCTAAATAAAGTGTTATTGATTGTGTTGTTTTCTAGGAATGAGTCGCACATGCTAGTTTAAAAGTTTTGTTAAATTCCCAAGTCTGTCACCGATAAAAGCCTTTTGTAGATTAGTAACTTGATCAAAACAGAAAAGTTATGTAACACTCAATTGTTATACTATCTTTGTTTCCATCTTGCATTGTAATAACACCCATCTTAACTCTATTTAAGACAAGTCATTGCCAGATGGCTTTCTGGCATTGATTGCATGATATGAAATCTAATATAACTAAAAGTTTTGGTTTTAGTAGCATATAAATCAATTTACAAAAATATATGTATTTGAATATAAGGTAAAGTTTTAAATCATTTGGCAATAGTAAACTAAACATTTTTTTGTAAATTTTTATTTTCTAAAATTTCATTGAGCTCTTTTGCAATAAGAAACAAGTTACAAAAAATTAAGGTTTATTTACCCCAATCATAGAGGTTGAACTATTTAAAATATTGAACCCAAAATATTTTATTAGGTAAATTCATGAATGCTGAGCATTCACTGTTAAAATATACTAATACTATTGATAGACTGGTAGAAGCCTAAAATCAAATATTTATTAGATATTTATATCCATATCTTTTCATGGTGTGGTAATTCATTTCTCTAGCATTAAATAATATTCCATTGTTTGCATGTACTGCACTTTATTTGACCTTTCACCTATGGAAGGATATCTTGGTTGCTTCCAAGCTTTTGTCAGTTATGAATAAAACTACTACAGACATCTTTGTGGGTATAGATTTCATCTTCTTTGGATAAATACCAAGAACTGCTACTGCTGAATCATCTGGCAAGAATATGTTTAGTTTTGTAAGAAACTGCCAAGTTGTTTTCCATTCTTTATTCTCAATAGACATGGAAGAACATTCCTGTTGCTCCACATCCTCACCAACATTTCGTGTTCTGTTGTCAGTGTTCTAGTTTCTGGGTATGTACTGGTGTCTCTTTTTTGTTTTAATTTGCATTTTCCGGATGACATATGATGTGAAGCATCTTTTTATATGCTTATTTGCCATCTGTAATATTTTCTTCTGTGAGGTATCTGCTAAGGTCTTTGGCTCATTTTTAATCAGGTTTTTCCCCCATTGTTGAGTTTTAAGGGGTCTTTGTGTAGTTTTGATTAACAGTTCTTTGCCAGATGTGTATTTTGCAAATTTTTTCTCATAGTCTGTGCTTCGCCTTTTCATTCTCTTGGCATTGTGTTTCACAGAGTAGACATTTTTAAATTCAGTGCTTGTGCTTTTGTAGCTAAAGTTATTTCCAAAACCAAGGTCATTTAAATTTTCTTCTATATTACCTTCTACATGTTTTATGTTTAGGTTTATAATCCAATCTGAGTTAATTTTTGTGAAGAGTGTATGATATCTGCATGCATTTATTTTATTTTATTATTTTATTTTTATTTTATATTTTTACATTTAGCTTCACCATTACTCCAGAACCATTTGTTTAAAAGATTGTATTTTTCTCTCTTGTATTGCTTTTGCTTTTATATTAAATATAAACTATAATTGATAATATATATTCCGTTTCTTTAATCTAGTCTTTCTGTGATATTACATTATCTTGCTTACAATTATCATTATTGTATACTTTTTTTAAAGATTTTATTTATTTATTTGACAGAGAGAGAGATCACAAATAGGTAGAGAGACAGACAGAGAGAGAGATGAGGAGAAGCAGGCTCCCTGCTGAGCAGAGAGCCCTATGCGGGACTCGATCCCAGGCCCCTGGGATCATGACCTGAGCCAAAGGTAGAGGTTTAACCCACTGAGCCACCCAGGCGCCCCATCGTTATGGTAAACTTTGAAGGCAGTCCTCAGTGTTTGTTCTCCTTCGACACTATGTTGAATATTGTGAGTCTTTGCCTCTCCATATAAACTTTAAAATAAGTTTGTTAATATTAAGCAAAATGAGACCTCAAGGATCTGAGAGATGTCTAAGAAGTACTTGATACATCCCTTGGGTATGGTTTATTGAACTGTCCACCTGTCTGAAAGCTGGGGAATCTAGATAAGGCAGGGAAAATTAGTTATGATAAAACATATCAACAAACATCAATAAATTTTGTAAAACTTATTGTCATGGCTCATATACAATATGACCAACAATGGGACTATCAAAAGGAAAGCATAAGTTATGTTTATTGTAAAATTTTTTATTCAAAATAAAGCAATGAGAGGGGAAGACACAATGAGAAAATTACCATTTTTTAAACGGTAAACTTCTTACCAACTGGAATAGGTTTTATATGCTAAGTAGTATATTGAAAAGTAAAACATTGGGGCGCGTGGGCGGCTCAGTGGTTTGGGCTGCTGCCTTTGGCTCGGGTCATGATCTCAGGGTCCTGGGATCGAGACCTGAATCGGGCTCCCTGCTCCGCAGGGAGCCTGCTTCCCTCTCTCTCTCTCTCTCTCTCTGCCTGCCTCTCTGCCTACTTGTGATCTCTGTCTGTCAAATAAATAAATAAAATCTTTAAAAAAAAAGAAAAGAAAAGTAAAACATTAAAAAATAAAATTTTAATTTAAAAAAATTATGTAATTTTTTAAAAAGGTTAAAAATAGCAGAACCATTTTTCTTATGACTGGAAAATACATTGTATATATATCTATCAAAAATAACTTGTCATGGGGGCGCAGGGTGGCTCAGTGGGTTAAAGCCTCTGCCTTTGTCTCAGGTCATGATCCCAGGATCTTTGTATCAAGTCCCACATCGGGCTCTCAGCTCAACAGGGAGCCTGCTTCCTCCTCTCTCTCTGCCTGACTCTGCCTACTTGTGATCTCTGTCAAATAAATAAATAAAATCTTTTATTAAAAAAAATTTAAAAAATAACTTTCATGTCTGGAATCAGGAGCATATGGAAAAAAATAATATCTGAGGACAGTACTTCTGCCATGTTTTGTGCCTTGTTAATATTTTTAAACAGTCAGGCAACTTTTACCTTTATTGAAATACCTGCTAAGATACCAGCAGTGCCTTTTGGAGCCCTATGACTATAAAAATTAATTGCAAATATTCAAAATGTTTACTATGGTGTCACTATTTAGGGCCACCACCCAGTATGTTTCAGAAGTCAGCATAACTGTTACTCTTCCATAAGGCAAAAGGGCATATTTTCAGGAGTTCCATCTGCTGTACCAGGAGGTGAATCAAGTAATGATTTTTGTCTATAAAATAATTCACTTTTCAATCTAACCTTCCTCATTCCACATTATAATAATAAAAACTAGGAGGAGACTAAAACAAACAAACAACTACAACTACAACAACCAGCTTTTCCTTCAGTGGAAAAGTAAATAGAACCTTATGAGGACCCTGAAATTTACTTTTTAAATATTTTTAAGATAAGCATTTTTGTTAGAAAACCATATATTTTATATTGCTAAGAAATAACAGGCAAAATTTTATTAACTTCTAAAAAGTCTAGTTACTTTTATTTATCTATTAACTCATCTCTTTATGAAGAAAACATGATCACACCTATTGTATCTACCCAAGTTTGTATGCTTTGGTTATTTTATGTTTGCTAATTCCTTGCTTAATTTTTACAATATTTGATACATAATAGTATCTTTAAGTCCATCTATGGTTTCACAGAATTTGTTTGAACTTCATAAAAATGTACCATACTTTTTGCACTGTCCTTGTTTTAATTCTCTATTAACTTTCCAAGATTTATTCACTTTAGAGTGTGTAGCTATCATTTATTTTTATTCCTCCATAATGCTGTTTACAAATTTGTAATTATCTGTACTTTTAAAAAGATCTTAATTATATACCATTTCTCATCTCACGTTATATAACGTGAGATATTATATAACACTCACGTTACTTCTACACTTATCAGATATTATGTAACTGAAAACCACAACTCAGCAACAGTATAGCACCATTTTTCAAAATTAAATGGCTTACCAGAATTCTTTAATTCTATCCTTTATTTGTATTAGATGACACTTTATTCTGGTATTTGGCATTGTTCATATGGAGGAAAGCTTATAAGTTAATATTCCATAAATAGAAGGATTTATTATGATTGATGAATTATTTTCATTTAGAATGCATAGAATATGGTTGATTTAATATTTCTTTCTTACTCTCTGCCTGGAACATAGTGCTATCTATGTAATAGCCACTAAAATATTAAGTTAATTACCTAGATTTTAAACTTCATATGAATAGGAATAACATACAGAACTCTTCTCAGATTGGGACACCTGGGTGGCTCAGTCAGTTAAACGCCTGAGAGTTTAGCTCAGGTCATGATCTTAGGGTCCTGGGACTCAGTTCTGCAACAGATTCCCTGCTTAGCTGGGAGTTTGCTTCTCCCTCCCCCAGCTGCTCCCCCTGCTAGTGCTCTCTCTCACTCTCTCTCTTACAAATAAATAAAATTAAAAAATGAATTCTTCTCAGATAGCTAATACAGAATATCGTCTTTGTATTCATCAAAGGGAAAGTGCCATATAATAATGAAATTCAGACTACTTCAAATTCATTTTTTAACCAGTAAGAAAGTACTGGAAACAAGCCAAAAATGTCTTTAATGAATTAAAGAAATAGATTGATTTTCAATATCTTAATGTTTCTAAAATAAATTGCAAGCTTTTTATACTAGATATCAGTGTAAATATTCATTATACAAGGATATTCTAAAAATAAACCTGAGAAAACTACTTGACATATATGATGACAAAAACGAGGTTGACAAAAGTCAGTTTGGGTAAAACTTACAACACCTACCACCTGAAACTCTTGTTCTATAATTTAATTATTTTAATTTACAAAAATAAAAAAATAATATATCAGAGTAAGTCTATTGATAGCTTTGAAGGTATGCTCTGGTTGTGCACTGTTTACTATTGAAAGGGGAATCAAATATGTGATGCTTATGGTGTGACTATATTAAAATTCAACAAGTTCAGAAGCATACGAGGAATAGAATAAAGACCAAAGATGACCCTTACTTATCCTAAAGATAGACAATGGTATATATGTGCTAGTTGGGGAGAGAATCCAGTCAGTAGATGGAGGATGTGGAGTGGATAAAAAAAGACACAACGTTTTGGTTGAACGTTTAGCACTATATTTAACAAAGTGAAATTCTGTGTTAATAGCCTTGAATAAAATCCAAAAAATATTTTCAATTCATTGAAGATTGTTTAGGAAAAACTTGAAAAATACAACTTGATAAGGATTCCAATAAAAGATTCATAAGCAATACAAGTTTCAGAATTTCTAGTATATTTTCCCTAAAAAGCCATTTGATTTAAATTAAAAAGAATTCTATTTACCTGCCACTTAAATAAGAGGAAATTATTTGGTTTTGTAATAAGTCAATAAAATAAATTAACATATCTTTAGAAAACAGATATGCACACTAAGTTAGAAATGATAGTGCTTAAGCTGTTCAGCAAACATTTGTAAAATTCCTTGCCATCAGCTAGCTCTGGAGTTCTGCTAGGTGAGTAAGGCCATGTATGTTACTGCTCAGAGTACTGACGCAAACAATTGTCCCCTTCACATCTATTTTTTGCTGTTGATATGTCATGCTATGTTGTTTAGAGATACATAGATGGCCCTACATGAAGGCCTTTTTGTGTGTGTATATGGGTGACTGTGATTTAACTTTCAAATCAGATGGCTCCTGATTTACAATGATTCAACTTATGATATATTTGGCAATGATGTGAAAGTGAAAGTGATTCAGTAGAAACTGTACTTTGAATTTTGAATTTGGGTCTTTATAAAAAGGGCCAGTGACATGTGGTATGGTGCCGTCTTGTGATGCTGGGCAGGGGCAGTGAGCCACAGCTCCCAGTCAGCTAGAAGTTTACAGGGGTGAACACCTGATATTCTTACAACCATTCTAGATATAAACATTCTTCTTTTTTTTAGTGTAATATTTAATAAATTGCATGTGATATTTGATACTTTGTTATAAAATAGGATTTGCTTAAGATGATTTGCCCAAATGCAGGCAAATGTAAGTGTTCTGAGTATGTTTAAATAAGCTTAAGGTAAGCTATGATATTTGATAGTTTAGGGGTATTAAATGCATTTTCAATTTTTTATGTGTTTCTCTGTACATAGCCCCCTTGTAAGCTGAGGAATATCTCTATATGTATATGTAGCCTTGGTATGGCTTACATATTATTGGCATGAAAAACTAAGAACAAAAATCATAACTTCTACCTTATAAGAGAAACGGGAAAAACTATCAACACCTTATTTTAAGATTTATAGACAAATGTTCATCAAATTGTTAAGATGTGTAAGACTTGAACAAAATTATCAACTAACTAGATATGCTTGATATTACAGAACACTCCCAACAACCGCAGACTACATATATCTTAAGCCATGATTTTCTTTGCAAAGGTCAACATTTCAACTCTGGCTTCTCGGTTTCTCCCCCAGAGCCAGCAGTAGAACCTGTCTTGTCGCTAGGAGACAATTGAGATGCAAGGCCGGTTGCCCAGGGCTCCGCCCTTAGAACCCTGCTCTGGCGTCGTTCCATATGGAACGTCCTGGACCCATCCAACAGGTCTCAAATGTCCTGCAGAAGGATTCCTTGCGTTTTGGAGCATCTCACAACTCCCAGCGTGGGCAAACCGTGATGGCTTTCTGAAGCCCCCAACCCCTTTCTGAAGGGGAAATCATGGACAGGAACTCCAACCTGAGCCAACGACTGATCCTCGCCCTGAATTCAGATGCACGACATCTCGATTCAGCTCTGCAGAGTGTGCCGGCCTTGTCCTCGCCCTTAAACCTATGTGAAACTTCTGTTTTCCAATGTCCGTCCTCACACTCCTGGCCCCCAAGACCTCACGTTTGGCAATTCTGGACCCACAAGGCAGCACTCTGCCTGCCCTCCAGAAAAAAAAAAAATGTTGCCCTATGGAGCTTCCCAGACACCCCAAATGAGGATAGACCTACACGGCACCCTTCCGTACACAAATTATATCGACAAATCTGGACACTAATACATTGTCTGACACAGCCTGAGCCCGGACTTCCTGTCCAACACCCAGACAGCTGACCGCACACTGGGCACAACAGACCCGCCATGGCCTTAGCTCGTCATCTATTCCCAACCTAGCTTCTCAGGCTTCAGAACATAGACTTTAACTCCACACCACGCCAAGGGGTGAATGTGATGCAGAAATCAGAACTCCTCCTTCCCTATGGCAAGAAACCTTGTGGTTGGCATGTTGTCCCACGTTCAGTGTAGGAGAAACCAGCGTTCACCATGAGGCCCCGCCCATGCTTGAGTACGAAGAGGGCACAAACACGCATTGTGACCCTCAGTGGGAGTCCTGTCCTCTAGTAAGTCCTCTCAGTGGCTGGACCATTAGACGTCATAATGGGCTTGCCATGCCCCTAGGCCCCAAGTTTTAACCAGCTTTCTGATTGTCCAGTCGCCCCTCCCCAGGGCTCTGCTCTGGAAACTCTCTTTTGGTGGGACACCTGAGTTAAAAACAAAACAAAACCGACTCCTCCCATCTCAAAGAATAACCCCAAACTCTTGGGATCGGGCCAAATGCCCAGAGAGGAAGACTCGTCCATGGCCCAGGAGGCCACCCGGACATTCCACGGCCATCAGTGACACAATATCCAGAGACAAAATCTTGAGCAAGCTTCTCACACTCGCCCCCTTGTTCTTATCCTGAAGAGTTCTCCTCACGGTCTGTAGATCAGTACTGCAATACCTACGACCCGAAACCTAAGCCGAGTTTGTGATTTCAGACAACTGTCCCCAAAGGCCTGGCCCACAAAACCTACAGGCACAGGTTCTTGGAGCCAAACCTGAGGACTGTACCTGGGAATTCTGCCCATTCCATTGGCCACAAACCTAGAAATAGGATGATAAACGTCCAAAGTGCCCGGGGCCATCCCAATAGTGTTGACTGCCCAGGAAAACCAATGGCGGTCTGACACCATTTGCGCATCTACATGCACCTAGACCTGTGGACAGATGTCCCCAGAGGTAAATTGGAATGAGCAGGCCCCTAGATCCTAATCGGATCCATTGCTTTGTTGTCCAGGCATCTCTCCTCAGAGGCCTGGATTCCAATAGCAGCATATGGCTGTTTCTTGAGGCACCCATCAGAACAAATCTCGTCTCCACGTGGGAATCTTGCACGTTGGAGCTGTGTCAAAGCCTCTGGTTAGGAGAACCCTTCAGGGACCCTGTGCCACTGCCTCATTCCAAGGTCTCCATGGACACAAGCCCACATTAGGACCCATCCACAAGAGAGTCCATTTCAACTCAACCCTGTCAGTTTCTCCCCCAGATCCAGCAGATCTAACCTGTCTTGTCACTAGAACACAAGAGGAAGGAGAGTCGGGCTTCCCAGCCATCCATCCTTAGAACACTACTCGGAATCGATCCGTATGGGAAGTCCTGGAGCCAACCAACAGGTCTCAATCGTCCTGCAGAAGAATCTTTACGGTTTGGAGAATCTCACCACTCCCATCTTTGGAAAAATGCCATGGCTTCGTGATCCACCACCTCTTCATGAAGAGGGCCATAAGGGACAGCAACTCCAACCTGAGCGTTTGTCAGATCCTCACCTGATTTCAGATGCACGAGATCTCGATTCAGCTCTGCAGAGCGTACCTGCCATGCGCTCGCCCAGAAACCTAAGGTTGCTGGTGTTCTCAGACTTCTGTCCTCAACTCCTGGCCCACAAGCCCTCCAGTTTGGCAATTCCAGAACTACAATGCAGCCCTCTGCCTGCCCTCCAGAAGAAAAAACATTGCCCTCTGGGGCTAACCAGAAACCCCCAATGAGGATCAACCTTTTCGCCACTTGACTGTACCCCAATTCTACAGGATGCCCTGGGCACTCATGCCCTTTCTGTCACAGCCTGAGCCTGGACCTCCCGACCCACACCCAGCCAGCTGGACTCACACTGAACACATCGGACCTGCCAAAGCCTTAGGTCGTCATCTCTTCCCAACTTCGGTTTTCAGGCTTCAGAACCTAGACGTTTTCTCCAATCACTGCCCAGGGTTGAACATGAGGCAGAAATCAGAAATCCTTCCCCATGGCAAGAAATCTTGGGGTTGGCGTTCTGCGTAGTTGTTAGCAGTGTGGCCCTTTGACCCCGCCATGCTTGAGGGCCGCATTGGTCACAAATACGCATTGTGACCCTCAGCGAGAGCCCAGTCCCCAAGTAAGGTCTCTCAGTGGCTGGACCAAGAGACGCCATATTGGGCTTGCCATCCCCCTAGGCCCCAATTTTTAACCATAGATCGTGTTGTCCATTCGCCCGTCCCCAGTGCTCTGCTTTAGAATGAGGGAACCAAACTGAAAGGACTCCTCCCATCCCACAGATTGACCCCCAAATTGGGATCGGGCCAAATCCACAGACAGGAAGACTCATCCATGGCCCATGAGGCCTCCCTGACATTCCACGCCCATCATTGACGCAAAATCCAGAGACAAAAGCCTGAATAAACGCCTCACACTCGCTCTTTCTTCATATCCCAAAGAGTTCCCCTCACGATCTGTAGATCGGGACTGCCATACCTACGTCCCCAAAACAAGCCGAGTGTGTGTTTCCAGACTTCTATCCCCACCTTCCTGGCTTCCATACCCTCCAGCCTGGGGACCCTGGAGCCACACATCAGGTCTGTGCCTCTCAACTCCACGGGAATTCTGCCCCTTCCATTGACCACAATCATACAAACTAGGAGAAACCTCCAAAGTCCCCAAGGCCATCCCAATAGCATAGAACGCCCAGGACAAACAAGGGCTGCCTGAAAGCAGCTGACCATCCATCTCCACTCAAACTGTAGATGGATGTCCCCAGAGAAGGAGATTGAACGGGACAGGGCCCTAGGCCCTAATGGGGTCCATTGTTTTGGTTTCCTGCTATCTCTCATCAGAGGCCTGGTTTCCAATATCAGCATGTGGGGCTTTCCTGAGGCACCAATCAGATCAAATCTAGTCTCTACATGGGAAACTTGTCTTTTGGAGATGACGCAAAACCTCTGGTTAGGAGAAGCATTCAGGGTCCGTGTGCCACCACCCCGTGCCAAGGTCTCCATGCACACAAACCCACATTAGGACCCATCCGCAGGAGAGTCCATTTCAACTCAGCCCCCTCCGTTGCTCCCCTAGAGCTAGCATATGAAAACTGTCTATTAACTAGGAGACAGTTAGAATCGAGGCAGTCTGCCCAGGGTTCCATCCTTCGATCCCTGCTTTGCTGTCGTTCCGTATGAAACATCCTGGAGCGATCCAACAGATCTCAATTATTGATCAGAAAAAATCCTTGTGGCTTGGAGCATATCCCAACTCCCCTCCTGGGTAAACCTCCATGGCCTCGAGATGCTGCCCCCTTCAAGAAAGGGCCATAATGGACAGAAACTCCAACCTGAGCCTAGGTCTGAACCTCTCACTGACTTCAGATGCACGAAGTCCCGATTCAGATCTGCAGAGAGTGACTGCCGTGCCCTCGTCCCGAAACCTACGCCTAACTTGTGTTCTTATTCTTCCGTCCTCACACTCCTTGCCCAAAGGGCATCCAGTTTGGGAATTCCGGAGCCACAAAGCAGTACTCTGCCTGCCCTCCAGAAGAAAAACGTTGCCCTTGGGGCTACCCAGAAACGCTAAATGAGGATCAAGCTGCACGGCACTCGACTCTCCCCCAATTATACAATATACCCTGAAAACTAATGCCTGGTCTGACGCAGCCTTAGGCCTGAACCTCCCGACCAACACTCAGCGAGCTGGCTCCACACTGAGCACGTCGGACCTGACGTGGCCTTAAGTCGTCATCTCTTCCCAAGCTCGGTTTTCAGACTACACAACCTAGACCTTAACTCCAATCACGGCCCAGTGGTGAAAGAGATGAAAAAATCAGAACTACTACTTCCCCATGGCAAGAATACATGTGGTTGGCATGGAGCCCAACGTTCAGTGTAGAAGCAACAGTGTGGACCATGATTCCCGCCCATGCTTGTGCGCCTAGAAGGCATAAACACACATTGTGACCCTCAGCTTGAGTTCTGTCCTCAAGGAAGGCCTCTCAGTGGCTGGAACTAACCATAGTTCGGTTTGTCCATTCGGCCCTCCTTAGGGCTCTGCTTTGAAATCCCTCTTTTGGTGGGACACCTGAGGTAACCAAACTGAATGGACTCCTTCCATCCCCAAGATGGACCCAAAACAATTGGGTTCGTGCCAAATCCACAGAGAGGGGACTAGTCCATGGCCCATGAGGCCTCCTCGACATTCCATGGCCATTGTTGACTCAAAGTCCAGAGACAAAAGCCTGAATAAATGCCTCACACTCACTCTTTCTTCATATCCCGAAGAGTTCTCCTCACGGTCTGTACATCGGGCCTGCCATACTTATGTCCCCAAACGTAAGCCGAGTTAGTGTTTTCAGACTTCTATTCCCCACACTCCTGGGCCACACACCCTCCAGGCTGGGGCCCCTGGAGCCACACATCAGGTCTGTGCCTGCCCACTCCACTGGAGTTCTGCCCATTCACTTGACCACACGCCTCCAAATTAGGAGAAACCTCCACAGTCCCTGAAGCCATTCCAATTGTGTAGGCCGCCCGGGACAAACAAGGGCGTCTGACAACAGCTGAGCATCTACCTCCACTCATACCGTAGTTGGATGTCACCAGGGTAGTAGATTGAACCTCACAGGTCCCTAGGTCGTAATCGGATCCATTGCTTTGGTTTCCAGGCATCTCTCCTCAGAGGAATGTTTTCAAATACCAGCATGCGGGGGTTTCCGGAGGCAAAACTTGTCTCGACATGGGAAAATAGCAGGCTGGAACTGTGTCAAAACTTCCGGTTAGGAGAATCCTTCAGGGCCCGGTGCCACCACCCCTTTCCAAGGTCTCCATGGACACAAACCCACATTAGGATCCATCCGCAGGAGAGTCCATTTCAACTCTGGCTTCTCGGTTGCTCCCCCAGAGCCAGCAGATAGAACCTGTCTTGTCGCTAGGAGACAATTAGGATGCGAGGCGGGTTGCCCAGGGCTCCAACCTTAGAACCCTGCAATGGCGTCGTTCCATATGGAACGTCCTGGACCCATCCAATAGGTCTCAAATGTCCTGCAGACGGAATCCTTGCGTTTTAGACCATCTCATAACTCCCAGCGTGGGAAAACCGTGATGGCTTTCTGAATCCCCCACCCCCTTTCTGAAGGGGAAATCATGGACAGGAACTCCAACCTGAGCCAACGACTGATCCTCGCCCTGAATTCAGATGCACGACATCTCGATTCAGCTCTGCAGAGTGTGCCGGCCTTGTCCTCGCCCTTAAACCTATGTGAAACTTCTGTTTTCCAATGTCCGTCCTCACACTCCTGGCCCCCAAGACCTCACGTTTGGCAATTCTGGACCCACAAGGCAGCACTCTGCCTGCCCTCCAGAAAAAAAAAAAAAAAACAAAATGTTGCCCTATGGAGCTTCCCAGACACCCCAAATGAGGATAGACCTACACGGCACCCTTCCATACACAAATTATATAGACAAATCTGGACAATAATACATTGTCTGACACAGCCTGAGCCCGGACTTCCTGACCAACACCCAGACAACTGACCGCACACTGGGCACAACAGACCCGCCATGGCCTTAGCTCGTCATCTATTCCCAACCTAGCTTCTCAGGCTTCAGAACATAGACTTTAACTCCACACCCCGCCAAGGGGTGAATGTGATGCAGAAATCAGAACTCCTCCTTCCCTATGGCAAGAAACCTTGTAGTTGGCATGTTGTCCCACGTTCAGTGTAGGAGAAACCAGCGTTCACCATGAGGCCCCGCCCATGCTTGAGTACGAAGAGGGCACAAACACGCATTGTGACCCTCAGCGTGAGTCCTGTCCTCTAGTAAGTCCTCTCAGTGGCTGGACCATTAGACGTCATAATGGGCTTGCCATGCCCCTAGGCCCCAAGTTTTAACCAGCTTTCTGATTGTCCAGTCGCCCCTCCCCAGGGCTCTGCTCTGGAAACTCTCTTTTGGTGGGACACCTGAGTTAAAAACAAAACAAAACCGACTCCTCCCATCTCAAAGAATAACCCCAAACTCTTGGGATCGGGCCAAATGCCCAGAGAGGAAGACTCGTCCATGGCCCAGGAGGCCACCTGGACATTCCACGGCCATCAGTGACACAATATCCAGAGACAAAATCTTGAGCAAGCTTCTCACACTCGCCCCCTTGTTCTTATCCTGAAGAGTTCTCCTCACGGTCTGTAGATCAGTACTGCAATACCTACGACCCGAAACCTAAGCCGAGTTTGTGATTTCAGACAACTGTCCCCAAAGGCCTGGCCCACAAAACCTACAGGCACAGGTTCTTGGAGCCAAACCTGAGGACTGTACCTGGGAATTCTGCCCATTCCATTGGCCACAAACCTAGAAATAGGATGATAAACGTCCAAAGTGCCCGGGGCCATCCCAATAGTGTTGACTGTCCAGGAAAACCAACGGCGGTCTGACACCAGTTGCGCATCTACATGCACCTAGACCTGTGGACAGATGTCCCCAGAGGTAAATTGGAATGAGCAGGCCCCTAGATCCTAATCGGATCCATTGCTTTGTTGTCCAGGCATCTCTCCTCAGAGGCCTGGATTCCAATAGCAGCATATGGCTGTTTCTTGAGGCACCCATCAGAACAAATCTCGTCTCCACGTGGGAATCTTGCACGTTGGAGCTGTGTCAAAGCCTCTGGTTAGGAGAACCCTTCAGGGACCCTGTGCCACTGCCTCATTCCAAGGTCTCCATGGACACAAGCCCACATTAGGACCCATCCACAAGAGAGTCCATTTCAACTCAACCCTGTCAGTTTCTCCCCCAGATCCAGCAGATCTAACCTGTCTTGTCACTAGAACACAAGAGGAAGGAGAGTCGGGCTTCCCAGCCATCCATCCTTAGAACACTACTCGGAATCGATCCGTATGGGAAGTCCTGGAGCCAACCAACAGGTCTCAATCGTCCTGCAGAAGAATCTTTACGGTTTGGAGAATCTCACCACTCCCATCTTTGGAAAAATTCCATGGCTTCGTGATCCACCACCTCTTCATGAAGAGGGCCATAAGGGACAGCAACTCCAACCTGAGCGTTTGTCAGATCCTCACCTGATTTCAGATGCACGAGATCTCGATTCAGCTCTGCAGAGCGTACCTGCCATGCGCTCGCCCAGAAACCTAAGGTTGCTGGTGTTCTCAGACTTCTGTCCTCAACTCCTGGCCCACAAGCCCTCCAGTTTGGCAATTCCAGAACTACAATGCAGCCCTCTGCCTGCCCTCCAGAAGAAAAAACATTGCCCTCTGGGGCTAACCAGAAACCCCCAATGAGGATCAACCTTTTCGCCACTTGACTGTACCCCAATTCTACAGGATGCCCTGGGCACTCATGCCCTTTCTGTCACAGCCTGAGCCTGGACCTCCCGACCCACACCCAGCCAGCTGGACTCACACTGAACACATCGGACCTGCCAAAGCCTTAGGTCGTCATCTCTTCCCAACTTCGGTTTTCAGGCTTCAGAACCTAGACGTTTTCTCCAATCACTGCCCAGGGTTGAACATGAGGCAGAAATCAGAAATCCTTCCCCATGGCAAGAAATCTTGGGGTTGGCGTTCTGCGTAGTTGATAGCAGTGTGGCCCTTTGACCCCGCCATGCTTGAGGGCCGCGTTGGTCACAAATACGCATTGTGACCCTCAGCGAGAGCCCAGTCCCCAAGTAAGGTCTCTCAGTGGCTGGACCAAGAGACGCCATATTGGGCTTGCCATCCCCCTAGGCCCCAATTTTTAACCATAGATCGTGTTGTCCATTCGCCCGTCCCCAGTGCTCTGCTTTAGAATGAGGGAACCAAACTGAAAGGACTCCTCCCATCCCACAGATTGACCCCCAAATTGGGATCGGGCCGAATCCACAGACAGGAAGACTCATCCATGGCCCATGAGGCCTCCCTGACATTCCACGCCCATCATTGACGCAAAATCCAGAGACAAAAGCCTGAATAAACGCCTCACACTCGCTCTTTCTTCATATCCCAAAGAGTTCCCCTCACGATCTGTAGATCGGGACTGCCATACCTACGTCCCCAAAACAAGCCGAGTGTGTGTTTCCAGACTTCTATCCCCACCTTCCTGGCTTCCATACCCTCCAGCCTGGGGACCCTGGAGCCACACATCAGGTCTGTGCCTCTCAACTCCACGGGAATTCTGCCCCTTCCATTGACCACAATCATACAAACTAGGAGAAACCTCCAAAGTCCCCAAGGCCATCCCAATAGCATAGAACGCCCAGGACAAACAAGGGCTGCCTGAAAGCAGCTGACCATCCATCTCCACTCAAACTGTAGATGGATGTCCCCAGAGAAGGAGATTGAACGGGACAGG
The DNA here is from genome assembly GCF_964662115.1 of Mustela nivalis. NCBI lineage: Eukaryota > Metazoa > Chordata > Mammalia > Carnivora > Mustelidae > Mustela > Mustela nivalis. The sequence goes on from NW_028135960.1 coordinate 87,025, forward strand.
GCCCTAGGCCCTAATGGGGTCCATTGTTTTGGTTTCCTGCTATCTCTCATCAGAGGCCTGGTTTCTAATATCAGCATGTGGGGCTTTCCTGAGGCACCAATCAGATCAAATCTAGTCTCTACATGGGAAACTTGCCTTTTGGAGATGACGCAAAACCTCTGGTTAGGAGAAGCATTCAGGGTCCGTGTGCCACCGCCCCGTGCCAAGGTCTCCATGCACACAAACCCACATTAGGACCCATCCGCAGGAGAGTCCATTTCAACTCAGCCCCCTCCGTTGCTCCCCTAGAGCTAGCATATGAAAACTGTCTATTAACTAGGAGACAGTTAGAATCGAGGCAGTCTGCCCAGGGTTCCATCCTTCGATCCCTGCTTTGCTGTCGTTCCGTATGAAACATCCTGGAGCGATCCAACAGATCTCAATTATTGATCAGAAAAAATCCTTGTGGCTTGGAGCATATCCCAACTCCCCTCCTGGGTAAACCTCCATGGCCTCGAGATGCTGCCCCCTTCAAGAAAGGGCCATAATGGACAGAAACTCCAACCTGAGCCTAGGTCTGAACCTCTCACTGACTTCAGATGCACGAAGTCCCGATTCAGATCTGCAGAGAGTGACTGCCGTGCCCTCGTCCCGAAACCTACGCCTAACTTGTGTTCTTATTCTTCCGTCCTCACACTCCTTGCCCAAAGGGCATCCAGTTTGGGAATTCCGGAGCCACAAAGCAGTACTCTGCCTGCCCTCCAGAAGAAAAACGTTGCCCTTGGGGCTACCCAGAAACGCTAAATGAGGATCAAGCTGCACGGCACTCGACTCTCCCCCAATTATACAATATACCCTGAAAACTAATGCCTGGTCTGACGCAGCCTTAGGCCTGAACCTCCCGACCAACACTCAGCGAGCTGGCTCCACACTGAGCACGTCGGACCTGACGTGGCCTTAAGTCGTCATCTCTTCCCAAGCTCGGTTTTCAGACTACACAACCTAGACCTTAACTCCAATCACGGCCCAGTGGTGAAAGAGATGAAAAAATCAGAACTACTACTTCCCCATGGCAAGAATACATGTGGTTGGCATGGAGCCCAACGTTCAGTGTAGGAGCAACAGTGTGGACCATGATTCCCGCCCATGCTTGTGCGCCTAGAAGGCATAAACACACATTGTGACCCTCAGCTTGAGTTCTGTCCTCAAGGAAGGCCTCTCAGTGGCTGGAACTAACCATAGTTCGGTTTGTCCATTCGGCCCTCCTTAGGGCTCTGCTTTGAAATCCCTCTTTTGGTGGGACACCTGAGGTAACCAAACTGAATGGACTCCTTCCATCCCCAAGATGGACCCAAAACAATTGGGTTCGTGCCAAATCCACAGAGAGGAAGACTAGTCCATGGCCCATGAGGCCTCCTCGACATTCCATGGCCATTGTTGACACAAAGTCCAGAGACAAAAGCCTGAATAAATGCCTCACACTCACTCTTTCTTCATATCCCGAAGAGTTCTCCTCACGGTCTGTACATCGGGCCTGCCATACTTATGTCCCCAAACATAAGACGAGTTAGTGTTTTCAGACTTCTATTCCCCACACTCCTGGGCCACACACCCTCCAGGCTGGGGCCCCTGGAGCCACACATCAGGTCTGTGCCTGCCCACTCCACTGGAGTTCTGCCCATTCACTTGACCACACGCCTCCAAATTAGGAGAAACCTCCACAGTCCCTGAAGCCATTCCAATTGTGTAGGCCGCCCGGGACAAATAAGGGCGTCTGACAACAGCTGAGCATCTACCTCCACTCATACCGTAGTTGGATGTCACCAGGGTAGTAGATTGAACCTCACAGGTCCCTAGGTCGTAATCGGATCCATTGCTTTGGTTTCCAGGCATCTCTCCTCAGAGGAATGTTTTCAAATACCAGCATGCGGGGGTTTCCGGAGGCAAAACTTGTCTCGACATGGGAAAATAGCAGGCTGGAACTGTGTCAAAACTTCCGGTTAGGAGAATCCTTCAGGGCCCGGTGCCACCACCCCTTTCCAAGGTCTCCATGGACACAAACCCACGTTTGGATCCATCCGCAGGAGAGTCCATTTCAACTCTGGCTTCTCGGTTGCTCCCCCAGAGCCAGCAGATAGAACCTGTCTTGTCGCTAGGAGACAATTGAGATGCGAGGCGGGTTGCCCAGGGCTCCAACCTTAGAACCCTGCAATGGCGTCGTTCCATATGGAACGTCCTGGACCCATCCAACAGGTCTCAAATGTCCTGCAGAAGGAATCCTTGCGTTTTGGACCATCTCATAACTCCCAGCGTGGGAAAACCGTGATGGCTTTCTGAATCCCCCACCCCCTTTCTGAAGGGGAAATCATGGACAGGAACTCCAACCTGAGCCAACGACTGATCCTCGCCCTGAATTCAGATGCACGACATCTCGATTCAGCTCTGCAGAGTGTGCCGGCCTTGCCCTCGCCCTTAAACCTATGTGAAACTTCTGTTTTCCAATGTCCGTCCTCACACTCCTGGCCCCCAAGACCTCACGTTTGGCAATTCTGGACCCACAAGGCAGCACTCTGCCTGCCCTCCAGAAAAAAAAAAAAAAAAAAAATGTTGCCCTATGGAGCTTCCCAGACACCGCAAATGAGCATAGACCTACACGGCACCCTTCCGTACACAAATTATATCGACAAATCTGGACAATAATACATTGTCTGACACAGCCTGAGCCCGGACTTCCTGACCAACACCCAGACAGCTGACCGCACACTGGGCACAACAGACCCGCCATGGCCTTAGCTCGTCATCTATTCCCAACCTAGCTTCTCAGGCTTCAGAACATAGACTTTAACTCCACACCCCGCCAAGGGGTGAATGTGATGCAGAAATCAGAACTCCTCCTTCCCTATGGCAAGAAACCTTGTGGTTGGCATGTTGTCCCACGTTCAGTGTAGGAGAAACCAGCGTTCACCATGAGGCCCCGCCCATGCTTGAGTACGAAGAGGGCACAAACACGCATTGTGACCCTCAGCGGGAGTCCTGTCCTCTAGTAAGTCCTCTCAGTGGCTGGACCATTAGACGTCATAATGGGCTTGCCATGCCCCTAGGCCCCAAGTTTTAACCAGCTTTCTGATTGTCCAGTCGCCCCTCCCCAGGGCTCTGCTCTGGAAACTCTCTTTTGGTGGGACACCTGAGTTAAAAACAAAACAAAACCGACTCCTCCCATCTCAAAGAATAACCCCAAACTCTTGGGATCGGGCCAAATGCCCAGAGAGGAAGACTCGTCCATGGCCCAGGAGGCCACCTGGACATTCCACGGCCATCAGTGACACAATATCCAGAGACAAAATCTTGAGCAAGCTTCTCACACTCGCCCCCTTGTTCTTATCCTGAAGAGTTCTCCTCACGGTCTGTAGATCAGTACTGCAATACCTACGACCCGAAACCTAAGCCGAGTTTGTGATTTTAGACAACTGTCCCCACAGCCCTGGCCCACAAAACCTACAGGCACAGGTTCTTGGAGCCAAACCTGAGGACTGTACCTGGGAATTCTGCCCATTCCATTGGCCACAAACCTAGAAATAGGATGATAAACGTCCAAAGTGCCCGGGGCCATCCAATTGTGTTGACTGTCCAGGAAAACCAACGGCGGTCTGACACCAGTTGCGCATCTACATGCACCTAGACCTGTGGACAGATGTCCCCAGAGGTAAATTGGAATGAGCAGGCCCCTAGATCCTAATCGGATCCATTGCTTTGTTGTCCAGGCATCTCTCCTCAGAGGCCTGGATTCCAATAGCAGCATATGGCTGTTTCTTGAGGCACCCATCAGAACAAATCTCGTCTCCACGTGGGAATCTTGCACGTTGGAGCTGTGTCAAAGCCTCTGGTTAGGAGAACCCTTCAGGGACCCTGTGCCACTGCCTCATTCCAAGGTCTCCATGGACACAAGCCCACATTAGGACCCATCCACAAGAGAGTCCATTTCAACTCAACCCTGTCAGTTTCTCCCCCAGATCCAGCAGATCTAACCTGTCTTGTCACTAGAACACAAGAGGAAGGAGAGTCGGGCTTCCCAGCCATCCATCCTTAGAACACTACTCGGAATCGATCCGTATGGGAAGTCCTGGAGCCAACCAACAGGTCTCAATCGTCCTGCAGAAGAATCTTTACGGTTTGGAGAATCTCACAACTCCCATCTTTGGAAAAATTCCATGGCTTCGTGATCCACCACCTCTTCATGAAGAGGGCCATAAGGGACAGCAACTCCAACCTGAGCGTTCGTCAGATCCTCACCTGATTTCAGATGCACGAGATCTCGATTCAGCTCTGCAGAGCGTACCTGCCATGCGCTCGCCCAGAAACCTAAGGTTGCTGGTGTTCTCAGACTTCTGTCCTCAACTCCTGGCCCACAAGCCCTCCAGTTTGGCAATTCCAGAACTACAATGCAGCCCTCTGCCTGCCCTCCAGAAGAAAAAACATTGCCCTCTGGGGCTAACCAGAAACCCCCAATGAGGATCAACCTTTTTGCCACTTGACTGTACCCCAATTCTACAGGATGCCCTGGGCACTCATGCCCTTTCTGTCACAGCCTGAGCCTGGACCTCCCGACCCACACCCAGCCAGCTGGACTCACACTGAACACATCGGACCTGCCAAAGCCTTAGGTCGTCATCTCTTCCCAACTTCGGTTTTCAGGCTTCAGAACCTAGACGTTTTCTCCAATCACTGCCCAGGGTTGAACATGAGGCAGAAATCAGAAATCCTTCCCCATGGCAAGAAATCTTGGGGTTGGCGTTCTGCGTAGTTGTTAGCAGTGTGGCCCTTTGACCCCGCCATGCTTGAGGGCCGCGTTGGTCACAAATACGCATTGTGACCCTCAGCGAGAGCCCAGTCCCCAAGTAAGGTCTCTCAGTGGCTGGACCAAGAGACGCCATATTGGGCTTGCCATTCCCCTAGGCCCCAATTTTTAACCATTATTCGTGTTGTCCATTCGCCCGTCCCCAGTGCTCTGCTTTAGAATGAGGGAACCAAACTGAAAGGACTCCTCCCATCCCACAGATTGACCCCCAAATTGGGATCGGGCCGAATCCACAGAGAGGAAGACTCATCCATGGCCCATGAGGCCTCCCTGTCATTCCACGCCCATCATTGACGCAAAATCCAGAGACAAAAGCCTGAATAAACGCCTCACACTCGCTCTTTCTTCATATCCCAAAGAGTTCCCCTCACGATCTGTAGATCGGGACTGCCATACCTACGTCCCCAAAACAAGCCGAGTGTGTGTTTCCAGACTTCTATCCCCACCTTCCTGGCTTCCATACCCTCCAGCCTGGGGACGCTGGAGCCACACGTCAGGTCTGTGCCTCTCAACTCCACGGGAATTCTGCCCCTTCCATTGACCACAATCATACAAACTAGGAGAAACCTCCAAAGTCCCCAAGGCCATCCCAAAAGCATAGAACGCCCAGGACAAACAAGGGCTGCCTGAAACCAGCTGACCATCCATCTCCACTCAAACTGTAGATGGATGTCCCCAGAGAAGGAGATTGAACGGGACAGGGCCCTAGGCCCTAATGGGGTCCATTGTTTTGGTTTCCTGCTATCTCTCATCAGAGGCCTGGTTTCTAATATCAGCATGTGGGGCTTTCCTGAGGCACCAATCAGATCAAATCTAGTCTCTACATGGGAAACTTGTCTTTTGGAGATGACGCAAAACCTCTGGTTAGGAGAAGCATTCAGGGTGCGTGTGCCACCGCCCCGTGCCAAGGTCTCCATGCACACAAACCCACATTAGGACCCATCCGCAGGAGAGTCCATTTCAACTCAGCCCCCTCCGTTGCTCCCCTAGAGCTAGCATATGAAAACTGTCTATTAACTAGGAGACAGTTAGAATCCTGGCAGTCTGCCCAGAGTTCCATCCTTCGATCCCTGCTTTGCTGTCGTTCCGTATGAAACATCCTGGAGCGATCCAGCAGATCTCAATTGTTGATCAGAAAAAATCCTTGTGGCTTGGAGCATATCCCAACTCCCCTCCTGGGTAAACCTCCATGGCCTCGAGATGCTGCCCCCTTCAAGAAAGGGCCATAATGGACAGAAACTCCAACCTGAGCCTAGGTCTGAACCTCTCACTGACTTCAGATGCACGAAGTCCCGATTCAGATCTGCAGAGAGTGACTGCCGTGCCCTCGTCCCGAAACCTACGCCTAACTTGTGTTCTTATTCTTCCGTCCTCACACTCCTTGCCCAAAGGGCATCCAGTTTGGGAATTCCGGAGCCACAAAGCAGTACTCTGCCTGCCCTCCAGAAGAAAAACGTTGCCCTTGGGGCTACCCAGAAACGCTAAATGAGGATCAAGCTGCACGGCACTCGACTCTCCCCCAATCATACAATATACCCTGAAAACTAATGCCTGGTCTGACGCAGCCTTAGGCCTGAACCTCCCGACCAACACTCAGCGAGCTGGCTCCACACTGAGCACGTCGGACCTGACGTGGCCTTAAGTCGTCATCTCTTCCCAAGCTCGGTTTTCAGACTACACAACCTAGACCTTAACTCCAATCACGGCCCAGTGGTGAAAGAGATGAAAAAATCAGAACTACTACTTCCCCATGGCAAGAATACATGTGGTTGGCATGGAGCCCAACGTTCAGTGTAGGAGCAACAGTGTGGACCATGATTCCCGCCCATGCTTGTGCGCCTAGAAGGCATAAACACACATTGTGACCCTCAGCTTGAGTTCTGTCCTCAAGGAAGGCCTCTCAGTGGCTGGAACTAACCATAGTTCGGTTTGTCCATTCGGCCCTCCTTAGGGCTCTGCTTTGAAATCCCTCTTTTGGTGGGACACCTGAGGTAACCAAACTGAATGGACTCCTTCCATCCCCAAGATGGACCCAAAACAATTGGGTTCGTGCCAAATCCACAGAGAGGAAGACTAGTCCATGGCCCATGAGGCCTCCTCGACATTCCATGGCCATTGTTGACACAAAGTCCAGAGACAAAAGCCTGAATAAATGCCTCACACTCACTCTTTCTTCATATCCCGAAGAGTTCTCCTCACGGTCTGTACATCGGGCCTGCCATACTTATGTCCCCAAACGTAAGCCGAGTTAGTGTTTTCAGACTTCTATTCCCCACACTCCTGGGCCACACACCCTCCAGGCTGGGGCCCCTGGAGCCACACATCAGGTCTGTGCCTGCCCACTCCACTGGAGTTCTGCCCATTCACTTGACCACACGCCTCCAAATTAGGAGAAACCTCCACAGTCCCTGAAGCCATTCCAATTGTGTAGGCCGCCCGGGACAAACAAGGGCGTCTGACAACAGCTGAGCATCTACCTCCACTCATACCGTAGTTGGATGTCACCAGGGTAGTAGATTGAACCTCACAGGTCCCTAGGTCGTAATCGGATCCATTGCTTTGGTTTCCAGGCATCTCTCCTCAGAGGAATGTTTTCAAATACCAGCATGCGGGGGTTTCCGGAGGCAAAACTTGTCTCGACATGGGAAAATAGCAGGCTGGAACTGTGTCAAAACTTCCGGTTAGGAGAATCCTTCAGGGCCCGGTGCCACCACCCCTTTCCAAGGTCTCCATGGACACAAACCCACGTTAGGATCCATCCGCAGGAGAGTCCATTTCAACTCTGGCTTCTCGGTTGCTCCCCCCGAGCCAGCAGATACAACCTGTCTTGTCGCTAGGAGACAATTGAGATGCGAGGCGGGTTGCCCAGGGCTCCAACCTTAGAACCCTGCAATGGCGTCGTTCCATATGGAACGTCCTGGACCCATCCAACAGGTCTCAAATGTCCTGCAGAAGGAATCCTTGCGTTTTGGACCATCTCATAACTCCCAGCGTGGGAAAACCGTGATGGCTTTCTGAATCCCCCAACCCTTTCTGAAGGGGAAATCATGGACAGGAACTCCAACCTGAGCCAACGACTGATCCTCGCCCTGAATTCAGATGCACGACATCTCGATTCAGCTCTGCAGAGTGTGCCGGCCTTGCCCTCGCCCTTAAACCTATGTGAAACTTCTGTTTTCCAATGTCCGTCCTCACACTCCTGGCCCCCAAGACCTCACGTTTGGCAATTCTGGACCCACAAGGCAGCACTCTGCCTGCCCTCCAGAAAAAAAAAAAAAAAACAAAATGTTGCCCTATGGAGCTTCCCAGACACCGCAAATGAGGATAGACCTACACGGCACCCTTCCGTACACAAATTATATCGACAAATTTGGACACTAATCCATTGTCTGACACAGCCTGAGCCCGGACTTCCTGTCCAACACCCAGACAGCTGACCGCACACGGGGCACAACAGACCCGCCATGGCCTTAGCTCGTCATCTATTCCCAACCTAGCTTCTCAGGCTTCAGAACATAGACTTTAACTCCACACCCCGCCAAGGGGTGAATGTGATGCAGAAATCAGAACTCCTCCTTCCCTATGGCAAGAAACCTTGTGGTTGGCATGTTGTCCCACGTTCAGTGTAGGAGAAACCAGCGTTCACCATGAGGCCCCGCCCATGCTTGAGTACGAAGAGGGCACAAACACGCATTGTGACCCTCAGCGGGAGTCCTGTCCTCTAGTAAGTCCTCTCAGTGGCTGGACCATTAGACGTCATAATGGGCTTGCCATGCCCCTAGGCCCCAAGTTTTAACCAGCTTTCTGATTGTCCAGTCGCCCCTCCCCAGGGCTCTGCTCTGGAAACTCTCTTTTGGTGGGACACCTGAGTTAAAAACAAAACAAAACCGACTCCTCCCATCTCAAAGAATAACCCCAAACTCTTGGGATCGGGCCAAATGCCCAGAGAGGAAGACTCGTCCATGGCCCAGGAGGCCACCCGGACATTCCACGGCCATCAGTGACACAATATCCAGAGACAAAATCTTGAGCAAGCTTCTCACACTCGCCCCCTTGTTCTTATCCTGAAGAGTTCTCCTCAAGGTCTGTAGATCAGTACTGCAATACCTACGACCCGAAACCTAAGCCGAGTTTGTGATTTCAGACAACTGTCCCCAAAGGCCTGGCCCACAAAACCTACAGGCACAGGTTCTTGGAGCCAAACCTGAGGACTGTACCTGGGAATTCTGCCCATTCCATTGGCCACAAATCTAGAAATAGGATGATAAACGTCCAAAGTGCCCGGGGCCATCCCAATAGTGTTGACTGTCCTAGAAAACCAACGGCGGTCTGACACCAGTTGCGCATCTACATGCACGTAGACCTGTGGACAGATGTCCCCAGAGGTAAATTGGAATGAGCAGGACCCTAGATCCTAATCGGATCCATTGCTTTGTTGTCCAGGCTTCTCTCCTCAGAGGCCTGGATTCCAATAGCAGCATATGGCTGTTTCTTGAGGCCCCATCAGAACAAATCTCGTCTCCACGTGGGAATCTTGCACGTTGGAGCTGTGTCAAAGCCTCTGGTTAGGAGAACCCTTCAGGGACCCTGTGCCACTGCCTCATTCCAAGGTCTCCATGGACACAAGCCCACATTAGGACCCATCCACAAGAGAGTCCATTTCAAGGGGTCAGGAAACGCTCGGGAAGCAGGATAACCTGCCGTGGCATTAACAGCAGGCCGGTGGCAAGACAAGTGTCACCTGCTCCATGTGCGGAGCGATGGAACCCCGGCTGCTAAGGAGACATGAGGGGACGACTAAGGCAGAGGAGCGTGAACCACACTGAGGAAGGAGTCTGGGCAGAAGGCAGGCCTATCCTGTGCCTCTGGTCGCAAGGGGAGATCATCTCCTTGGCCACCTGTCCCAAGGGCAGACTTGGGCTTGCCACCAGGTGCTATACCCGGAACGCGCAGGAACAAACCCATGGAGAAACGGGCAGTCAGATGCCGTCTTCCACCAAGATGTGGCAGCGATGTGGGTGGCAGTGCGTGTGCCGGGAAAGGAGTGGAGACAGTCCCCCACAGTTCCCTGTCCCAGTGCCCGGGCGTGTGCAGTGATCCTGTCACCTCCTCTCTCCTGTGGTGAAGACACTGGCCTAGACCCCGAGTCTGCCTGTACGCCAGAGCAAAAGGCAAAGCCTTTCCTACCAGAGGAGATGGTAATAGGCATAGAGTGCCATGCTAAGACATGCACGCTGCTGCAGGGTTGGGACTGTGTCTGCTTAGTTCGGCATAGCAAGGTGAACCCCGGGCGTGATCTTGAAGCCCGGGAAAGCAAGTCCCAAGAGGCACCAGCTCTCCCGCCTCTCTTCTTCCCTGCCGCGACAGAGTGAACACCCAAAGTTTTTCTGAAGAAACAGCAGCGAAGTGCGGTTCGTGCCAAGCTGAAAACCTCTGTGAAAGCATAGCAGTCGCGGGGAAATCAGAGTCGGTTCTGTGGGCTGCTTTTGTTGCTTGCCTTAGCCTAGTATTCGCAGCACTATGGGAGCATACGGCATAGAGCGAAATCCTCTTTGCCCTGGGCATCGCCTCTGGGAAAGCATAGCATTCTTTGCGAAACCAGATTCGGGTCTGAGGGATTCTCCTGTTGCCTGAGCTGGTCTCCTCAGCACGGTGTAATAAACCGGCATGGAACGAAATCTTCTTTGCCTGTGCATCTCTCTGCCTGAGAGAGAAGCGAGCTTGCGCCTGTGGAAAGAGCCTTAAGGAAAGGGACTTGTCTTTCACGGTGCTCCCCAGGAGCAAGCTGCCCAGTGAGAAGAGCAGGAGCCGTTGGCCTTCTGGTCTGGAAAAGGTTGCTAAGCAGGAGAGCCTTCCCAGGCAGGCACAGCGGCCAGTGACAATACAAGTGTCACTAGGTCCCTGTGCAGAGAAGGAAGTCTGGCCAGCTAAGGAGACAGGAGGGGATGAGGTGGGCAGGGCGCGTGGTCCTCTCTTAGAAAGGAGTCTGGGCAGAGAGTATGCCTGTCCTGAGCCTCTGGGCTTAAGGAGACAGCAGCTCCTTGGCCACCTGTCCCTAGGGCAGACATGCACTAGCCACCAGGCGCCTACCCTGAACTCGCAGAAACAGCTCCCTGAAATAACGGGGACTCAGATGCCGTCTTCCTCCAGGATGTGGAAGCTTGGAGGAGGCACGGGGTTTCAGGGGAAGGAGTGGGGACAGTACCCCAAGGCTCCCTATTAAGTGCACGGGCGGTGTGCTGGGATCCTGTCACCTTTCCTTTCCTGTGGGGAAAGCACTGGCCTAGTCCGCGAGTCCGCCTGAGCGCCAGAGTAAAGGGCCAAGCGATGCCTACAATGGGAGATGGTGGTGTGCATAGAGTGCCATCCAGGGCTACGCGCTCTATAGCAGCATCGTGGCTGTGTCTGCTTAGTTCGGCCTGGCAGGGTGATCCCAGGACGCGAACATGGATCCCTGGAAAGCAAGGACCAAGAGGCACCAGCTCTCCCGCAGCTCTTCTTCCCTGAGGCAACTGAAGGCTTGCTGAGGAAGCAGCAGCGAAGTGCTGTTCGCTCCAAGCCAAAGCCTCTGCGAAAGCACAGCATTCGCTGAGAAATGTTCTGTGGGCTGCTGCTGCTTGCCTGAGCCCAGTCTCACGGTGGGAGAAACCCGCATACAGCGAAAGCCTCATTGCCTGGGAATCTCCCTGTGAAAGCAGTGCGTTCCTTGGGAAATCAGAGTTGGGTTTGGGGATGCTGCTACTGCTTGCCTGAGCTAGACTCCGGAGCTCGGTGGAAGATACTCGCATGGAGCGAAATACCCTTTGCCCTAGCATACCCTCTGCCTGAGAGAGAAGCCAAGAGTGGGGAAGGCTCAGCACGCCGCCCCCGGAGAAGAGAAGGAGCCGTTGGCCTTGGGGTCAGGAAACGCTCGGGAAGCAGGATAACCTGCCGTGGCATTAACAGCAGGCCGGTGGCAAGACAAGTGTCACCTGCTCCATGTGCGGAGCGATGGAACCCCGGCTGCTAAGGAGACATGAGGGGACGACTAGGGCAGAGGAGCGTGAACCACTCTGAGGAAGGAGTCTGGGCAGAAGGCAGGCCTGTCCTGTGCCTCTGGTCGCAAGGGGAGATCATCTCCTTGGCCACCTGTCCCAAGGGCAGACTTGGGCTTGCCACCAGGTGCTATACCCGGAACGCGCAGGAACAAACCCATGGAGAAACGGGCAGTCAGATGCCGTCTTCCACCAAGATGTGGCAGCGATGTGGGTGGCAGTGCGTGTGCCGGGAAAGGAGTGGAGACAGTCCCCCACAGTTCCCTGTCCCAGTGCCCGGGCGTGTGCAGTGATCCTGTCACCTCCTCTCTCCTGTGGTGAAGGCACTGGCCTAGACCCCGAGTCTGCCTGTGCGCCAGAACAAAAGGCAAAGCCTTTCCTACCCCAGGAGATGGTAATAGGCATAGAGTGCCATGCTAAGACATGCACGCTGCTGCAGGGTTGGGACTGTGTCTGCTTAGTTCGGCGTAGCAAGGTGAGCCACGGGCGTGATCTTAAGCCCGGGAAAGCAAGTCCCAAGAGGCACCAGCTCTCCCGCCTCTCTTCTTCCCTGCCGAGACAAAGTGAACACCCAAAGCCTTTCTGAGGAAACAGCAGCGAAGTGCGGTTCGTGCCAAGCTGAAAACCTCTGCGAAAGCATAGCAGACGCGGGGAAATCAGAGTCGGTTCTGTGGGCTGCTTTTGTTGCTTGCCTTAGCCTAGTATTCGCAGCACTATGGGAGCATACGGCATAGAGCGAAATCCTCTTTGCCCTGGGCATCGCCTCTGGGAAAGCATAGCATTCTTTGCGAAACCAGATTCGGGTCTGAGGGATTCTCCTGTTGCCTGAGCTGGTCTCCTCAGCACGGTGTAATAAACCCGTATGGAACGAAATCCTCTTTGCCTGTGCATCTCTCTGCCTGAGAGAGAAGCGAGCTTGCGCCTGTGGAAAGAGCCTAAGGAAAAGGACTTGTCTTTCACGGCGCTCCCCAGAAGCATGTCTGTGAAAGGTGCAGCAAGCTGCCCAGTGAGAAGAGCAGGAGCCGTTGGCCTTCTGGTCTGGAAAAGGTTGCTAAGCAGGAGAGCCTTCCCAGGCAGGCACAGCGGCCAGTGACAATACAAGTGTCACTAGCTCCCTGTGCAGAGAAGTTAGTCTGGCCAGCTAAGGAGACAGGAGGGGATGAGGTGGGCAGGGCGCGTGGTCCTCTCTTAGAAAGGAGTCTGGGCAGAGAGCATGCCTGTCCTGAGCCTCTGGGCTTAAGGAGACAGCAGCTCCTTGGCCACCTGTCCCTGGGGCAGACATGCACTAGCCACCAGGCGCCTACCCTGAACTCGCAGAAACAGCTCCCTGAAATAACGGGGACTCAGATGCCGTCTTCCTCCAGGATGTGGAAGCTTGGAGGAGGCACGGGGTTTCAGGGGAAGGAGTGGGGACAGTACCCCAAGGCTCCCTATTAAGTGCACGGGCGGTGTGCTGGGATCCTGTCACCTTTCCTTTCCTGTGGGGAAAGCACTGGCCTAGTCCGCGAGTCCGCCTGAGCGCCAGAGTAAAGGGCCAAGCGATGCCTACAATGGGAGATGGTGGTGTGCATAGAGTGCCATCGAGGGCTACGCGCTCTATAGCAGCATCGTGGCTGTGTCTGCTTAGTTCGGCCTGGCAGGGTGATCCCAGGACGCGAACATGGATCCCTGGAAAGCAAGGACCAAGAGGCACCAGCTCTCCCGCAGCTCTTCTTCCCTGAGGCAACTGAAGGCTTGCTGAGGAAGCAGCAGCGAAGTGCTGTTCGCTCCAAGCCAAAGCCTCTGCGAAAGCACAGCATTCGCTGAGAAATGTTCTGTGGGCTGCTGCTGCTTGCCTGAGCCCAGTCTCACGGTGGGAGAAACCCGCATAGAGCGAAAGCCTCATTGCCTGGGAATCTCCCTGTGAAAGCACTGCGTTCCTTGGGAAATCAGAGTTGGGTTTGGGGATGCTGCTACTGCTTGCCTGAGCTAGACTCCGGAGCTCGGTGGAAGATACTCGCATGGAGCGAAATACCCTTTGCCCTAGCATACCCTCTGCCTGAGAGAGAAGCCAAGAGTGGGGAAGGCTCAGCACGCCGCCCCCGGAGAAGAGAAGGAGCCATTGGCCTTGGGGTCAGGAAACGCTCGGGAAGCAGGATAACCTGCCGTGGCATTAACAGCAGGCCGGTGGCAAGACAAGTGTCACCTGCTCCATGTGCGGAGCGATGGAACCCCGGCTGCTAAGGAGACATGAGGGGACGACTAGGGCAGAGGAGCGTGAACCACTCTGAGGAAGGAGTCTGGGCAGAAGGCAGGCTTGTCCTGTGCCTCTGGTCGCAAGGGGAGATCATCTCCTTGGCCACCTGTCCCAAGGGCAGACTTGGGCTTGCCACCAGGTGCTATACCCGGAACGCGCAGGAACAAACCCATGGAGAAACGGGCAGTCAGATGCCGTCTTCCACCAAGATGTGGCAGCGATGTGGGTGGCAGTGCGTGTGCCGGGAAAGGAGTGGAGACAGTCCCCCACAGTTCCCTGTCCCAGTGCCCGGGCGTGTGCAGTGATCCTGTCACCTCCTCTCTCCTGTGGTGAAGGCACTGGCCTAGACCCCGAGTCTGCCTGTGCGCCAGAACAAAAGGCAAAGCCTTTCCTACCCCAGGAGATGGTAATAGGTATAGAGTGCCATGCTAAGACATGCACGCTGCTGCACGGTTGAAACTGTGTCTGCTTAGTTCGGCATAGCAAGGTGAACCCCGGGCGTGATCTTGAAGCCCGGGAAAGCAAGTCCCAAGAGGCACCAGCTCTCCCGCCTCTCTTCTTCCCTGCCGCGACAGAGTGAACACCCAAAGTTTTTCTGAAGAAACAGCAGCGAAGTGCGGTTCGTGCCAAGCTGAAAACCTCTGCGAAAGCATAGCAGTCGCGGGGAAATCAGAGTCGGTTCTGTGGGCTGCTTTTGTTGCTTGCCTTAGCCTAGTATTCCCAGCACTATGGGAGCATACGGCATAGAGCGAAATCCTCTTTGCCCTGGGCATCGCCTCTGGGAAAGCATAGCATTCTTTGCGAATCCAGATTCGGGTCTGAGGGATTCTCCTGTTGCCTGAGCTGGTCTCCTCAGCACGGTGTAATAAACCCGCATGGAACGAAATCTTCTTTGCCTGTGCATCTCTCTGCCTGAGAGAGAAGCGAGCTTGCGCCTGTGGAAAGATCCTTAAGGAAAGGGACTTGTCTTTCACGGTGCTCCCCAGGAGCAAGCTGCCCAGTGAGAAGAGCAGGAGCCGTTGGCCTTCTGGTCTGGAAAAGGTTGCTAAGCAGGAGAGCCTTCCCAGGCAGGCACAGCGGCCAGTGACAATACAAGTGTCACTAGCTCCCTGTGCAGAGAAGGAAGTCTGGCCAGCTAAGGAAACAGGAGGGGATGAGGTGGGCAGGGCGCATGGTCCTCTCTTAGAAAGGAGTCTGGGCAGAGAGTATGCCTGTCCTGAGCCTCTGGGCTTAAGGAGACAGCAGCTCCTTGGCCACCTGTCCCTGGGGCAGACATGCACTAGCCACCAGGCGCCTACCCTGAACTCGCAGAAACAGCTCCCTGAAATAACGGGGAGTCAGATGCCGTCTTCCTCCAGGATGTGGAAGCTTGGAGGAGGCACGGGGTTTCAGGGGAAGGAGTGGGGACAGTACCCCAAGGCTCCCTATTAAGTGCACGGGCGGTGTGCTGGGATCCTGTCACCTTTCCTTTCCTGTGGGGAAAGCACTGGCCTAGTCCACGAGTCCGCCTGAGCGCCAGAGTAAAGGGCCAAGCGATGCCTACACTGGGAGATGGTGGTGTGCATAGAGTGCCATCCAAGGCTACGCGCGCTATAGCAGCATCGTGGCTGTGTCTGCTTAGTTCGGCCTGGCAGGGTGATCCCAGGACGCGAACATGGATCCATGGAAAGCAAGGACCAACAGACACCAGCTCTCCCGCAGCTCTTCTTCCCTGAGGCAACTGAAGGCTTGCTGAGGAAGCAGCAGCGAAGTGCTGTTCGCTCCAAGCCAAAGCCTCTGCGAAAGCACAGCATTCGCTGAGAAATGTTCTGTGGGCTGCTGCTGCTTGCCTGAGCCCAGTCTCACGGTGGGAGAAACCCGCATAGAGCGAAAGCCTCATTGCCTGGGAATCTCCCTGTGAAAGCACTGCGTTCCTTGGGAAATCAGAGTTGGGTTTGGGGATGTTGCTACTGCTTGCCTGAGCTAGACTCCGGAGCTCGGTGGAAGATACACGCATGGAGCGAAATACCCTTTGCCCTAGCATACCCTCTGCCTGAGAGAGAAGCCAAGAGTGGGGAAGGCTCAGCACGCCGCCCCCGGAGAAGAGAAGGAGCCATTGGCCTTGGGGTCAGGAAACGCTCGGGAAGCAGGATAACCTGCCGTGGCATTAACAGCAGGCCGGTGGCAAGACAAGTGTCACCTGCTCCATGTGCGGAGCGATGGAACCCCGGCTGCTAAGGAGACATGAGGGGACGACTAGGGCAGAGGAGCGTGAACCACTCTGAGGAAGGAGTCTGGGCAGAAGGCAGGCTTGTCCTGTGCCTCTGGTCGCAAGGGGAGATCATCTCCTTGGCCACCTGTCCCAAGGGCAGACTTGGGCTTGCCACCAGGTGCTATACCCGGAACGCGCAGGAACAAACCCATGGAGAAACGGGCAGTCAGATGCCGTCTTCCACCAAGATGTGGCAGCGATGTAGGTGGCAGTGCGTGTGCCGGGAAAGGAGTGGAGACAGTCCCCCACAGTTCCCTGTCCCAGTGCCCGGGCGTGTGCAGTGATCCTGTCACCTCCTCTCTCCTGTGGTGAAGGCACTGGCCTAGACCCCGAGTCTGCCTGTGCGCCAGAACAAAAGGCAAAGCCTTTCCTTCCAGAGGAGATGGTAATAGGCATAGAGTGCCATGCTAAGACATGCACGCTGCTGCAGGGTTGTGACTGTGTCTGCTTAGTTCGGCATAGCAAGGTGAACCCCGGGCGTGATCTTAAGCCCGGGAAAGCAAATCCCAAGAGGCACCAGCTCTCCCGCCTCTCTTCTTCCCTGCCGCGACAGAGTGAACACCCAAAGTTTTTCTGAAGAAACAGCAGCGAAGTGCGGTTCGTGCCAAGCTGAAAACCTCTGCGAAAGCATAGCAGTCGCGGGGAAATCAGAGTCGGATCTGTGGGCTGCTTTTGTTGCTTGCCTTAACCTAGTATTCGCAGAACTATGGGAGCATACGGCATAGAGCGAAATCCTCTTTGCCCTGGGCATCGCCTCTGGGAAAGCATAGCATTCTTTGCGAAACCAGATTCGGGTCTGAGGGATTCTCCTGTTGCCTGAGCTGGTCTCCTCAGCACGGTGTAATAAACCAGCATGGAACGAAAACTTCTTTGCCTGTGCATCTTCTGCCTGAGAGAGAAGCGAGCTTGCGCCTGTGGAAAGAGCCTTAAGGAAAGGGACTTGTCTTTCACGGTGCTCCCCAGGAGCAAGCTGCCCAGTGAGAAGAGCAGGAGCCGTTGGCCTTCTGGTCTGGAAAAGGTTGCTAAGCAGGAGAGCCTTCCCAGGCAGGCACAGCGGCCAGTGACAATACAAGTGTAACTAGCTCCCTGTGCAGAGAAGGAAGTCTGGCCTGCTAAGGAGACAGGAGGGGATGAGGTGGGCAGGGCGCGTGGTCCTCTCTTAGAAAGGAGTCTGGGCAGAGAGTATGCCTGTCCTGAGCCTCTGGGCTTAAGGAGACAGCAGCTCCTTGGCCACCTGTCCCTGGGGCAGACATGCACTAGCCACCAGGCGCCTACCCTGAACTCGCAGAAACAGCTCCCTGAAATAACGGGGAGTCAGATGCCGTCTTCCTCCAGGATGTGGAAGCTTGGAGGAGGCACGGGGTTTCAGGGGAAGGAGTGGGGACAGTTCCCCAAAGCTCCCTATTAAGTGCACGGGCGGTGTGCTGGGATCCTGTCACCTTTCCTTTCCTGTGGGGAAAGCACTGGCCTAGTCCGCGAGTCCGCATGAGCGCCAGAGTAAAAGGCCAAGCGATGCCTACACTGGGAGATGGTGGTGTGGATAGAGTGCCATCCAAGGCTACGCGCGCTATAGCAGCATCGTGGCTGTGTCTGCTTAGTTCGGCCTGGCAGGGTGATCCCAGGACGCGAACATGGATCCCTGGAAAGCAAGGACCAAGAGGCACCAGCTCTCCCGCAGCTCTTCTTCCCTGAGGCAACTGAAGGCTTGCTGAGGAAGCAGCAGCGAAGTGCTGTTCGCTCCAAGCCAAAGCCTCTGCGAAAGCACAGCATTCGCTGAGAAATGTTCTGTGGGCTGCTGCTGCTTGCCTGAGCCCAGTCTCACGGTGGGAGAAACCCGCATAGAGCGAAAGCCTCATTGCCTGGGAATCTCCCTGTGAAAGCACTGCGTTCCTTGGGAAATCAGAGTTGGGTTTGGGGATGCTGCTACTGCTTGCCTGAGCTAGACTCCGGAGCTCGGTGGAAGATACTCGCATGGAGCGAAATACCCTTTGCCCTAGCATACCCTCTGCCTGAGAGAGAAGCCAAGAGTGGGGAAGGCTCAGCACGCCGCCCCCGGAGAAGAGAAGGAGCCGTTGGCCTTGGGGTCAGGAAACGCTCGGGAAGCAGGATAACCTGCCGTGGCATTAACAGCAGGCCGGTGGCAAGACAAGTGTCACCTGCTCCATGTGCGGAGCGATGGAACCCCGGCTGCTAAGGAGACATGAGGGGACGACTAGGGCAGAGGAGCGTGAACCACTCTGAGGAAGGAGTCTGGGCAGAAGGCAGGCCTGTCCTGTGCCTCTGGTCGCAAGGGGAGATCATCTCCTTGGCCACCTGTCCCAAGGGCAGACTTGGGCTTGCCACCAGGTGCTATACCCGGAACGCGCAGGAACAAACCCATGGAGAAACGGGCAGTCAGATGCCGTCTTCCACCAAGATGTGGCAGCGATGTGGGTGGCAGTGCGTGTGCCGGGAAAGGAGTGGGGACAGTCCCCCACAGTTCCCTGTCCCAGTGCCCGGGCGTGTGCAGTGATCCTGTCACCTCCTCTCTCCTGTGGTGAAGGCACTGGCCTAGACCCCGAGTCTGCCTGTACGCCAGAGCAAAAGGCAAAGCCTTTCCTACCAGAGGAGATGGTAATAGGCATAGAGTGCCATGCTAAGACATGCACGCTGCTGCAGGGTTGTGACTGTGTCTGCTTAGTTTGGCATAGCAAGGTGAACCCCGGGCGTGATCTTAAGCCCGGGAAAGCAAGTCCCAAGAGGCACCAGCTCTCCCGCCTCTCTTCTTCCCTGCCGAGACAAAGTGAACACCCAAAGCCTTTCTGAGGAAACAGCAGCGAAGTGCGGTTCGTGCCAAGCTGAAAACCTCTGCGAAAGCATAGCAGACGCGGGGAAATCAGAGTCGGTTCTGTGGGCTGCTTTTGTTGCTTGCCTTAGCCTAGTATTCGCAGCACTATGGGAGCATACGGCATAGAGCGAAATCCTCTTTGCCCTGGGTATCGCCTCTGGGAAAGCATAGCATTCTTTGCGAAACCAGATTCGGGTCTGAGGGATTCTCCTGTTGCCTGAGCTGGTCTCCTCAGCACGGTGTAATAAACCCGCATGGAACGAAATCTTCTTTGCCTGTGCATCTCTCTGCCTGAGAGAGAAGCGAGCTTGCGCCTGTGGAAAGAGTCTTAAGGAAAGGGACTTGTCTTTCACGGTGCTCCCCAGGAGCAAGCTGCCCAGTGAGAAGAGCAGGAGCCGTTGGCCTTCTGGTCTGGAAAAGGTTGCTAAGCAGGAGAGCCTTCCCAGGCAGGCACAGCGGCCAGTGACAATACAAGTGTCACTAGCTCCCTGTGCAGAGAAGGAAGTCTGGCCAGCTAAGGAGACAGGAGGGGATGAGGTGGGCAGGGCGCATGGTCCTCTCTTAGAAAGGAGTCTGGGCAGAGAGCATGCCTGTCCCGAGCCTCTGGGCTTAAGGAGACAGCAGCTCCTTGGCCACCTGTCCCTGGGGCAGACATGCACTAGCCACCAGGCGCCTACCCTGAACTCGCAGAAACAGCTCCCTGAAATAACGGGGAGTCAGATGCCGTCTTCCTCCAGGATGTGGAAGCTTGGAGGAGGCACGGGGTTTCAGGGGAAGGAGTGGGGACAGTTCCCCAAAGCTCCCTATTAAGTGCACGGGCGGTGTGCTGGGATCCTGTCACCTTTCCTTTCCTGTGGGGAAAGCACTGGCCTAGTCCGCGAGTCCGCATGAGCGCCAGAGTAAAAGGCCAAGCGATGCCTACACTGGGAGATGGTGGTGTGGATAGAGTGCCATCCAAGGCTACGCGCGCTATAGCAGCATCGTGGCTGTGTCTGCTTAGTTCGTCATGGCAGGGTGATACCAGGACGCGAACATGGATCCCTGGAAAGCAAGGACCAAGAGGCACCAGCTCTCCCGCAGCTCTTCTTCCCTGAGGCAACTGAAGGCTTGCTGAGGAAGCAGCAGCGAAGTGCTGTTCGCTCCAAGCCAAAGCATCTGCGAAAGCACAGCATTCGCTGAGAAATGTTCTGTGGGCTGCTGCTGCTTGCCTGAGCCCAGTCTCACGGTGGGAGAAACCTACATACAGCGAAAGCCTCATTGCCTGGGCATCTCCCTGTGAAAGCACTGCGTTCCTTGGGAAATCAGAGTTGGGTTTGGGGATGCTGCTACTGCTTGCCTGAGCTAGACTCCGGAGCTCGGTGGAAGATACTCGCATGGAGCGAAATACCCTTTGCCCTAGCATACCCTCTGCCTGAGAGAGAAGCCAAGAGTGGGGAAGGCTCAGCACGCCGCCCCCGGAGAAGAGAAGGAGCCGTTGGCCTTGGGGTCAGGAAACGCTCGGGAAGCAGGATAACCTGCCGTGGCATTAACAGCAGGCCGGTGGCAAGACAAGTGTCACCTGCTCCATGTGCGGAGCGATGGAACCCCGGCTGCTAAGGAGACATGAGGGGACGACTAGGGCAGAGGAGCGTGAACCACTCTGAGGAAGGAGTCTGGGCAGAAGGCAGGCCTGTCCTGTGCCTCTGGTCGCAAGGGGAGATCATCTCCTTGGCCACCTGTCCCAAGGGCAGACTTGGGCTTGCCACCAGGTGCTATACCCGGAACGCGCAGGAACAAACCCATGGAGAAACGGGCAGTCAGATGCCGTCTTCCACCAAGATGTGGCAGCGATGTGGGTGGCAGTGCGTGTGCCGGGAAAGGAGTGGAGACAGTCCCCCACAGTTCCCTGTCCCAGTGCCCGGGCGTGTGCAGTGATCCTGTCACCTCCTCTCTCCTGTGGTGAAGGCACTGGCCTAGACCCCGAGTCTGCCTGTGCGCCAGAACAAAAGGCAAAGCCTTTCCTACCAGAGGAGATGGTAATAGGCATAGAGTGCCATGCTAAGACATGCACGCTGCTGCAGGGTTGGGACTGTGTCTGCTTAGTTCGGCATAGCAAGGTGAACCCCGGGCGTGATCTTGAAGCCCGGGAAAGCAAGTCCCAGAGGCACCAGCTCTTCCGCCTCTCTTCTTCCCTGCCGAGACAAAGTGAACACCCAAAGCCTTTCTGAGGAAACAGCAGCGAAGTGCGGTTTGTGCCAAGCTGAAAACCTCTGCGAAAGCATAGCAGACGCGGGGAAATCAGAGTCGGTTCTGTGGGCTGCTTTTGTTGCTTGCCTTAGCCTAGTATTCGCAGCACTATGGGAGCATACGGCATAGAGCGAAATCCTCTTTGCCCTGGGCATCGCCTCTGGGAAAGCATAGCATTCTTTGCGAAACCAGATTCGGGTCTGAGGGATTCTCCTATTTCCTGAGCTGGTCTCCTCAGCACGGTGTAATAAACCCGCATGGAACGAAATCTTCTTTGCCGGTGCATCTCTCTGCCTGAGAGAGAAGCGAGCTTGCGCCTGTGGAAAGAGCCTAAGGAAAAGGACTTGTCTTTCACGGCGCTCCCGAGAAGCATGTCTGTGAAAGGTGCAGCAAGCTGCCCAGTGAGAAGAGCAGGAGCCGTTGGCCTTCTGGTCTGGAAAAGGTTGCTAAGCAGGAGACCCTTCCCAGGCAGGCACAGCGGCCAGTGACAATACAAGTGTCACTAGCTCCCTGTGCAGAGAAGGAAGTCTGGCCAGCTAAGGAGACAGGAGGGGATGAGGTGGGCAGGGCGCGTGGTCCTCTCTTAGAAAGGAGTCTGGGCAGAGAGCATGCCTGTCCTGAGCCTCTGGGCTTAAGGAGACAGCAGCTCCTTGGCCACCTGTCCCTGGGGCAGACATGCACTAGCCACCAGGCGCCTACCCTGAACTCGCAGAAACAGCTCCCTGAAATAACGGGGAGTCAGATGCCGTCTTCCTCCAGGATGTGGAAGCTTGGAGGAGGCACGGGGTTTCAGGGGAAGGAGTGGGGACAGTTCCCCAAAGCTCCCTATTAAGTGCACGGGCGGTGTGCTGGGATCCTGTCACCTTTCCTTTCCTGTGGGGAAAGCACTGGCCTAGTCCGCGAGTCCGCCTGAGCGCCAGAGTAAAAGGCCAAGCGATGCCTACACTGGGAGATGGTGGTGTGGATAGAGTGCCATCCAAGGCTACGCGCGCTATAGCAGCATCGTGGCTGTGTCTGCTTAGTTCGGCCTGGCAGGGTGATCCCAGGACGCGAACATGGATCCCTGGAAAGCAAGGACCAAGAGGCACCAGCTCTCCCGCAGCTCTTCTTCCCTGAGGCAACTGAAGGCTTGCTGAGGAAGCAGCAGCGAAGTGCTGTTCGCTCCAAGCCAAAGCCTCTGCGAAAGCACAGCATTCGCTGAGAAATGTTCTGTGGGCTGCTGCTGCTTGCCTGAGCCCAGTCTCACGGTGGGAGAAACCCGCATAGAGCGAAAGCCTCATTGCCTGGGAATCTCCCTGTGAAAGCACTGCGTTCCTTGGGAAATCAGAGTTGGGTTTGGGGATGCTGCTACTGCTTGCCTGAGCTAGACTCCGGAGCTCGGTGGAAGATACTCGCATGGAGCGAAATACCCTTTGCCCTAGCATACCCTCTGCCTGAGAGAGAAGCCAAGAGTGGGGAAGGCTCAGCACGCCGCCCCCGGAGAAGAGAAGGAGCCGTTGGCCTTGGGGTCAGGAAACGCTCGGGAAGCAGGATAACCTGCCGTGGCATTAACAGCAGGCCGGTGGCAAGACAAGTGTCACCTGCTCCATGTGCGGAGCGATGGAACCCCGGCTGCTAAGGAGACATGAGGGGACGACTAGGGCAGAGGAGCGTGAACCACTCTGAGGAAGGAGTCTGGGCAGAAGGCAGGCCTGTCCTGTGCCTCTGGTCGCAAGGGGAGATCATCTCCTTGGCCACCTGTCCCAAGGGCAGACTTGGGCTTGCCACCAGGTGCTATACCCGGAACGCGCAGGAACAAACCCATGGAGAAACGGGCAGTCAGATGCCGTCTTCCACCAAGATGTGGCAGCGATGTGGGTGGCAGTGCGTGTGCCGGGAAAGGAGTGGGGACAGTCCCCCACAGTTCCCTGTCCCAGTGCCCGGGCGTGTGCAGTGATCCTGTCACCTCCTCTCTCCTGTGGTGAAGGCACTGGCCTAGACCCCGAGTCTGCCTGTACGCCAGAGCAAAAGGCAAAGCCTTTCCTACCAGAGGAGATGGTAATAGGCATAGAGTGCCATGCTAAGACATGCACGCTGCTGCAGGGTTGTGACTGTGTCTGCTTAGTTTGGCATAGCAAGGTGAACCCCGGGCGTGATCTTAAGCCCGGGAAAGCAAGTCCCAAGAGGCACCAGCTCTCCCGCCTCTCTTCTTCCCTGCCGAGACAAAGTGAACACCCAAAGCCTTTCTGAGGAAACAGCAGCGAAGTGCGGTTCGCTCCAAGCCAAAGCCTCTGCGAAAGCACAGCATTCGCTGAGAAATGTTCTGTGGGCTGCTGCTGCTTGCCTGAGCCCAGTCTCACGGTGGGAGAAACCCGCATAGAGCGAAAGCCTCATTGCCTGGGAATCTCCCTGTGAAAGCACTGCGTTCCTTGGGAAATCAGAGTTGGGTTTGGGGATGCTGCTACTGCTTGCCTGAGCTAGACTCCGGAGCTCAGTGGAAGATACTCGCATGGAGCGAAATACCCTTTGCCCTAGCATACCCTCTGCCTGAGAGAGAAGCCAAGAGTGGGGAAGGCTCAGCACGCCGCCCCCGGAGAAGAGAAGGAGCCGTTGGCCTTGGGGTCAGGAAACGCTCGGGAAGCAGGATAACCTGCCGTGGCATTAACAGCAGGCCGGTGGCAAGACAAGTGTCACCTGCTCCATGTGCGGAGCGATGGAACCCCGGCTGCTAAGGAGACATGAGGGGACGACTAGGGCAGAGGAGCGTGAACCACTCTGAGGAAGGAGTCTGGGCAGAAGGCAGGCCTGTCCTGTGCCTCTGGTCGCAACGGGAGATCATCTCCTTGGCCACCTGTCCCAAGGGCAGACTTGGGCTTGCCACCAGGTGCTATACCCGGAACGCGCAGGAACAAACCCATGGAGAAACGGGCAGTCAGATGCCGTCTTCCACCAAGATGTGGCAGCGATGTGGGTGGCAGTGCGTGTGCCGGGAAAGGAGTGGAGACAGTCCCCCACAGTTCCCTGTCCCAGTGCCCGGGCGTGTGCAGTGATCCTGTCACCTCCTCTCCCTGTGGTGAAGGCACTGGCCTAGACCCCGAGTCTGCCTGTACGCCAGAGCAAAAGGCAAAGCCTTTCCTTCCAGAGGAGATGGTAATAGGCATAGAGTGCCATGCTAAGACATGCACGCTGCTGCAGGGTTGGGACTGTGTCTGCTTAGTTCGGCATAGCAAGGTGAACCCCGGGCGTGATCTTGAAGCCCGGGAAAGCAAGTCCCAAGAGGCACCAGCTCTCCCGCCTCTCTTCTTCCCTGCCGCGACAGAGTGAACACCCAAAGTTTTTCTGAAGAAACAGCAGCGAAGTGCGGTTCGTGCCAAGCTGAAAACCTCTGCGAAAGCATAGCAGTCGCGGGGAAATCAGAGTCGGATCTGTGGGTTGCTTTTGTTGCTTGCCTTAACCTAGTATTCGCAGAACTATGGGAGCATATGGCATAGAGCGAAATCTTCTTTGCCCTGGGCATCGCCTCTGGGAAAGCATAGCATTCTTTGCGAAACCAGATTCGGGTCTGAGGGATTCTCCTGTTGCCGGAGCTGGTCTCCTCAGCACGGTGTAATAAACCCGCATGGAACGAAAACTTCTTTGCCTGTGCATCTTCTGCCTGAGAGAGAAGCGAGCTTGCGCCTGTGGAAAGAGCCTTAAGGAAAGGGACTTGTCTTTCACGGTGCTCCCCAGGAGCAAGCTGCCCAGTGAGAAGAGCAGGAGCCGTTGGCCTTCTGGTCTGGAAAAGGTTGCTAAGCAGGAGAGCCTTCCCAGGCAGGCACAGCGGCCAGTGACAATACAAGTGTAACTAGCTCCCTGTGCAGAGAAGGAAGTCTGGCCTGCTAAGGAGACAGGAGGGGATGAGGTGGGCAGGGTGCGTGGTCCTCTCTTAGAAAGGAGTCTGGGCAGAGAGTATGCCTGTCCTGAGCCTCTGGGCTTAAGGAGACAGCAGCTCCTTGGCCACCTGTCCCTGGGGCAGACATGCACTAGCCACCAGGCGCCTACCCTGAACTCGCAGAAACAGCTCCCTGAAATAACGGGGAGTCAGATGCCGTCTTCCTCCAGGATGTGGAAGCTTGGAGGAGGCACGGGGTTTCAGGGGAAGGAGTGGGGACAGTACCCCAAGGCTCCCTATTAAGTGCACGGGCGGTGTGCTGGGATCCTGTCACCTTTCCTTTCCTGTGGGGAAAGCACTGGCCTAGTCCGCGAGTCCGCCTGAGCGCCAGAGTAAAGGGCCAAGCGATGCCTACACTGGGAGATGGTGGTGTGCATAGAGTGCCATCCAAGGCTACGCGCGCTATAGCAGCATCGTGGCTGTGTCTGCTTAGTTCGGCCTGGCAGGGTGATCCCAGGACGCGAACATGGATCCCTGGAAAGCAAGGACCAACAGGCACCAGCTCTCCCGCAGCTCTTCTTCCCTGAGGCAACTGAAGGCTTGCTGAGGAAGCAGCAGCGAAGTGCTGTTCGCTCCAAGCCAAAGCCTCTGCGAAAGCACAGCATTCGCTGAGAAATGTTCTGTGGGCTGCTGCTGCTTGCCTGAGCCCAGTCTCACGGTGGGAGAAACCCGCATAGAGCGAAAGCCTCATTGCCTGGGAATCTCCCTGTGAAAGCACTGCGTTCCTTGGGAAATCAGAGTTGGGTTTGGGGATGTTGCTACTGCTTGCCTGAGCTAGACTCCGGAGCTCGGTGGAAGATACTCGCATGGATCGAAATACCCTTTGCCCTAGCATACCCTCTGCCTGAGAGAGAAGCCAAGAGTGGGGAAGGCTCAGCACGCCGCCCCCGGAGAAGAGAAGGAGCCGTTGGCCTTGGGGTCAGGAAACGCTCGGGAAGCAGGATAACCTGCCGTGGCATTAACAGCAGGCCGGTGGCAAGACAAGTGTCACCTGCTCCATGTGCGGAGCGATGGAACCCCGGCTGCTAAGGAGACATGAGGGGACGACTAGGGCAGAGGAGCGTGAACCACTCTGAGGAAGGAGTCTGGGCAGAAGGCAGGCTTGTCCTGTGCCTCTGGTCGCAAGGGGAGATCATCTCCTTGGCCACCTGTCCCAAGGGCAGACTTGGGCTTGCCACCAGGTGCTATACCCGGAACGCGCAGGAACAAACCCATGGAGAAACGGGCAGTCAGATGCCGTCTTCCACCAAGATGTGGCAGCGATGTGGGTGGCAGTGCGTGTGCCGGGAAAGGAGTGGAGACAGTCCCCCACAGTTCCCTGTCCCAGTGCCCGGGCGTGTGCAGTGATCCTGTCACCTCCTCTCTCCTGTGGTGAAGGCACTGGCCTAGACCCCGAGTCTGCCTGTGCGCCAGAACAAAAGGCAAAGCCTTTCCTTCCAGAGGAGATGGTAATAGGCATAGAGTGCCATGCTAAGACATGCACGCTGCTGCAGGGTTGGGACTGTGTCTGCTTAGTTCGGCATAGCAAGGTGAACCCCGGGCGTGATCTTAAGCCCGGGAAAGCAAGTCCCAAGAGGCACCAGCTCTCCCGCCTCTCTTCTTCCCTGCCGCGACAGAGTGAACACCCAAAGTTTTTCTGAAGAAACAGCAGCGAAGTGCGGTTCGTGCCAAGCTGAAAACCTCTGCGAAAGCATAGCAGTCGCGGGGAAATCAGAGTCGGATCTGTGGGCTGCTTTTGTTGCTTGCCTTAACCTAGTATTCGCAGAACTATGGGAGCATACGGCATAGAGCGAAATCCTCTTTGCCCTGGGCATCGCCTCTGGGAAAGCATAGCATTCTTTGCGAAACCAGATTCGGGTCTGAGGGATTCTCCTGTTGCCGGAGCTGGTCTCCTCAGCACGGTGTAATAAACCCGCATGGAACGAAAACTTCTTTGCCTGTGCATCTTCTGCCTGAGAGAGAAGCGAGCTTGCGCCTGTGGAAAGAGCCTTAAGGAAAGGGACTTGTCTTTCACGGTGCTCCCCAGGAGCAAGCTGCCCAGTGAGAAGAGCAGGAGCCGTTGGACTTCTGGTCTGGAAAAGGTTGCTAAGCAGGAGAGCCTTCCCAGGCAGGCACAGCGGCCAGTGACAATACAAGTGTCACTAGCTCCCTGTGCAGAGAAGGAAGTCTGGCCTGCTAAGGAGACAGGAGGGGATGAGGTGGGCAGGGCGCGTGGTCCTCTCTTAGAAAGGAGTCTGGGCAGAGAGTATGCCTGTCCTGAGCCTCTGGGCTTAAGGAGACAGCAGCTCCTTGGCCACCTGTCCCTGGGGCAGACATGCACTAGCCACCAGGCGCCTACCCTGAACTTGCAGAAACAGCTCCCTGAAATAACGGGGAGTCAGATGCCGTCTTCCTCCAGGATATGGAAGCTTGGAGGAGGCACGGGGTTTCAGGGGAAGGAGTGGGGACAGTCCCCCAAAGCTCCCTATTAAGTGCACGGGCGGTGTGCTGGGATCCTGTCACCTTTCCTTTCCTGTGGGGAAAGCACTGGCCTAGTCCGCGAGTCCGCCTGAGCGCCAGAGTAAAAGGCCAAGCGATGCCTACACTGGGAGATGGTGGTGTGGATAGAGTGCCATCCAAGGCTACGCGCGCTATAGCAGCATCGTGGCTGTGTCTGCTTAGTTCGGCCTGGCAGGGTGATCCCAGGACGCGAACATGGATCCCTGGAAAGCAAGGACCAAGAGGCACCAGCTCTCCCGCAGCTCTTCTTCCCTGAGGCAACTGAAGGCTTGCTGAGGAAGCAGCAGCGAAGTGCTGTTCGCTCCAAGCCAAAGCCTCTGCGAAAGCACAGCATTCGCTGAGAAATGTTCTGTGGGCTGCTGCTGCTTGCCTGAGCCCAGTCTCACGGTGGGAGAAACCCGCATAGAGCGAAAGCCTCATTGCCTGGGAATCTCCCTGTGAAAGCACTGCGTTCCTTGGGAAATCAGAGTTGGGTTTGGGGATGCTGCTACTGCTTGCCTGAGCTAGACTCCGGAGCTCGGTGGAAGATACTCGCATGGAGCGAAATACCCTTTGCCCTAGCATACCCTCTGCCTGAGAGAGAAGCCAAGAGTGGGGAAGGCTCAGCACGCCGCCCCCGGAGAAGAGAAGGAGCCGTTGGCCTTGGGGTCAGGAAACGCTCGGGAAGCAGGATAACCTGCCGTGGCATTAACAGCAGGCCGGTGGCAAGACAAGTGTCACCTGCTCCATGTGCGGAGCGATGGAACCCCGGCTGCTAAGGAGACATGAGGGGACGACTAGGGCAGAGGAGCGTGAACCACTCTGAGGAAGGAGTCTGGGCAGAAGGCAGGCCTGTCCTGTGCCTCTGGTCGCAAGGGGAGATCATCTCCTTGGCCACCTGTCCCAAGGGCAGACTTGGGCTTGCCACCAGGTGCTATACCCGGAACGCGCAGGAACAAACCCATGGAGAAACGGGCAGTCAGATGCCGTCTTCCACCAAGATGTGGCAGCGATGTAGGTGGCAGTGCGTGTGCCGGGAAAGGAGTGGAGACAGTCCCCCACAGTTCCCTGTCCCAGTGCCCGGGCGTGTGCAGTGATCCTGTCACCTCCTCTCTCCTGTGGTGAAGGCACTGGCCTAGATCCCGAGTCTGCCTGTGCGCCAGAACAAAAGGCAAAGCCTTTCCTTCCAGAGGAGATGGTAATAAGCATAGAGTGCCATGCTAAGACATGCACGCTGCTGCAGGGTTGGGACTGTGTCTGCTTAGTTCGGCATAGCAAGGTGAACCCCGGGCGTGATCTTGAAGCCCGGGAAAGCAAGTCCCAAGAGGCACCAGCTCTCCCGCCTCTCTTCTTCCCTGCCGCGACAGAGTGAATACCCAAAGTTTTTCTGAAGAAACAGCAGCGAAGTGCGGTTCGTGCCAAGCTGAAAACCTCTGCGAAAGCATAGCAGTCGCGGGGAAATCAGAGTCGGATCTGTGGGCTGCTTTTGTTGCTTGCCTTAACCTAGTATTCGCAGAACTATGGGAGCATACGGCATAGAGCGAAATCCTCTTTGCCCTGGGCATCGCCTCTGGGAAAGCATAGCATTCTTTGCGAAACCAGATTCGGGTCTGAGGGATTCTCCTGTTGCCTGAGCTGGTCTCCTCAGCACGGTGTAATAAACCCGCATGGAACGAAAACTTCTTTGCCTGTGCATCTTCTGCCTGAGAGAGAAGCGAGCTTGCGCCTGTGGAAAGAGCCTTAAGGAAAGGGACTTGTTTTTCACGGTGCTCCCCAGGAGCAAGCTGCCCAGTGAGAAGAGCAGGAGCCGTTGGCCTTCTGGTCTGGAAAAGGTTGCTAAGCAGGAGAGCCTTCCCAGGCAGGCACAGCGGCCAGTGACAATACAAGTGTAACTAGCTCCCTGTGCAGAGAAGGAAGTCTGGCCTGCTAAGGAGACAGGAGGGGATGAGGTGGGCAGGGCGCGTGGTCCTCTCTTAGAAAGGAGTCTGGGCAGAGAGTATGCCTGTCCTGAGCCTCTGGGCTTAAGGAGACAGCAGCTCCTTGGCCACCTGTCCCTGGGGCAGACATGCACTAGCCACCAGGCGCCTACCCTGAACTCGCAGAAACAGCTCCCTGAAATAACGGGGAGTCAGATGCCGTCTTCCTCCAGGATGTGGAAGCTTGGAGGAGGCACGGGGTTTCAGGGGAAGGAGTGGGGACAGTTCCCCAAAGCTCCCTATTAAGTGCACGGGCGGTGTGCTGGGATCCTGTCACCTTTCCTTTCCTGTGGGGAAAGCACTGGCCTAGTCCGCGAGTCCGCCTGAGCGCCAGAGTAAAAGGCCAAGCGATGCCTACACTGCGAGATGGTGGTGTGGATAGAGTGCCATCCAAGGCTACGCGCGCTATAGCAGCATCGTGGCTGTGTCTGCTTAGTTCGGCCTGGCAGGGTGATCCCAGGACGCGAACATGGATCCCTGGAAAGCAAGGACCAAGAGGCACCAGCTCTCCCGCAGCTCTTCTTCCCTGAGGCAACTGAAGGCTTGCTGAGGAAGCAGCAGCGAAGTGCTGTTCGCTCCAAGCCAAAGCCTCTGCGAAAGCACAGCATTCGCTGAGAAATGTTCTGTGGGCTGCTGCTGCTTGCCTGAGCCCAGTCTCACGGTGGGAGAAACCCGCATAGAGCGAAAGCCTCATTGCCTGGGAATCTCCCTGTGAAAGCACTGCGTTCCTTGGGAAATCAGAGTTGGGTTTGGGGATGCTGCTACTGCTTGCCTGAGCTAGACTCCGGAGCTCGGTGGAAGATACTCGCATGGAGCGAAATACCCTTTGCCCTAGCATACCCTCTGCCTGAGAGAGAAGCCAAGAGTGGGGAAGGCTCAGCACGCCGCCCCCGGAGAAGAGAAGGAGCCGTTGGCCTTGGGGTCAGGAAACGCTCGGGAAGCAGGATTACCTGCCGTGGCATTAACAGCAGGCCGGTGGCAAGACAAGTGTCACCTGCTCCATGTGCGGAGCGATGGAACCCCGGCTGCTAAGGAGACATGAGGGGACGACTAGGGCAGAGGAGCGTGAACCACTCTGAGGAAGGAGTCTGGGCAGAAGGCAGGCCTGTCCTGTGCCTCTGGTCCCAAGGGGAGATCATCTCCTTGGCCACCTGTCCCAAGGGCAGACTTGGGCTTGCCACCAGGTGCTATACCCGGAACGCGCAGGAACAAACCCATGGAGAAACGGGCAGTCAGATGCCGTCTTCCACCAAGATGTGGCAGCGATGTAGGTGGCAGTGCGTGTGCCGGGAAAGGAGTGGAGACAGTCCCCCACAGTTCCCTGTCCCAGTGCCCGGGCGTGTGCAGTGATCCTGTCACCTCCTCTCTCCTGTGGTGAAGGCACTGGCCTAGACCCCGAGTCTGCCTGTACGCCAGAGCAAAAGGCAAAGCCTTTCCTACCAGAGGAGATGGTAATAGGCATAGAGTGCCATGCTAAGACATGCACGCTGCTGCAGGGTTGTGACTGTGTCTGCTTAGTTTGGCATAGCAAGGTGAACCCCGGGCGTGATCTTAAGCCCGGGAAAGCAAGTCCCAAGAGGCACCAGCTCTCCCGCCTCTCTTCTTCCCTGCCGAGACAAAGTGAACACCCAAAGCGTTTCTGAGGAAACAGCAGCGAAGTGCGGTTCGTGCCAAGCTGAAAACCTCTGCGAAAGCATAGCAGACGCGGGGAAATCAGAGTCGGTTCTGTGGGCTGCTTTTGTTGCTTGCCTTAGCCTAGTATTCGCAGCACTATGGGAGCATACGGCATAGAGCGAAATCCTCTTTGCCCTGGGCATCGCCTCTGGGAAAGCATAGCATTCTTTGCGAAACCAGATTCGGGTCTGAGGGATTCTCCTGTTGCCTGAGCTGGTCTCCTCAGCACGGTGTAATAAACCCGCATGGAACGAAATCTTCTTTGCCTGTGCATCTCTCTGCCTGAGAGAGAAGCGAGCTTGCGCCTGTGGAAAGAGTCTTAAGGAAAGGGACTTGTCTTTCACGGTGCTCCCCAGGAGCAAGCTGCCCAGTGAGAAGAGCAGGAGCCGTTGGCCTTCTGGTCTGGAAAAGGTTGCTAAGCAAGAGAGCCTTCCCAGGCAGGCACAGCGGCCAGTGACAATACAAGTGTCACTAGCTCCCTGTGCAGAGAAGGAAGTCTGGCCAGCTAAGGAGACAGGAGGGGATGAGGTGGGCAGGGCGCGTGGTCCTCTCTTAGAAAGGAGTCTGGGCAGAGAGCATGCCTGTCCTGAGCCTCTGGGCTTAAGGAGACAGCAGCTCCTTGGCCACCTGTCCCTGGGGCAGACATGCACTAGCCACCAGGCGCCTACCCTGAACTCGCAGAAACAGCTCCCTAAAATAACGGGGAGTCAGATGCCGTCTTCCTCCAGGATGTGGAAGCTTGGAGGAGGCACGGGGTTTCAGGGGAAGGAGTGGGGACAGTTCCCCAAAGCTCCCTATTAAGTGCACGGGCGGTGTGCTGGGATCCTGTCACCTTTCCTTTCCTGTGGGGAAAGCACTGGCCTAGTCCGCGAGTCCGCATGAGCGCCAGAGTAAAAGGCCAAGCGATGCCTACACTGGGAGATGGTGGTGTGGATAGAGTGCCATCCAAGGCTACGCGCGCTATAGCAGCATCGTGGCTGTGTCTGCTTAGTTCGTCCTGGCAGGGTGATACCAGGACGCGAACATGGATCCCTGGAAAGCAAGGACCAAGAGGCACCAGCTCTCCCGCAGCTCTTCTTCCCTGAGGCAACTGAAGGCTTGCTGAGGAAGCAGCAGCGAAGTGCTGTTCGCTCCAAGCCAAAGCCTCTGCGAAAGCACAGCATTCGCTGAGAAATGTTCTGTGGGCTGCTGCTGCTTGCCTGAGCCCAGTCTCACGGTGGGAGAAACCTACATACAGCGAAAGCCTCATTGCCTGGGCATCTCCCTGTGAAAGCACTGCGTTCCTTGGGAAATCAGAGTTGGGTTTGGGGATGCTGCTACTGCTTGCCTGAGCTAGACTCCGGAGCTCGGTGGAAGATACTCGCATGGAGCGAAATACCCTTTGCCCTAGCATACCCTCTGCCTGAGAGAGAAGCCAAGAGTGGGGAAGGCTCAGCACGCCGCCCCCGGAGAAGAGAAGGAGCCGTTGGCCTTGGGGTCAGGAAACGCTCGGGAAGCAGGATAACCTGCCGTGGCATTAACAGCAGGCCGGTGGCAAGACAAGTGTCACCTGCTCCATGTGCGGAGCGATGGAACCCCGGCTGCTAAGGAGACATGAGGGGACGACTAGGGCAGAGGAGCGTGAACCACTCTGAGGAAGGAGTCTGGGCAGAAGGCAGGCCTGTCCTGTGCCTCTGGTCGCAAGGGGAGATCATCTCCTTGGCCACCTGTCCCAAGGGCAGACTTGGGCTTGCCACCAGGTGCTATACCCGGAACGCGCAGGAACAAACCCATGGAGAAACGGGCAGTCAGATGCCGTCTTCCACCAAGATGTGGCAGCGATGTGGGTGGCAGTGCGTGTGCCAGGAAAGGAGTGGAGACAGTCCCCCACAGTTCCCTGTCCCAGTGCCCGGGCGTGTGCAGTGATCCTGTCACCTCCACTCTCCTGTGGTGAAGGCACTGGCCTAGAACCCGAGTCTGCCTGTGCGCCAGAACAAAAGGCAAAGCTTTTCCTACCAGAGGAGATGGTAATAGGCATAGAGTGCCATGCTAAGACATGCACGCTGCAGCAGGGTTGGGACTGTGTCTGCTTAGTTCGGCATAGCAAGGTGAACCCCGGGCGTGATCTTAAGCCCGGGAAAGCAAGTCCCAAGAGGCACCAGCTCTCCCGCCTCTCTTCTTCCCTGCCGAGACAAAGTGAACACCCAAAGCCTTTCTGAGGAAACAGCAGCGAAGTGCGGTTTGTGCCAAGCTGAAAACCTCTGCGAAAGCATAGCAGACGCGGGGAAATCAGAGTCGGTTCTGTGGGCTGCTTTTTTTGCTTGCCTTAGCCTAGTATTCGCAGCACTATGGGAGCATACGGCATAGAGCGAAATCCTCTTTGCCCTGGGCATCGCCTCTGGGAAAGCATAGCATTCTTTGCGAAACCAGATTCGGGTCTGAGGGATTCTCCTGTTGCCTGAGCTGGTCTCCTCAGCACGGTGTAATAAACCCGCATGGAACGAAATCTTCTTTGCCGGTGCATCTCTCTGCCTGAGAGAGAAGCGGGCTTGCGCCTGTGGAAAGAGCCTAAGGAAAAGGACTTGTCTTTCACGGCGCTCCCGAGAAGCATGTCTGTGAAAGGTGCAGCAAGCTGCCCAGTGAGAAGAGCAGGATCCGTTGGCCTTCTGGTCTGGAAAAGGTTGCTAAGCAGGAGACCCTTCCCAGGCAGGCACAGCGGCCAGTGACAATACAAGTGTCACTAGCTCCCTGTGCAGAGAAGGAAGTCTGGCCAGCTAAGGAGACAGGAGGGGATAAGGTGGGCAGGGCGCGTGGTCCTCTCTTAGAAAGGAGTCTGGGCAGAGAGCATGCCTGTCCTGAGCCTCTGGGCTTAAGGAGACAGCAGCTCCTTGGCCACCTGTCCCTGGGGCAGACATGCACTAGCCACCAGGCGCCTACCCTGAACTCGCAGAAACAGCTCCCTGAAATAACGGGGAGTCAGATGCCGTCTTCCTCCAGGATGTGGAAGCTTGGAGGAGGCACGGGGTTTCAGGGGAAGGAGTGGGGACAGTTCCCCAAAGCTCCCTATTAAGTGCACGGGCGGTGTGCTGGGATCCTGTCACCTTTCCTTTCCTGTGGGGAAAGCACTGGCCTAGTCCGCGAGTCCGCCTGAGCGCCAGAGTAAAAGGCCAAGCGATGCCTACACTGGGAGATGGTGGTGTGGATAGAGTGCCATCCAAGGCTACGCGCGCTATAGCAGCATCGTGGCTGTGTCTGCTTAGTTCGGCCTGGCAGGGTGATCCCAGGACGCGAACATGGATCCCTGGAAAGCAAGGACCAAGAGGCACCAGCTCTCCCGCAGCTCTTCTTCCCTGAGGCAACTGAAGGCTTGCTGAGGAAGCAGCAGCGAAGTGCTGTTCGCTCCAAGCCAAAGCCTCTGCGAAAGCACAGCATTCGCTGAGAAATGTTCTGTGGGCTGCTGCTGCTTGCCTGAGCCCAGTCTCACGGTGGGAGAAACCCGCATACAGCGAAAGCCTCATTGCCTGGGCATCTCCCTGTGAAAGCACTGCGTTCCTTGGGAAATCAGAGTTGGGTTTGGGGATGCTGCTACTGCTTGCCTGAGCTAGACTCCGGAGCTCAGTGGAAGATACTCGCATGGAGCGAAATACCCTTTGCCCTAGCATACCCTCTGGCTGAGAGAGAAGCCAAGAATGGGGAAGGCTCAGCACGCCGCCCCCGGAGAAGAGAAGGAGCCGTTGGCCTTGGGGTCAGGAAACGCTCGGGAAGCAGGATAACCTGCCGTGGCATTAACAGCAGGCCAGTGGCAAGACAAGTGTCACCTGCTCCATGTGCGGAGCGATGGAACCCCGGCTGCTAAGGAGACATGAGGGGACGACTAGGGCAGAGGAGCGTGAACCACTCTGAGGAAGGAGTCTGGGCAGAAGGCAGGCCTGTCCTGTGCCTCTGGTCGCAAGGGGAGATCATCTCCTTGGCCACCTGTCCCAAGGGCAGACTTGGGATTGCCACCAGGTGCTATACCCGGAACGCGCAGGAACAAACCCATGGAGAAACGGGCAGTCAGATGCCGTCTTCCACCAAGATGTGGCAGCGATGTGGGTGGCAGTGCGTGTGCCGGGAAAGGAGTGGAGACAGTCCCCCACAGTTCCCTGTCCCAGTGCCCGGGCGTGTGCAGTGATCCTGTCACCTCCTCTCTCCTGTGGTGAAGGCACTGGCCTAGACCCCCAGGCTGCCTGTGCGCCAGAACAAAAGGCAAAGCCTTTCCTACCCCAGGAGATGGTAATAGGCATAGAGTGACATGCTAAGACATGCACGCTGCTGCAGGGTTGGGACTGTGTCTGCTTAGTTCGGCATAGCAAGGTGAACCCCGGGCGTGATCTTGAAGCCCGGGAAAGCAAGTCGCAAGAGACACCAGCTCTCCTGCCTCTCTTCTTCCCTGCCGCGACAGAGTGAACACCCAAAGTTTTTCTGAAGAAACAGCAGCGAAGTGCGGTTCGTGCCAAGCTGAAAACCTCTGCGAAAACATAGTAGACGCGGGGAAATCAGAGAAGGATCTTTGGGCTGCTTTTGTTGCTTGCCTTAGCCTAGTATTCGCAGCACTATGGGAGCATACGGCATAGAGCGAAATCCTCTTTGCCCTGGGCATCGCCTCTGGGAAAGCATAGCATTCTTTGCGAAACCAGATTCGGGTCTGAGGGATTCTCCTGTTGCCTGAGCTGGTCTCCTCAGCACGGTGTAATAAACCCGCATGGAACGAAATCTTCTTTGCCTGTGCATCTCTCTGCCTGAGAGAGAAGCGAGCTTGCGCCTGTGGAAAGAGCCTTAAGGAAAGGGACTTGTCTTTCACGGTGCTCCCCAGGAGCAAGCTGCCCACTGAGAAGAGCAGGAGCCGTTGGCCTTCTGGTCTGGAAAAGGTTGCTAAGCAGGAGTGCCTTCCCAGGCAGGCACAGCGGCCAGTGACAATACAAGTGTCACTAGGTCCCTGTGCAGAGAAGGAAGTCTGGCCAGCTAAGGAGACAGGAGGGGATGAGGTGGGCAGGGCGCGTGGTCCTCTCTTAGAAAGGAGTCTGGGCAGAGAGTATGCCTGTCCTGAGCCTCTGGGCTTAAGGAGACAGCAGCTCCTTGGCCACCTGTCCCTGGGGCAGACATGCACTAGCCACCAGGCGCCTACCGTGAACTCGCAGAAACAGCTCCCTGAAATAACGGGGAGTCAGATGCCGTCTTCCTCCAGGATGTGGAAGCTTGGAGGAGGCAGGGGTTTCAGGGGAAGGAGTGGGGACAGTACCCCAAGGCTCCCTATTAAGTGCACGGGCGGTGTGCTGGGATCCTGTCACCTTTCCTTTCCTGTGGGGAAAGCACTGGCCTAGTCCGCGAGTCCGCCTGAGCGCCAGAGTAAAGGGCCAAGCGATGCCTACACTGGGAGATGGTGGTGTGCATAGAGTGCCATCCAAGGCTACGCGCTCTATAGCAGCATCGTGGCTGTGTCTGCTTAGTTAGGCCTGGCAGGGTGATCCCAGGACGCGAACATGGATCCCTGGAAAGCAAGGACCAAGAGGCTCCAGCTCTCCCGCAGCTCTTCTTCCCTGAGGCAACTGAAGGCTTGCTGAGGAAGCAGCAGCGAAGTGCTGTTCGCTCCAAGCCAAAGCCTCTGCGAAAGCACAGCATTCGCTGAGAAATGTTCTGTGGGCTGCTGCTGCTTGCCTGAGCCCAGTCTCACGGTGGGAGAAACCCGCATACAGCGAAAGCCTCATTGCCTGGGCATCTCCCTGTGAAAGCACTGCGTTCCTTGGTAAATCAGAGTTGGGTTTGGGATGCTGCTACTGCTTGCCTGAGCTAGACTCCGGAGCTCGGTGGAAGATACTCGCATGGAGCGAAATACCCTTTGCCCTAGCATACCCTCTGCCTGAGAGAGAAGCCAAGAGTGGGGAAGGCTCAGCACGCCGCCCCCGGAGAAGAGAAGAGCCGTTGGCCTTGGGGTCAGGAAACGCTCGGGAAGCAGGATAACCTGCCGTGGCATTAACAGCAGGCCGGTGGCAAGACAAGTGTCACCTGCTCCATGTGCGGAGCGATGGAACCCCGGCTGCTAAGGAGACATGAGGGGACGACTACGGCAGAGGAGCGTGAACCACTCTGAGGAAGGAGTCTGGGCAGAAGGCAGGCCTGTCCTGTGCCTCTGGTCGCAAGGGGAGATCATCTCCTTGGCCACCTTTCCCAAGGGCAGACTTGGGCTTGCCACCAGGTGCTATACCCGGAACGCGCAGGAACAAACCCATGGAGAAACGGGCAGTCAGATGCCGTCTTCCACCAAGATGTGGCAGCGATGTGGGTGGCAGTGCGTGTGGCGGGAAAGGAGTGGAGACAGTCCCCCACAGTTCCCTGTCCCAGTGCCCGGGCGTGTGCAGTGATCCTGTCACCTCCTCTCTCCTGTGGTGAAGGCACTGGCCTAGACCCCGAGTCTGCCTGTACGATAGAGCAAAAAGCAAAGCCTTTCCTTCCAGAGGAGATGGTAATAGGCATAGAGTGCCATGCTAAGACATGCACGCTGCTGCAGGGTTGGGACTGGGTCTGCTTAGTTCGGCATAGCAAGGTTAACCCCGGGCGTGATCTTGAAGCCCGGGAAAGCAAGTCCCAAGAGGCACCAGCTCTCCCGCCTCTCTTCTTCCCTGCCGCGACAGAGTGAACACCCAAAGTTTTTCTGAAGAAACAGCAGCGAAGTGCGGTTCGTGCCAAGCTGAAAACCTCTGCGAAAGCATAGCAGTCGCGGGGAAATCAGAGTCGGATCTGTGGGCTGCTTTTGTTGCTTGCCTTAACCTAGTATTCGCAGAACTATGGGAGCATACGGCATAGAGCGAAATCTTCTTTGCCCTGGGCATCGCCTCTGGGAAAGCATAGCATTCTTTGCGAAACCAGATTCGGGTCTGAGGGATTCTCCTGTTGCCTGAGCTGGTCTCCTCAGCACGGTGTAATAAACCCGCATGGAACGAAAACTTCTTTGCCTGTGCATCTTCTGCCTGAGAGAGAAGCGAGCTTGCGCCTGTGGAAAGAGCCTTAAGGAAAGGGACTTGTCTTTCACGATGCTCCCCAGGAGCAAGCTGCCCAGTGAGAAGAGCAGGAGCCGTTGGCCTTCTGGTCTGGAAAAGGTTGCTAAGCAGGAGAGCCTTCCCAGGCAGGCACAGCGGCCAGTGACAATACAAGTGTAACTAGCTCCCTGTGCAGAGAAGGAAGTCTGGCCATCTAAGGAGACAGGAGGGGATGAGGTGGGCAGGGCGCGTGGTCCTCTCTTAGAAAGGAGTCTGGGCAGAGAGTATGCCTGTCCTGAGCCTCTGGGCTTAAGGAGACAGCAGCTCCTTGGCCACCTGTCCCTGGGGCAGACATGCACTAGCCACCAGGCGCCTACCCTGAACTCGCAGAAACAGCTCCCTGAAATAACGGGGAGTCAGATGCCGTCTTCCTCCAGGATGTGGAAGCTTGGAGGAGGCACGGGGTTTCAGGGGAAGGAGTGGGGACAGTACCCCAAGGCTCCCTATTAAGTGCACGGGCGGTGTGCTGGGATCCTGTCACCTTTCCTTTCCTGTGGGGAAAGCACTGGCCTAGTCCGCGAGTCCGCCTGAGCGCCAGAGTAAAGGGCCAAGCGATGCCTACACTGGGAGATGGTGGTGTGCATAGAGTGCCATCCAAGGCTACGCGCGCTATAGCAGCATCGTGGCTGTGTCTGCTTAGTTCGGCCTGGCAGGGTGATCCCAGGACGCGAACATGGATCCCTGGAAAGCAAGGACCAACAGGCACCAGCTCTCCCGCAGCTCTTCTTCCCTGAGGCAACTGAAGGCTTGCTGAGGAAGCAGCAGCGAAGTGCTGTTCGCTCCAAGCCAAAGCCTCTGCGAAAGCACAGCATTCGCTGAGAAATGTTCTGTGGGCTGCTGCTGCTTGCCTGAGCCCAGTCTCACGGTGGGAGAAACCCGCATAGAGCGAAAGCCTCATTGCCTGGGAATCTCCCTGTGAAAGCACTGCGTTCCTTGGGAAATCAGAGTTGGGTTTGGGGATGTTGCTACTGCTTGCCTGAGCTAGACTCCGGAGCTCGGTGGAAGATACTCGCATGGAGCGAAATACCCTTTGCCCTAGCATACCCTCTGCCTGAGAGAGAAGCCAAGAGTGGGGAAGGCTCAGCACGCCGCCCCCGGAGAAGAGAAGGAGCCGTTGGCCTTGGGGTCAGGAAACGCTCGGGAAGCAGGATAACCTGCCGTGGCATTAACAGCAGGCCGGTGGCAAGACAAGTGTCACCTGCTCCATGTGCGGAGCGATGGAACCCCGGCTGCTAAGGAGACATGAGGGGACGACTAGGGCAGAGGAGCGTGAACCACTCTGAGGAAGGAGTCTGGGCAGAAGGCAGGCTTGTCCTGTGCCTCTGGTCGCAAGGGGAGATCATCTCCTTGGCCACCTGTCCCAAGGGCAGACTTGGGCTTGCCACCAGGTGCTATACCCGGAACGCGCAGAAACAAACCCATGGAGAAACGGGCAGTCAGATGCCGTCTTCCACCAAGATGTGGCAGCGATGTGGGTGGCAGTGCGTGTGGCGGGAAAGGAGTGGAGACAGTCCCCCACAGTTCCCTGTCCCAGTGCCCGGGCGTGTGCAGTGATCCTGTCACCTCCTCTCTCCTGTGGTGAAGGCACTGGCCTAGACCCCGAGTCTGCCTGTGCGCCAGAACAAAAGGCAAAGCCTTTCCTACCCCAGGAGATGGTAATAGGTATAGAGTGCCATGCTAAGACATGCACGCTGCTGCAGGGTTGGGACTGTGTCTGCTTAGTTCGGCATAGCAAGGTGAACCCCGGGCGTGATCTTGAAGCCCGGGAAAGCAAGTCCCAAAAGGCACCAGCTCTCCCGCCTCTCTTCTTCCTGCCGCGACAGAGTGAACACCCAAAGTTTTTCTGAAGAAACAGCAGCGAAGTGCGGTTCGTGCCAAGCTGAAAACCTCTGCGAAAGCATAGCAGTCGCGGGGAAATCAGAGTCGGTTCTGTGGGCTGCTTTTGTTGCTTGCCTTAGCCTAGTATTCCCAGCACTATGGGAGCATACGGCATAGAGCGAAATCCTCTTTGCCCTGGGCATCGCATCTGGGAAAGCATAGCATTCTTTGCGAATCCAGATTCGGGTCTGAGGGATTCTCCTGTTGCCTGAGCTGGTCTCCTCAGCACGGTGTAATAAACCCGCATGGAACGAAATCTTCTTTGCCTGTGCATCTCTCTGCCTGAGAGAGAAGCGAGCTTGCGCCTGTGGAAAGAGCCTTAAGGAAAGGGACTTGTCTTTCACGGTGCTCCCCAGGAGCAAGCTGCCCAGTGAGAAGAGCAGGAGCCGTTGGCCTTCTGGTCTGGAAAAGGTTGCTAAGCAGGAGAGCCTTCCCAGGCAGGCACAGCGGCCAGTGACAATACAAGTGTCACTAGCTCCCTGTGCAGAGAAGGAAGTCTGGCCAGCTAAGGAGACAGGAGGGGATGAGGTGGGCAGGGCGCGTGGTCCTCTCTTAGAAAGGAGTCTGGGCAGAGAGTATGCCTGTCCTGAGCCTCTGGGCTTAAGGAGACAGCAGCTCCTTGACCACCTGTCCCTGGGGCAGACATGCACTAGCCACCAGGCGCCTACCCTGAACTCGCAGAAACAGCTCCCTGAAATAACGGGGAGTCAGATGCCGTCTTCCTCCAGGATGTGGAAGCTTGGAGGAGGCACGGGGTTTCAGGGGAAGGAGTGGGGACAGTACCCCAAGGCTCCCTATTAAGTGCACGGGCGGTGTGCTGGGATCCTGTCACCTTTCCTTTCCTGTGGGGAAAGCACTGGCCTAGTCCGCGAGTCCGCCTGAGCGCCAGAGTAAAGGGCCAAGCGATGCCTACACTGGGAGATGGTGGTGTGCATAGAGTGCCATCCAAGGCTACGCGCGCTATAGCAGCATCGTGGCTGTGTCTGCTTAGTTCGGCCTGGCAGGGTGATCCCAGGACGCGAACATGGATCCCTGGAAAGCAAGGACCAACAGGCACCAGCTCTCCCGCAGCTCTTCTTCCCTGAGGCAACTGAAGGCTTGCTGAGGAAGCAGCAGCGAAGTGCTGTTCGCTCCAAGCCAAAGCCTCTGCGAAAGCACAGCATTCGCTGAGAAATGTTCTGTGGGCTGCTGCTGCTTGCCTGAGCCCAGTCTCACGGTGGGAGAAACCCGCATAGAGCGAAAGCCTCATTGCCTGGGAATCTCCCTGTGAAAGCACTGCGTTCCTTGGGAAATCAGAGTTGGGTTTGGGGATGTTGCTACTGCTTGCCTGAGCTAGACTCCGGAGCTCGGTGGAAGATACTCGCATGGAGCGAAATACCCTT
This sequence comes from Mustela nivalis, assembly GCF_964662115.1. Lineage (NCBI taxonomy): Eukaryota > Metazoa > Chordata > Mammalia > Carnivora > Mustelidae > Mustela > Mustela nivalis. Next base: position 128,786 of record NW_028135960.1, read on the forward strand.
TGCCCTAGCATACCCTCTGCCTGAGAGAGAAGCCAAGAGTGGGGAAGGCTCAGCACGCCGCCCCCGGAGAAGAGAAGGAGCCATTGGCCTTGGGGTCAGGAAACGCTCGGGAAGCAGGATAACCTGCCGTGGCATTAACAGCAGGCCGGTGGCAAGACAAGTGACACCTGCTCCATGTGCGGAGCGATGGAACCCCGGCTGCTAAGGAGACATGAGGGGACGACTAGGGCAGAGGAGCGTGAACCACTCTGAGGAAGGAGTCTGGGCAGAAGGCAGGCTTGTCCTGTGCCTCTGGTCGCAAGGGGAGATCATCTCCTTGGCCACCTGTCCCAAGGGCAGACTTGGGCTTGCCACCAGGTGCTATACCCGGAACGCGAGGGACAAACCCATGGCGAAACGGGCAGTCAGATGCCGTCTTCCACCAAGATGTGGCAGCGATGTGGGTGGCAGTGCGTGTGCCGGGAAAGGAGTGGAGACAGTCCCCCACAGTTCCCTGTCCCAGTGCCCGGGCGTGTGCAGTGATCCTGTCACCTCCTCTCTCCTGTGGTGAAGGCACTGGCCTAGACCCCGAGTCTGCCTGTGCGCCAGAACAAAAGGCAAAGCCTTTCCTACCCCAGGAGATGGTAATAGGTTTAGAGTGCCATGCTAAGACATGCACGCTGCTGCAGGGTTGTGACTGTGTCTGCTTAGTTCGGCATAGCAAGGTGAACCCCGGGCGTGATCTTGAAGCCCGGGAAAGCAAGTCCCAAGAGGCACCAGCTCTCCCGCCTCTCTTCTTCCCTGCCGCGACAGAGTGAACACCCAAAGTTTTTCTGAAGAAACAGCAGCGAAGTGCGGTTTGTGCCAAGCTGAAAACCTCTGCGAAAGCATAGCAGTCGCGGGTAAATCAGAGTCGGATCTGTGGGCTGCTTTTGTTGCTTGCCTTAACCTAGTATTCGCAGAACTATGGGAACATACGGCAAGGGCGAAATCCTCTTTGCCCTGGGCATCGCCTCTGGGAAAGCATAGCATTCTTTGCGAAACCAGATTCGGGTCTGAGGGATTCTCCTGTTGCCTGAGCTGGTCTCCTCAGCACGGTGTAATAAACCCGCATGGAACGAAAACTTCTTTGCCTGTGCATCTCTGCCTGAGAGAGAAGCGAGCTTGCGCCTGTGGAAAGAGCCTTAAGGAAAGGGACTTGTCTTTCACGGTGCTCCCCAGGAGCAAGCTGCCCAGTGAGAAGAGCAGGAGCCGTTGGCCTTCTGGTCTGGAAAAGGTTGCTAAGCAGGAGAGCCTTCCCAGGCAGGCACAGCGGCCAGTGACAATACAAGTGTCACTAGCTCCCTGTGCAGAGAAGGAAGTCTGGCCAGCTAAGGAGACAGGAGGGGATGAGGTGGGCAGGGCGCGTGGTCCTCTCTTAGAAAGGAGTCTGGGGAGAGAGCATGCCTGTCCTGAGCCTCTGGGCTTAAGGAGACAGCAGCTCCTTGGCCACCTGTCCCTGGGGCAGACATGCACTAGCCACCAGGCGCCTACACTGAACTCGCAGAAACAGCTCCCTGAAATAACGGGGAGTTCGATGCCGTCTTCCTCCAGGATGTGGAAGCTTGGAGGAGGCACGGGGTTTCAGGGGAAGGAGTGGGGACAGTTCCCCAAAGCTCCCTATTAAGTGCACGGGCGGTGTGCTGGGATCCTGTCACCTTTCCTTTCCTGTGGGGAAAGCACTGGCCTAGTCCGCGAGTCCGCCTGAGCGCCAGAGTAAAAGGCCAAGCGATGCCTACACTGGGAGATGGTGGTGTGGATAGAGTGCCATCCAAGGCTACGCGCGCTATAGCAGCATCGTGGCTGTGTCTGCTTAGTTCGGCCTGGCAGGGTGATCCCAGGACGCGAACATGGATCCCTGGAAAGCAAGGACCAAGAGGCACCAGCTCTCCCGCAGCTCTTCTTCCCTGAGGCAACTGAAGGCTTGCTGAGGAAGCAGCAGCTAAGTGCTGTTCGCTCCAAGCCAAAGCCTCTGCGAAAGCACAGCATTCGCTGAGAAATGTTCTGTGGGCTGCTGCTGCTTGCCTGAGCCCAGTCTCACGGTGGGAGAAACCCGCATAGAGCGAAAGCCTCATTGCCTGGGCATCTCCCTGTGAAAGCACTGCGTTCCTTGGGAAATCAGAGTTGGGTTTGGGGATGCTGCTACTGCTTGCCTGAGCTAGACTCCGGAGCTCGGTGGAAGATACTCGCATGGAGCGAAATACCCTTTGCCCTAGCATACCCTCTGCCTGAGAGAGAAGCCAAGAGTGGGGAAGGCTCAGCACGCCGCCCCCGGAGAAGAGAAGGAGCCGTTGGCCTTGGGGTCAGGAAACGCTCGGGAAGCAGGATAACCTGCCGTGGCATTAACAGCAGGCCGGTGGCAAGACAAGTGTCACCTGCTCCATGTGCGGAGCGATGGAACCACGGCTGCTAAGGAGACATGAGGGGACGACTAGGGCAGAGCAGCGTGAACCACTCTGAGGAAGGAGTCTGGGCAGAAGGCAGGCCTGTCCTGTGCCTCTGGTCGCAAGGGGAGATCATCTCCTTGGCCACCTGTCCCAAGGGCAGACTTGGGCTTGCCACCAGGTGCTATACCCGGAACGCGCAGAAACAAACCCATGGAGAAACGGGCAGTCAGATGCCGTCTTCCAACAAGATGTGGCAGCGATGTGGGTGGCAGTGCGTGTGCCGGGAAAGGAGTGGAGACAGTCCCCCACAGCCCTGTCCCAGTGCCCGGGCGTGTGCAGTGATCCTGTCACGTCCTCTCTCCTGTGGTGAAGGCACTGGCCTAGACCCCGAGTCTGCCTGTGCGCCAGAACAAAAGGCAAAGCCTTTCCTACCCCAGGAGATGGTAATAGGCATAGAGTGCCATGCTAAGACATGCACGCTGCAGCAGGGTTGGGACTGTGTCTGCTTAGTTCGGCATAGCAAGGTGAACCCCGGGCGTGATCTTGAAGCCCGGGAAAGCAAGTCGCAAGAGGCACCAGCTCTCCCGCCTCTCTTCTTCCCTGCCGCGACAGAGTGAACACCCAAAGTTTTTCTGAAGAAACAGCAGCGAAGTGCGGTTCGTGCCAAGCTGAAAACCTCTGCGAAAGCATAGCAGACGCGGGGAAATCAGAGTCGGTTCTGTGGGCTGCTTTTGTTGCTTGCCTTAGCCTAGTATTCGCAGCACTATGGGAGCATACGGCATAGAGCGAAATCCTCTTTGCCCTGGGCATCGCCTCTGGGAAAGCATAGCATTCTTTGCGAAACCAGATTCGGGTCTGAGGGATTCTCCTGTTGCCTGAGCTGGTCTCCTCAGCACGGTGTAATAAACCCGCATGGAACGAAATCTTCTTTGCCTGTGCATCTCTCTGCCTGAGAGAGAAGCGAGCTTGCGCCTGTGGAAAGAGCCTTAAGGAAAGGGACTTGTCTTTCACGGTGCTCCCCAGGAGCAAGCTGCCCACTGAGAAGAGCAGGAGCCGTTGGCCTTCTGGTCTGGAAAAGGTTGCTAAGCAGGAGTGCCTTCCCAGGCAGGCACAGCGGCCAGTGACAATACAAGTGTCACTAGGTCCCTGTGCAGAGAAGGAAGTCTGGCCAGCTAAGGAGACAGGCGGGGATGAGGTGGGCAGGGCGCGTGGTCCTCTCTTAGAAAGGAGTCTGGGCAGAGAGTATGCCTGTCCTGAGCCTCTGGGCTTAAGGAGACAGCAGCTCCTTGGCCACCTGTCCCTGGGGCAGACATGCACTAGCCACCAGGCGCCTACCCTGAACTCGCAGAAATAGCTCCCTGAAATAACGGGTAGTCAGATGCCGTCTTCCTCCAGGATGTGGAAGCTTGGAGGAGGCAGGGGTTTCAGGGGAAGGAGTGGGGACAGTACCCCAAGGCTCCCTATTAAGTGCACGGGCGGTGTGCTGGGATCCTGTCACCTTTCCTTTCCTGTGGGGAAAGCACTGGCCTAGTCCGCGAGTCCGCCTGAGCGCCAGAGTAAAGGGCCAAGCGATGCCTACACTGGGAGATGGTGGTGTGCATAGAGTGCCATCCAAGGCTACGCGCTCTATAGCAGCATCGTGGCTGTGTCTGCTTAGTTCGGCCTGGCAGGGTGATCCCAGGACGCGAACATGGATCCCTGGAAAGCAAGGACTAAGAGGCACCAGCTCTCCCGCAGCTCTTCTTCCCTGAGGCAACTGAAGGCTTGCTGAGGAAGCAGCAGCGAAGTGCTGTTCGCTCCAAGCCAAAGCCTCTGCGAAAGCACAGCATTCGCTGAGAAATGTTCTGTGGGCTGCTGCTGCTTGCCTTAGCCTAGTATTCGCAGCACTATGGGAGCATACGGCATAGAGCGAAATCCTCTTTGCCCTGGGCATCGCCTCTGGGAAAGCATAGCATTCTTTCCGAACCAGATTCGGGTCTGAGGGATTCTCCTGTTGCCTGAGCTGGTCTCCTCAGCACGGTGTAATAAACCCGCATGGAACGAAATCTTCTTTTCCTGTGCATCTCTCTGCCTGAGAGAGAAGCGAGCTTGCGCCTGTGGAAAGAGCCTTAAGGAAAGGGACTTGTCTTTCATGGTGCTCCCCAGGAGCAAGCTGCCCAGTGAGAATGGCAGGAGCCGTTGGCCTTCTGGTCTGGAAAAGGTTGCTAACAGGAGAGCCTTCCCAGGCAGGCAAGCGGCCAGTGACAATACAAGTGTCACTAGCTCCCTGTGCAGAGAAGGAAGTCTGGCCAGCTAAGGAGACAGGAGGGGATGAGGTGGGCAGGGCGCGTGGTTCTCTCTTAGAAAGGAGTCTGGGCAGAGAGCATGCCTGTCCTGAGCCTCTGGGCTTAAGGAGACAGCAGCTCCTTGGCCACCTGTCCCTGGGGCAGACATGCACTAGCCACCAGGCGCCTACCCTGAACTCGCAGAAACAGCTCCCTGAAATAACGGGGAGTCAGATGCCATCTTCTTCCAGGATGTGGAAGCTTGGAGGAGGCACGGGGTTTCAGGGGAAGGAGTGGGGACAGTCCCCAAAGCTCCCTATTAAGTGCACGGGCGGTGTGCTGGGATCCTGTCACCTTTCCTTTCCTGTGGGGAAAGCACTGGCCTAGTCCGCGAGTCCGCCTGAGCGCCAGAGTAAAAGGCCAAGCGATGCCTACACTGGGAGATCGTCCTGTGCATAGAGTGCCATCCAAGGTTACGCGCGCTATAGCAGCATCGTGGCTGTGTCTGCTTAGTTCGGCCTGGCAGGGTGATCCCAGGACGCGAACATGGATCCCTGGAAAGCAAGGACCAAGAGGCACTAGCTCTCCCGCAGCTCTTCTTCCCTGAGGCAACTGAAGGCTTGCTGAGGAAGCAGCAGCGAAGTGCTGTTCGCTCCAAGCCAAAGCCTCTGCGAAAGCACAGCATTCGCTGAGAAATGTTCTGTGGGCTGCTGCTGCTTGCCTGAGCCCAGTCTCACGGTGGGAGAAACCCGTATACAGCGAAAGCCTCATTGCCTGGGCATCTCCCTGTGAAAGCACTGCGTTCCTTGGGAAATCAGAGTTGGGTTTGGGGATGCTGCTACTGCTTGCCTGAGCTAGACTCCGGAGCTCGGTGGAAGATACTCGCATGGAGCGAAATACTCTTTGCCCTAGCATACCCTCTGCCTGAGAGAGAAGCCAAGAGTGGGGAAGGCTCAGCACGCCGCCCCCGGGGAAGAGAAGGAGCCGTTGGCCTTGGGGTCATGAAACGCTCGGGAAGCAGGATAACCTGCCGTGGCATTAACAGCAGGCCGGTGGCAAGACAAGTGTCACCTGCTCCATGTGCGGAGCGATGGAACCCCGGCTGCTAAGGAGACATGAGGGGACGACTAGGGCAGAGGAGCGTGAACCACTCTGAGGAAGGAGTCTGGGCAGAAGGCAGGCCTGTCCTGTGCCTCTGGTCGCAAGGGGAGATCATCTCCTTGGCCACCTGTCCCAAGGGCAGACTTGGGCTTGCCACCAGGTGCTATACCCGGAACGCGCAGGAACAAACCCATGGACTAACGGGCAGTCAGATGCCGTCTTCCACCAAGATGTGGCAGTGATGTGGGTGGCAGTGCGTGTGCCGGGAAAGGAGTGGAGACAGTCCCCCACAGTTCCCTGTCCAAGTGCCCGGGCGTGTGCAGTGATCCTGTCACATCCTCTCTTCTGTGGTGAAGGCACTGGCCTAGACCCCGAGTCTGCCTGTGCGCCAGAACAAAAGGCAAAGCCCTACATACCCCAGGAGATGGTAATAGGCATAGAGTGCCATGCTAAGACATGCACGCTGCTGCAGGGTTGGGACTGTGTCTGCTTAGTTCGGCATAGCAAAGTGAACCCCGGGCGTGATCTTGAAGCCCGGGAAAGCAGGTCCCAAGAGGCACCAGCTCTCTCGCCTCTCTTCTTCCCTGCCGCGACAGAGTGAACACCCAAGGCCTTTCTGAGGAAACAGCAGCGAAGTGCGGTTCGTGCCAAGCTGAAAACCTCTGCGAAAGCATAGCAGTCGCGGGCTAATCAGAGTCGGTTCTGTGGGCTGCTTTTGTTGCTTGCCTTAGCCTAGTATTCGCAGCACTATGGGAGCATACGGCATAGAGCGAAATCCTCTTTGCCCTGGGCATCGCCTCTGGGAAAGCATAGCATTCTTTGCGAAACCAGATTCGGGTCTGAGGGATTCTCCTGTTGCCTGAGCTGGTCTCCTCAGCACGGTGTAATAAACCCGCATGGAACGAAATCTTCTTTGCCTGTGCATCTCTGCCTGAGAGAGAAGCGAGCTTGCGCCTGTGTCAAGAGCCTTAAGGAAAGGGACTTGTCTTCCACGGCGCTCCCCAGGAGCATGTCTGTGAAAGGTGCAGCAAGCTGCCCAGTGAGAAGAGCAGGAGCCGTTGGCCTTCTGGTCTGGAAAAGGTTGCTAAGCAGGAGAGCCTTCCCAGGCAGGCACAGCGGCCAGGGACAATACAAGTGTCACTAGCTCCCTGTGCAGAGAAGGAAGTCTGGCCAGCTAAGGAGACAGGAGGGGATGAGGTGGGCAGGGCGCGTGGTCCTCTCTTAGAAAGGAGTCTGGGCAGAGAGCATGCCTGTCCTGAGCCTCTGGGCTTAAGGAGACAGCAGCTCCTTGGCCACCTGTCCCTGGGGCAGACATGCACTAGCCACCAGGCGCCTACCCTGAACTCGCAGAAACAGCTCCCTGAAATAACGGGGAGTCAGATGCCGTCTTCTTCCAGGATGTGGAAGCTTGGAGGAGGCACGGGGTTTCAGGGGAAGGAGTGGGGACAGTCCCCAAAGCTCCCTATTAAGTGCACAGGCGGTGGGCTGGGATCCTGTCACCTTTCCTTTCCTGTGGGGAAAGCACTGGCCTAGTCCGCGAGTCCGCCTGAGCGCCAGAGTAAAAGGCCAAGCGATGCCTACACTGGGAGATCGTCGTGTGCATAGAGTGCCATCCAAGGCTACGCGCGCTATAGCAGCATCGTGGCTGTGTCTGCTTAGTTCGGCCTGGCAGGGTGATCCCAGGACGCGAACATGGGTCCCTGGAAAGCAAGGACCAAGAGGCACCAGCTCTCCCGCAGCTCTTCTTCCTTGAGGCAACTGAAGGCTTGCTGAGGAAGCAGCAGCGAAGTGCTGTTCGCTCCAAGCCAAAGCCTCTGCGAAAGCACAGCATTCGCTGAGAAATGTTCTGTGGGCTGCTGCTGCTTGCCTGAGCCCAGTCTCACGGTGGGAGAAACCCGCATACTGCGAAAGCCTCATTGCCTGGGCATCTCCCTGTGAAAGCACTGCGTTCCTTGGGAAATCAGAGTTGGGTTTGGGATGCTGCTACTGCTTGCCTGAGCTAGACTCCGGAGCTCGGTGGAAGATACTCGCATGGAGCGAAATACCCTTTGCCCTAGCCTACCCTCTGCCTGAGAGAGAAGCCAAGAGTGGGGAAGGCTCAGCACGCCGCCCCCGGAGAAGAGAAGGAGCCGTTGGCCTTGGGGTCAGGAAACGCTCGGGAAGCAGGATAACCTGCCGTGGCATTAACAGCAGGCCGGTGGCAAGACAAGTGTCACCTGCTCCATGTGCGGAGCGATGGAACCCCGGCTGCTAAGGAGACATGAGGGGACGACTAGGGCAGAGGAGCGTGAACCACTCTGAGGAAGGAGTCTGGGCAGAAGGCAGGCCTGTCCTGTGCCTCTGGTCGCAAGGGGAGATCATCTCCTTGGCCACCTGTCCCAAGGGCAGACTTGGGCTTGCCACCAGGTGCTATACCCGGAACGCGCAGGAACAAACCCATGGACTAACGGGCAGTCAGATGCCGTCTTCCACCAAGATGTGGCAGTGATGTGGGTGGCAGTGCGTGTGCCGGGAAAGGAGTGGAGACAGTCCCCCACAGTTCCCTGTCCCAGTGCCTGGGCGTGTGCATTGATCCTGTCACCTCCTCTCTCCTGTGGTGAAGGCACTGGCCTAGAACCCGAGTCTGCCTGTGCGCCAGAGCAAAAGGCAAAGCCTTACCTACCCCAGGAGATGGTAATAGTCATAGAGTGCCATGCTAAGACATGCACACTGCTGCAGGGTTGTGACTGTGTCTGCTTAGTTCGGCATAGCAAAGTGAACCCCGGGCGTGATCTTGAAGCCCGGGAAAGCAGGTCCCAAGAGGCACCAGCTCTCCCGCCTCTCTTCTTCCCTGCCGCGACAGAGTGAACACCCAAAGCCTTTCTGAGGAAACAGCAGCGAAGTGCGGTTCGTGCCAAGCTGAAAACCTCTGCGAAAGCATAGCAGTCGCGGGGAAATCAGAGTCGGTTCTGTGGGCTGCTTTTGTTGCTTGCCTTAGCCTAGTATTCCCAGCACTATGGGAGCATACGGCATAGAGCGAAATCCTCTTTGCCCTGGGCATTGCCTCTGGGAAAGCATAGCATTCTTTGCGAAACCAGATTCGGGTCTGAGGGATTCTCCTGTTGCCTGAGCTGGTCTCCTCAGCACGGTGTAATAAACCCGCATGGAACGAAATCTTCTTTGCCTGTGCATCTCTCTGCCTGAGAGAGAAGCGAGCTTGCGCCTGTGGAAAGAGCCTTAAGGTAAGGGACTTGTCTTCCACGGCGCTCCCCAGGAGCATGTCTGTGAAAGGTGCAGCAAGCTGCCCAGTGAGAAGAGCAGGAGCCGTTGGCCTTCTGGTCTGGAAAGGTTGCTAAGCAGGAGAGCCTTCCCAGGCAGGCACAGCGGCCAGTGACAATACAAGTCTCACTAGCTCCCTGTGCAGAGAAGGAAGTCTGGCCAGCTAAGGAGACAGGAGGGGATGAGGTGGGCAGGGCGCGTGGTCCTCTATTATAAAGGAGTCTGGGCAGAGAGCATGCCTGTCCTGAGCCTCTGGGCTTAAGGAGACAGCAGCTTCTTGGCCACCTGTCCCTGGGGCAGACATGCACTAGCCACCAGGCGCCTACCCTTAACTCGCAGAAACAGCTCCCTGAAATAACGGGGAGTCAGATGCCGTCTTCCTCCAGGATGTGGAAGCTTGGAAAAGGCACGGGGTTTCAGGGGAAGGAGTGGGGACAGTCCCCCAAAGCTCCCTATTAAGTGCACGGGTGGTGTGCTGGGATCCTGTCACCTTTCCTTTCCTGTGGCGAAAGCACTGGCCTAGTCCGCGAGTCCGCCTGAGCGCCAGAGTAAAGGGCCAAGAGATGCCTACAGTGGGAGATGGTGGTGTGCATAGAGTGCCATCCAAGGCTGCGCGCGCTATAGCAGCATCGTGGCTGTGTCTGCTTAGTTCGGCCTGGCAGGGTGATCCCAGGACGCGAACATGGATCCCTGGAAAGCAAGGACCAAGAGGCACCAGCTCTCCCGCAGCTCTTCTTCCCTGAGGCAACTGAAGGCTTGCTGAGGAAACAGCAGCGAAGTGCTGTTCGCTCCAAGCCAAAGCCTCTGCGAAAGCACAGCATTCGCTGAGAAATGTTCTGTGGGCTGCTGCTGCTTGCCTGAGCCCAGTCTCACGGTGGGAGAAACCCGCATACAGCGAAAGCCTCATTGCCTGGGCATCTCCCTGTGAAAGCACTGCGTTCCTTGGGAAATCAGAGTTGGGTTTGGGGATGCTGCTACTGCTTGCCTGAGGTAGACTCCGGAGCTCGGTGGAAGATACTCGCATGGAGCGAAATACCCTTTGCCCTAGCATACCCTCTGCCTGAGAGAGAAGCCAAGAGTGGGGAAGGCTCAGCACGCCGCCCCCGGAGAAGAGAAGGAGCCGTTGGCCTTGGTGTCAGGAAACGCTCGGGAAGCAGGATTACCTGCCGTGGCATTAACAGCAGGCCGGTGGCAAGACAAGTGTCACCTGCTCCATGTGCGGAGCGATGGAACCCCGGCTGCTAAGGAGACATGAGGGGACGACTAGGGCAGAGGAGCGTGAACCACTCTGAGGAAGGAGTCTGGGCAGAAGGCAGGCCTGTCCTGTGCCTCTGGTCGCAAGGGGAGATCATCTCCTTGGCCACCTGTCCCAAGGGCAGACTTGGGCTTGCCACCAGGTGCTATACCCGGAACGTGCAGGAACAAACCCATGCACTAACGGGCAGTCAGATGCCGTCTTCCACCAAGATGTGGCAGCGATGTGGGTGGCAGTGCGTGTGCCGGGAAAGGAGTGGAGACAGTCCCCCACAGTTCCCTGTCCCAGTGCCCGGGCGTGTGCAGTGATCCTGTCACCTCCTCTCTCCTGTGGTGAAGGCACTGGCCTAGACCCCGAGTCTGCCTGTGCGCTAGAGCAAAAGGCAAAGCCTTACCTACCCCAGGAGATGGTAATAGGCATAGAGTGCCATGCTAAGTCATGCACGCTGCTGCAGGGTTGTGACTGTGTCTGCTTAGTTCGGCATAGCAAAGTGAACCCCGGGCGTGATCTTGAAGCCCGGGAAAGCAGTTCCCAAGAGGCACCAGCTCTCCCGCCTCTTTCTTCCTGCTGCGACAGAGTGAACACCCAAAGCCTTTCTGAGGAAACAGCAGCGAAATGCGGTTTGTGCCAAGCTGAAAACCTCTGCGAAAGCATAGCAGTCGCGGGGAAATCAGAGTCGGTTATGTGGGCTGCTTTTGTTGCTTGCCTTAGCCTAGTATTCCCAGCACTATGAGAGCATACGATATAGAGCGAAATCCTCTTTGCCCTGGGCATCGCCTCTGGGAAAGCATAGCATTCTTTGCGAAACCAGATTCGGGTCTGAGGGATTCTCCTGTTGCCTGAGCTGGTCTCCTCAGCACGGTGTAATAAATCCGCATGGAACGAAATCTTCTTTGCCTGTGCATCTCTCTGCCTGAGAGAGAAGCGAGCTTGCGCCTGTGGAAAGAGCCTTAAGGAAAGGGACTTGTCTTTCACGGTGCTCCCCAGGAGCAAGCTGCCCAGTGAGAAGAGCAGGAGCCGTTGGCCTTCTGGTCTGGAAAAGGTTGCTAAGCAGGAGAGCCTTCCCAGGCAGGCACAGCGGCCAGTGACAATACAAGTGTCACTAACTCCCTGTGCAGAGAAGGAAGTCTGGCCAGCTAAGGAGACAGGAGGGGATGAGGTGGGCAGTGCGCGTGGTCCTCTCTTAGAAAGGAGTCTGGGCAGAGAGCATGCCTGTCCTGAGCCTCTGGGCTTAAGGAGACGGTAGCTCCTTGGCCACCTGTCCCTGGGGCAGACATGCACTAGCCACCAGGCGCCTACCCTGAACTCGCAGAAACAGCTCCCTGAAATAACGGGGAGGCAGATGCCGTCTTCTTCCAGGATGTGGAAGCTTGTAGGAGGCACGGGGTTTCAGGGGAAGGAGTGGGGACAGTCCCCAAAGCTCCCTATTAAGTGCACGGGCGGTGTGCTGGGATCCTGTCACCTTTCCTTTCCTGTGGGGAAAGCACTGGCCTAGTCCGCGAGTCCGACTGAGCGCCAGAGTAAAAGGCCAAGCGATGCCTACACTGGGAGATCGTGGTGTGCATAGAGTGCCATCCAAGGCTACGCGCGCTATAGCAGCATCGTGGCTGTGTCTGCTTAGTTCGGCCTGGCAGGGTGATCCCAGGACGCGAACATGGATCCCTGGAAAGCAAGGACCAAGAGGCACCAGCTCTCCCGCAGCTCTTCTTCCCTGAGGCAACTGAAGGCTTGCTGAGGAAACAGCAGCGAAATGCTGTTCGCTCCAAGCCAAAGCCTCTGCGAAAGCACAGCATTCGCTGAGAAATGTTCTGTGGGCTGCTGCTGCTTGCCTGAGCCCAGTCTCACGGTGGGAGAAACCCGCATAGAGCGAAAGCCTCATTGCCTGGGCATCTCCCTGTGAAAGCACTGCGTTCCTTGGGAAATCAGAGTTGGGTTTGGGGATGCTGCTACTGCTTGCCTGAGCTAGACTCCGGAGCTCAGTGGAAGATACTCGCATGGAGCGAAATACCCTTTGCCCTAGCATACCCTCTGCCTGAGAGAGAAGCCTAGAGTGGGGAAGGCTCAGCACGCCGCCCCCGGAGAAGAGAAGGAGCCGTTGGCCTTGGGGTCAGGAAATGCTCGGGAAGCAGGATAACCTGCCGTGGCATTAACAGCAGGCCGGTGGCAAGACAAGTGTCACCTGCTCCATGTGCGGAGCGATGGAACCCCGGCTGATAAGGAGACATGAGGGGACGACTAGGGCAGAGGAGCGTGAACCACTCTGAGGAAGGAGTCTGGGCAGAAGGCAGGCCTGTCCTGTGCCTCTGGTCGCAAGGGGAGATCATCTCCTTGGCCACCTGTCCCAAGGGCAGACTTGGGCTTGCCACCAGGTGCTATACCCGGAACGCGCAGGAACAAACCCATGGACTAACGGGCAGTCAGATGCCGTCTTCCACCAAGATGTGGCAGTGATGTGGGTGGCAATGCGTGTGCCGGGAAAGGAGTGGAGACAGTCCCCCACAGTTCCCTGTCCCAGTGCCCGGGCGTGTGCAGTGATCCTGTCACCTCCTCTCTCCTGTGGTGAAGGCACTGGCCTAGACCCCGAGTCTGCCTGTGCGCCAGAGCAAAAGGCAAAGCCTTACCTACCCCAGGAGATGGTAATAGGCATAGAGTGCCATGCTAAGTCATGCACGCTGCTGCAGGGTTGTGACTGTGTCTGCTTAGTTCGGCATAGCAAGGTGAACCCCGGGCGTGATCTTGAAGCCCGGGAAAGCAGGTCCCAAGAGGCACCAGCTCTCCCGCCTCTCTTCTTCCCTGCCGCGACAGAGTGAACACCCAAAGCCTTTCTGAGGAAACAGCAGCGAAGTGCGGTTCGTGCCAAGCTGAAAACCTCTGCGAAAGCATAGCAGTCGCGGGGAAATCAGAGTCGGTTCTGTGGGCTGCTTTTGTTGCTTGCCTTAGCCTAGTATTCGCAGCACTATGGGAGCATACGGCATAGAGCGAAATCCTCTTTGCCCTGGGCATCGCCTCTGGGAAAGCATAGCATTCTTTGCGAAACCAGATTCGGGTCTGAGGGATTCTCCTGTTGCCTGAGCTGGTCTCCTCAGCACGGTGTAATAAACCCGCATGGAACGAAATCTTCTTTGCCTGTGCATCTCTGCCTGAGAGAGAAGCGAGCTTGCGCCTGTGGAAAGAGCCTTAAGGTAAGGGACTTGTCTTCCACGGCGCTCCCCAGGAGCATGTCTGTGAAAGGTGCAGCAAGCTTCCCAGTGAGAAGAGCAGGAGCCGTTGGCCTTCTGGTCTGGAAAAGGTTGCTAAGCAGGAGAGCCTTCCCAGGCAGGCACAGCGGCCAGTGACAATACAAGTCTCACTAGCTCCCAGTGCAGAGAAGGAAGTCTGGCCAGCTAAGGAGACAGGAGGGGATGAGGTGGGCAGGGCGCGTGGTCCTCTCTTAGAAAGGAGTCTGGGCAGAGAGCATGCCTGTCCTGAGCCTCTGGGCTTAAGGAGACAGCAGCTTCTTGGCCACCTGTCCCTGGGGCAGACATGCACTAGCCACCAGGCGCCTACCCTGAACTCGCAGAAACAGCTCCCTGAAATAACGGGGAGTCAGATGCCGTCTTCCTCCAGGATGTGGAAGCTTGGAAAAGGCACGGGGTTTCAGGGGAAGGAGTGGGGACAGTCCCCCAAAGCTCCCTATTAAGTGCACGGTTGGTGTGCTGGGATCCTGTAACCTTTCCTTTCCTGTGGGGAAAGCACTGGCCTAGTCCGCGAGTCCGCCTGAGCGCCAGAGTAAAGGGCCAATCGATGCCTACAGTGGGAGATGGTGGTGTGCATAGAGTGCCATCCAAGGCTGCGCGCGCTATAGCAGCATCGTGGCTGTGTCTGCTTAGTTCGGCCTGGCAAGGTGATCCCAGGACGCGAACATGGATCCCTGGAAAGCAAGGACCAAGAGGCACCAGCTCTCCCGCAGCTCTTCTTCCCTGAGGCAACTGAAGGCTTGCTGAGGAAACAGCAGCGAAGTGCTGTTCGCTCCAAGCCAAAGCCTCTGCGAAAGCACAGCATTCGCTGAGAAATGTTCTGTGGGCTGCTGCTGCTTGCCTGAGCCCAGTCTCACGGTGGGAGAAACCCGCATACAGCGAAAGCCTCATTGCCTGGGCATCTCCCTGTGAAAGCACTACGTTCCTTGGGAAATCAGAGTTGGGTTTGGGGATGCTGCTACTGCTTGCCTGAGCTAGACTCCGGAGCTCGGTGGAAGATACTCGCATGGAGCGAAATACCCTTTGCCCTAGCATACCCTCTGCCTGAGAGAGAAGCCAAGAGTGGGGAAGGCTCAGCACGCCGCCCCCGGAGAAGAGAAGGAGCCGTTGGCCTTGGGGTCAGGAAACGCTCGGGAAGCAGGATAACCTGCCGTGGCATTAACAGCAGGCCGGTGGCAAGACAAGTGTCACCTGCTCCATGTGCGGAGCGATGGAACCACGGCTGCTAAGGAGACATGAGGGGACGACTAGGGCAGAGGAGCGTGAACCACTCTGAGGAAGGAGTCTGGGCAGAAGGCAGGCCTGTCCTGTGCCTCTGGTCGCAAGGGGAGATCATCACCTTGGCCACCTGTCCCAAGGGCAGACTTGGGTTTGCCACCAGGTGCTATACCCGGAACGCGCAGGAACAAACCCATGGAGAAACGGGCAGTCAGATGCCGTCTTCCACCAAGATGTGGCAGCGATGTGGGTGGCATTGCGTGTGCCGGGAAAGGAGTGGAGACAGTCCCCCACAGTTCCCTGTCCCAGTGCCCGGGCGTGTGCAGTGATCCTTTCACCTCCTCTCTCCTGTGGTGAAGGCACTGGCCTAGACCCCGAGTCTGCCTGTGCGCCAGAGCAAAAGGCAAAGCCTTTCCTACCCCAGGAGATGGTAATAGGCATAGAGTGCCATGCTAAGACATGCACGCTGCTGCAGGTTTGTGACTGTGTCTGCTTAGTTCGGCATAGCAAAGTGAACCCCGGGCGTCATCTTGAAGCCCGGGAAAGCAGGTCCCAAGAGGCACCAGCTCTCCCGCCTCTCTTCTTCCCTGCCGCGACAGAGTGAACACCCAAAGCCTTTCTGAGGAAACAGCAGCGAAGTGCGGTTCGTGCCAAGCTGAAAACCTCTGCGAAAGCATAGCAGTCGTGGGGAAATCAGAGTCGGTTCTGTGGGCTGCTTTTGTTGCTTGCCTTAGCCTAGTATTCGCAGCACTATGGGAGCATACGGCATAGAGCGAAATCCTCTTTGCCCTGGGCATCGCCTGTGGGAAAGCATAGCATTCTTTGCGAAACCAGATTCGGGTCTGAGGGATTCTCCTGTTGCCTGAGCTGGTCTCCTCAGCACGGTGTAATAAACCCGCATGGAACGAAATCTTCTTTGCCTGTGCATCTCTCTGCCTGAGAGAGAAGCGAGCTTGCGCCTGTGGAAAGAGCCTTAAGGAAAGGGACTTGTCTTTCACGGCGCTCCCCAGGAGCATGTCTGTGAAAGGTGCAGCAAGCTGCCCAGTGAGAAGAGCAGGAGCCGTTGGCCTTCTGGTCTGGAAAAGGTTGCTAAGCAGGAGAGCCTTCCCAGGCAGGCACAGCGGCCAGTGACAATACAAGTGTCACTAGCTCCCTGTGCAGAGATGGAAGTCTGGCCAGCTAAGGAGACAGGAGGGGATGAGGTGGGCAGGGCGCGTGGTCCTCTCTTAGAAAGGAGTCTGGGCAGAGAGCATGCCTGTCCTGAGCCTCTGGGCTTAAGGAGACAGCAGCTCCTTGGCCACCTGTCCCTGGGGCAGACATGCACTAGCCACCAGGCGCCTACCCTGAACTCGCAGAAACAGCTCCCTGAAATAACGGGGAGTCAAATGCCGTCTTCCTCCAGGATGTGGAAGCTTGGAGGAGGCACGGCGTTTCAGGGGAAGGAGTGGGAACAGTCCCCCAAAGCTCCCTATTAAGTGCACGGGCGGTGTGCTGGGATCCTGTCACCTTTCCTTTCCTGTGGGGAAAGCACTGGCCTAGTCCGCGAGTCCGACTGAGCACCAGAGTAAAAGGCCAAGCGATGCCTACACTGGGAGATCGTGGTGTGCATAGAGTGCCATCCAAGGCTACGCGCGCTATCGCAGCATCGTGGCTGTGTCTGCTTAGTTCGGCCTGGCAGTGTGATCCCAGGACGCGAACATGGATCCCTGGAAAGCAAGGACCAAGAGGCACCAGCTCTCCCGCAGCTCTTCTTCCCTGAGGCAACTGAAGGTTTGCTGAGGAAGCAGCAGCGAAGTGCTGTTCGCTCCAAGCCAAAGCCTCTGCGAAAGCACAGCATTCGCTGAGAAATGTTCTGTGGGCTGCTGCTGCTTGCCTTAGCCTAGTATTCGCAGCACTATGGGAGCATACGGCATAGAGCGAAATCCTCTTTGCCCTGGGCATCGCCTCTGGGAAAGCATAGCATTCTTTCCGAACCTGATTCGGGTCTGAGGGATTCTCCTGTTGCCTGAGCTGGTCTCCTCAGCACGGTGTAATAAACCCGCATGGAACGAAATCTTCTTTGCCTGTGCATCTCTCTGCCTGAGAGAGAAGCGAGCTTGCGCCTGTGGAAAGAGCCTTAAGGAAAGGGACTTGTCTTTCACGGTGCTCCCCAGGAGCAAGCTGCCCAGTGAGAATGGCAGGAGCCGTTGGCCTTCTGGTCTGGAAAAGGTTGCTAACAGGAGAGCCTTCCCAGGCAGGCACAGCGGCCAGTGACAATACAAGTGTCACTAGCTCCCTGTGCAGAGAAGGAAGTCTGGCCAGCTAAGGAGACAGGAGGGGATGAGGTGGGCAGGGCGCGTGGTTCTCTCTTAGAAAGGAGTCTGGGCAGAGAGCATGCCTGTCCTGAGCCTCTGGGCTTAAGGAGACAGCAGCTCCTTGGCCACCTGTCCCTGGGGCAGACATGCACTAGCCACCAGGCGCCTACCCTGAACTCGCAGAAACAGCTCCCTGAAATAACGGGGAGTCAGATGCCGTCTTCTTCCAGGATGTGGAAGCTTGGAGGAGGCACGGGGTTTCAGGGGAAGGAGTGGGGACAGTCCCCAAAGCTCCCTATTAAGTGCACGGGCGGTGGGCTGGGATCCTGTCACCTTTCCTTTCCTGTGGGGAAAGCACTGGCCTAGTCCGCGAGTCCGCCTGAGCGCCAGAGTAAAAGGCCAAGCGATGCCTACACTGGGAGATCGTCCTGTGCATAGAGTGCCATCCAAGGTTACGCGCGCTATAGCAGCATCGTGGCTGTGTCTGCTTAGTTCGGCCTGGCAGGGTGATCCCAGGACGCGAACATGGATCCCTGGAAAGCAAGGACCAAGAGGCACTAGCTCTCCCGCAGCTCTTCTTCCCTGAGGCAACTGAAGGCTTGCTGACGAAGCAGCAGCGAAGTGCTGTTCGCTCCAAGCCAAAGCCTCTGCGAAAGCACAGCATTCGCTGAGAAATGTTCTGTGGGCTGCTGCTGCTTGCCTGAGCCCAGTCTCACGGTGGGAGAAACCCGTATACAGCGAAAGCCTCATTGCCTGGGCATCTCCCTGTGAAAGCACTGCGTTCCTTGGGAAATCAGAGTTGGGTTTGGGGATGCTGCTACTGCTTGCCTGAGCTAGACTCCGGAGCTCGGTGGAAGATACTCGCATGGAGCGAAATACTCTTTGCCCTAGCATACCCTCTGCCTGAGAGAGAAGCCAAGAGTGGGGAAGGCTCAGCACGCCGCCCCCGGGGAAGAGAAGGAGCCGTTGGCCTTGGGGTCATGAAACGCTCGGGAAGCAGGATAACCTGCCGTGGCATTAACAGCAGGCCGGTGGCAAGACAAGTGTCACCTGCTCCATGTGCGGAGCGATGGAACCCCGGCTGCTAAGGAGACATGAGGGGACGACTAGGGCAGAGGAGCGTGAACCACTCTGAGGAAGGAGTCTGGGCAGAAGGCAGGCCTGTCCTGTGCCTCTGGTCGCAAGGGGAGATCATCTCCTTGGCCACCTGTCCCAAGGGCAGACTTGGGCTTGCCACCAGGTGCTATACCCGGAACGCGCAGGAACAAACCCATGGACTAACGGGCAGTCAGATGCCGTCTTCCACCAAGATGTGGCAGTGATGTGGGTGGCAGTGCGTGTGCCGGGAAAGGAGTGGAGACAGTCCCCCACAGTTCCCTGTCCAAGTGCCCGGGCGTGTGCAGTGATCCTGTCACATCCTCTCTTCTGTGGTGAAGGCACTGGCCTAGACCCCGAGTCTGCCTGTGCGCCAGAGCAAAAGGCAAAGCCCTACCTACCCCAGGAGATGGTAATAGGCATAGAGTGCCATGCTAAGACATGCACGCTGCTGCAGGGTTGGGACTGTGTCTGCTTAGTTCGGCATAGCAAAGTGAACCCCGGGCGTGATCTTGAAGCCCGGGAAAGCAGGTCCCAAGAGGCACCAGCTCTCTCACCTCTCTTCTTCCCTGCCGCGACAGAGTGAACACCCAAAGCCTTTCTGAGGAAACAGCAGCGAAGTGCGGTTCGTGCCAAGCTGAAAACCTCTGCGAAAGCATAGCAGTCGCGGGCTAATCAGAGTCGGTTCTGTGGGCTGCTTTTGTTGCTTGCCTTAGCCTAGTATTCGCAGCACTATGGGAGCATACGGCATAGAGCGAAATCCTATTTGCCCTGGGCATCGCCTCTGGGAAAGCATAGCATTCTTTGCGAAACCAGATTCGGGTCTGAGGGATTCTCCTGTTGCCTGAGCTGGTCTCCTCAGCACGGTGTAATAAACCCGCATGGAACGAAATCTTCTTTGCCTGTGCATCTCTGCCTGAGAGAGAAGCGAGCTTGCGCCTGTGTCAAGAGCCTTAAGGAAAGGGACTTGTCTTCCACGGCGCTCCCCAGGAGCATGTCTGTGAAAGGTGCAGCAAGCTGCCCAGTGAGAAGAGCAGGAGCCGTTGGCCTTCTGGTCTGGAAAAGGTTGCTAAGCAGGAGAGCCTTCCCAGGCAGGCACAGCGGCCAGGGACAATACAAGTGTCACTAGCTCCCTGTGCAGAGAAGGAAGTCTGGCCAGCTAAGGAGACAGGAGGGGATGAGGTGGGCAGGGCGCGTGGTCCTCTCTTAGAAAGGAGTCTGGGCAGAGAGCATGCCTGTCCTGAGCCTCTGGGCTTAAGGAGACAGCAGCTCCTTGGCCACCTGTCCCTGGGGCAGACATGCACTAGCCACCAGGCGCCTACCCTGAACTCGCAGAAACAGCTCCCTGAAATAACGGGGAGTCAGATGCCGTCTTCTTCCAGGATGTGGAAGCTTGGAGGAGGCACGGGGTTTCAGGGGAAGGAGTGGGGACAGTCCCCAAAGCTCCCTATTAAGTGCACAGGCGGTGGGCTGGGATCCTGTCACCTTTCCTTTCCTGTGGGGAAAGCACTGGCCTAGTCCGCGAGTCCGCCTGAGCGCCAGAGTAAAAGGCCAAGCGATGCCTACACTGGGAGATCGTCGTGTGCATAGAGTGCCATCCAAGGCTACGCGCGCTATAGCAGCATCGTGGCTGTGTCTGCTTAGTTCGGCCTGGCAGGGTGATCCCAGGACGCGAACATGGGTCCCTGGAAAGCAAGGACCAAGAGGCACCAGCTCTCCCGCAGCTCTTCTTCCTTGAGGCAACTGAAGGCTTGCTGAGGAAGCAGCAGCGAAGTGCTGTTCGCTCCAAGCCAAAGCCTCTGCGAAAGCACAGCATTCGCTGAGAAATGTTCTGTGGGCTGCTGCTGCTTGCCTGAGCCCAGTCTCACGGTGGGAGAAACCCGCATACTGCGAAAGCCTCATTGCCTGGGCATCTCCCTGTGAAAGCACTGCGTTCCTTGGGAAATCAGAGTTGGGTTTGGGGATGCTGCTACTGCTTGCCTGAGCTAGACTCCGGAGCTCGGTGGAAGATACTCGCATGGAGCGAAATACCCTTTGCCCTAGCCTACCCTCTGCCTGAGAGAGAAGCCAAGAGTGGGGAAGGCTCAGCACGCCGCCCCCGGAGAAGAGAAGGAGCCGTTGGCCTTGGGGTCAGGAAACGCTCGGGAAGCAGGATAACCTGCCGTGGCATTAACAGCAGGCCGGTGGCAAGACAAGTGTCACCTGCTCCATGTGCGGAGCGATGGAACCCCGGCTGCTAAGGAGACATGAGGGGACGACTAGGGCAGAGGAGCGTGAACCACTCTGAGGAAGGAGTCTGGGCAGAAGGCAGGCCTGTCCTGTGCCTCTGGTCGCAAGGGGAGATCATCTCCTTGGCCACCTGTCCCAAGGGCAGACTTGGGCTTGCCACCAGGTGCTATACCCGGAACGCGCAGGAACAAACCCATGGACTAACGGGCAGTCAGATGCCGTCTTCCACCAAGATGTGGCAGTGATGTGGGTGGCAGTGCGTGTGCCGGGAAAGGAGTGGAGACAGTCCCCCACAGTTCCCTGTCCCAGTGCCTGGGCGTGTGCATTGATCCTGTCACCTCCTCTCTCCTGTGGTGAAGGCACTGGCCTAGAACCCGAGTCTGCCTGTGCGCCAGAGCAAAAGGCAAAGCCTTACCTACCCCAGGAGATGGTAATAGGCATAGAGTGCCATGCTAAGACATGCACACTGCTGCAGGGTTGTGACTGTGTCTGCTTAGTTCGGCATAGCAAAGTGAACCCCGGGCGTGATCTTGAAGCCCGGGAAAGCAGGTCCCAAGAGGCACCAGCTCTCCCGCCTCTCTTCTTCCCTGCCGCGACAGAGTGAACACCCAAAGCCTTTCTGAGGAAACAGCAGCGAAGTGCGGTTCGTGCCAAGCTGAAAACCTCTGCGAAAGCATAGCAGTCGCGGGGAAATCAGAGTCGGTTCTGTGGGCTGCTTTTGTTGCTTGCCTTAGCCTAGTATTCCCAGCACTATGGGAGCATACGGCATAGAGCGAAATCCTCTTTGCCCTGGGCATCGCCTCTGGGAAAGCATAGCATTCTTTGCGAAACCAGATTCGGGTCTGAGGGATTCTCCTGTTGCCTGAGCTGGTCTCCTCAGCACGGTGTAATAAACCCGCATGGAACGAAATCTTCTTTGCCTGTGCATCTCTCTGCCTGAGAGAGAAGCGAGCTTGCGCCTGTGGAAAGAGCCTTAAGGTAAGGGACTTGTCTTCCACGGCGCTCCCCAGGAGCATGTCTGTGAAAGGTGCAGCAAGCTGCCCAGTGAGAAGAGCAGGAGCCGTTGGCCTTCTGGTCTGGAAAGGTTGCTAAGCAGGAGAGCCTTCCCAGGCAGGCACAGCGGCCAGTGACAATACAAGTCTCACTAGCTCCCTGTGCAGAGAAGGAAGTCTGGCCAGCTAAGGAGACAGGAGGGGATGAGGTGGGCAGGGCGCGTGGTCCTCTATTATAAAGGAGTCTGGGCAGAGAGCATGCCTGTCCTGAGCCTCTGGGCTTAAGGAGACAGCAGCTTCTTGGCCACCTGTCCCTGGGGCAGACATGCACTAGCCACCAGGCGCCTACCCTTAACTCGCAGAAACAGCTCCCTGAAATAACGGGGAGTCAGATGCCGTCTTCCTCCAGGATGTGGAAGCTTGGAAAAGGCACGGGGTTTCAGGGGAAGGAGTGGGGACAGTCCCCCAAAGCTCCCTATTAAGTGCACGGGTGGTGTGCTGGGATCCTGTCACCTTTCCTTTCCTGTGGCGAAAGCACTGGCCTAGTCCGCGAGTCCGCCTGAGCGCCAGAGTAAAGGGCCAAGAGATGCCTACAGTGGGAGATGGTGGTGTGCATAGAGTGCCATCCAAGGCTGCGCGCACTATAGCAGCATCGTGGCTGTGTCTGCTTAGTTCGGCCTGGCAGGGTGATCCCAGGACGCGAACATGGATCCCTGGAAAGCAAGGACCAAGAGGCACCAGCTCTCCCGCAGCTCTTCTTCCCTGAGGCAACTGAAGGCTTGCTGAGGAAACAGCAGCGAAGTGCTGTTCGCTCCAAGCCAAAGCCTCTGCGAAAGCACAGCATTCGCTGAGAAATGTTCTGTGGGCTGCTGCTGCTTGCCTGAGCCCAGTCTCACGGTGGGAGAAACCCGCATACAGCGAAAGCCTCATTGCCTGGGCATCTCCCTGTGAAAGCACTGCGTTCCTTGGGAAATCAGAGTTGGGTTTGGGGATGCTGCTACTGCTTGCCTGAGGTAGACTCCGGAGCTCGGTGGAAGATACTCGCATGGAGCGAAATACCCTTTGCCCTAGCCTACCCTCTGCCTGAGAGAGAAGCCAAGAGTGGGGAAGGCTCAGCACGCCGCCCCCGGAGAAGAGAAGGAGCCGTTGGCCTTGGGGTCAGGAAACGCTCGGGAAGCAGGATAACCTGCCGTGGCATTAACAGCAGGCCGGTGGCAAGACAAGTGTCACCTGCTCCATGTGCGGAGCGATGGAACCCCGGCTGCTATGGAGACATGAGGGGACGACTAGGGCAGAGGAGCGTGAACCACTCTGAGGAAGGAGTCTGGGCAGAAGGCAGGCCTGTCCTGTGCCTCTGGTCGCAAGGGGAGATCATCACCTTGGCCACCTGTCCCAAGGGCAGACTTGGGCTTGCCACCAGGTGCTATACCCGGAACGCGCAGAAACAAACCCATGGAGAAACGGGCAGTCAGATGCCGTCTTCCACCAAGATGTGGCAGCGATGTGGGTGGCAGTGCGTGTGCCGGGAAAGGAGTGGAGACAGTCCCCCACAGTTCCCTGTCCCAGTGCCCGGGCGTGTGCAGTGATCCTGTCACCTCCTCTCTCCTGTGGTGAAGGCACTGGCCTAGACCCCGAGTCTGCCTGTGCGCCAGAGCAAAAGGCAAAGCCTTTCCTACCACAGGAGATGGTAATAGGCATAGAGTGCCATGCTAAGACATGCACGCTGCTGCAGGGTTGGGACTCTGTCTGCTTAGTTCGGCAAAGCAAGGCGAACCCCGGGCGTGATCTTGAAGCCCCGGAAAGCAAGTCCCAAGAGGCACCAGCTCTCCCGCCTCTCTTCTTCCCTGCCGCAACAGAGTGAACACCCAAAGTTTTTCTGAAGAAACAGCAGCGAAGTGCTGTTCGTGCCAAGCTGAAAACCTCTGCGAAAGCATAGCTGTCGCGGGGAAATCAGAGTCGGTTCTGTGGGCTGCTTTTGTTGCTTGCCTTAGCCTAGTATTCGCAGCACTATGGGAGCATACGGCATAGAGCGAAATCCTCTTTGCCCTGGGCATCGCCTCTGGGAAAGCATAGCATTCTTTGCGAAACCAGATTCGGGTCTGAGGGATTCTCCTGTTGCCTGAGCTGGTCTCCTCAGCACGGTGTAATAAACCCGCATGGAACGAAATCTTCTTTGCCTGTGCATCTCTCTGCCTAAGAGAGAAGCGAGCTTGCGCCTGTGGAAAAAGCCTTAAGGAAAAGGACTTGTCTTTCACGGTGCTCCCCAGGAGCAAGCTGCCCAGTGAGAATGGCAGGAGCCGTTGGCCTTCTGGTCTGGAAAAGCTTGCTAAGCAGAAGAGCCTTCCCAGGCAGGCACAGCGGCCAGTGACAATACAAGTGTCACTAGCTCCCTGTGCAGAGAAGGAAGTCTGGCCAGCTAAGGAGACAGGAGGGGATGAGGTGGGCAGGGCGCGTGGTCCTCTCTTAGAAAGGAGTCTGGGCAGAGAGCATGCCTGTCCTGAGCCTCTGGGCTTAAGGAGACAGCAGCTCCTTGGCCACCTGTCCCTGGGGCAGACATGCACTAGCCACCAGGCGCCTACCCTGAACTCGCAGAAACAGCTCCCTGAAATAACGGGGAGTCAGATGCCGTCTTCTTCCAGGATGTGGAAGTTTGGAGGAGGCACGGGGTTTCAGGGGAAGGAGTGGGGACAGTCCCCAAAGCTCCCTATTAAGTGCACAGTCGGTGGGCTGGGATCCTGTCACCTTTCCTTTCCTGTGGGGAAAGCACTGGCCTAGTCCGCGAGTCCGCCTGAGCGCCAGAGTAAAGGGCCAAGCGATGCCTACACTGGGAGATGGTGGTGTGCATAGAGTGCCATCCAAGGCTACGCACGCTATAGCAGCATCGTGGCTGTGTCTGCTTAGTTCGGCCTGGCAGGGTGATCCCAGGACGCGAACATGGATCCCTGGAAAGCAAGGACCAAGAGGCACCAGCTCTCCCGCAGCTCTTCTTCCCTGAGGCAACTGAAGGCTTGCTGAGGAAGCAGCAGCGAAGTGCTGTTCGCTCCAAGCCAAAGCCTCTGCGAAAGCACAGCATTCGCTGAGAAATGTTCTGTGGGCTGCTGCTGCTTGCCTGAGCCCAGTCTCACGGTGGGAGAAACCCGCATACAGCGAAAGCCTCATTGCCTGGGCATCTCCCTGTGAAAGCACTGCGTTCCTTGGGAAATCAGAGTTGGGTTTGGGGATGCTGCTACTGCTTGCCTGAGCTAGACTCCGGAGCTCGGTGGAAGATACTCGCATGGAGCGAAATACCCTTTGCCCTAGCATACCCTCTGCCTGAGAGAGAAGCCAAGAGTGGGGAAGGCTCAGCACGCCGCCCCCGGAGAAGAGAAGGAGCCGTTGGCCTTGGGGTCAGGAAACGCTCGGGAAGCAGGATAACCTGCCGTGGCATTAACAGCAGGCCGGTGGCAAGACAAGTGTCACCTGCTCCATGTGCGGAGCGATGGAACCCCGGCTGCTAAGGAGACATGAGGGGACGACTAGGGCAGAGGAGCGTGAACCACTCTGAGGAAGGAGTCTGGGCAGAAGGCAGGCCTGTCCTGTGCCTCTGGTCGCAAGGGGAGATCATCTCCTTGGCCACCTGTCCCAAGGGCAGACTTGGGCTTGCCACCAGGTGCTATACCCGGAACGCGCAGAAACAAACCCATGGAGAAACGGGCAGTCAGATGCCGTCTTCCACCAAGATGTGGCAGCGATGTGGGTGGCAGTGCGTGTGCCGGGAAAGGAGTGGAGACAGTCCCCCACAGTTCCCTGTCCCAGTGCCCGGGCGTGTGCAGTGATCCTGTCACCTCCTCTCTCCTGTGGTGAAGGCACTGGCCTAGACCCCGAGTCTGCCTGTGCGCCAGAGCAAAAGGCAAAGCCTTACCTACCCCAGGAGATGGTAATAGGCATAGAGTGCCATGCTAAGACATGCACGCTGCTGCAGGGTTGTGACTGTGTCTGCTTCGTTCGGCATAGCAAAGTGAACCCCGGGCGTGATCTTGAAGCCCGGGAAAGCAAGTCCCAAGAGGCACCAGCTCTCCCGCCTCTCTTCTTCCTTGCCGCGACAGAGTGAACACCCAAAGCCTTTCTGAGGAAACAGCAGCGAAGTGCGGTTCGTGCCAAGCTGAAAACCTCTGCGAAAGCATAGCAGTCGCGGGGAAATCAGAGTCGGTTCTGTGGGCTGCTTTTGTTGCTTGCCTTAGCCTAGTATTCGCAGCACTATGGGAGCATACGGCATAGAGCGAAATCCTCTTTGCCCTGGGCATCGCCTCTGGGAAAGCATAGCATTCTTTGCGAAACCAGATTCGGGTCTGAGGGATTCTCCTGTTGCCTGAGCTGGTCTCCTCAGCACGGTGTAATAAACCCGCATGGAACGAAATCTTCTTTGCCTGTGCATCTCTATGCCTGAGAGAGAAGCGAGCTTGCGCCTGTGGAAAGAGCCTTAAGGAAAGGGACTTGTCTTCCACGGCGCTCCCCAGGAGCATGTCTGTGAAAGGTGCAGCAAGCTGCCCAGTGAGAAGAGCAGGAGCCGTTGGCCTTCTGGTCTGGAAAAGGTTGCTAAGCAGGAGAGCCTTCCCAGGCAGGCTCAGCGGCCAGTGACAATACAAGTGTCACTAGCTCCCTGTGCAGAGAAGGAAGTCTGGCCAGCTAAGGAGACAGGACGGGATGAGGTGGGCAGGGCGCGTGGTCCTCTCTTAGAAAGGAGTCTGGGCAGAGAGCATGCCTGTCCTGAGCCTCTGGGCTTAAGGAGACAGCAGCTCCTTGGCCACCTGTCCCTGGGGCAGACCTGCACTACCCACCAGGTGCCTACCCTGAACTCGCAGAAACAGCTCCCTGAAATAACGGGGAGTCAGATGCCGTCTTCCTCCAGGATGTGGAAGCTTGGAGGAGGCACGGGGTTTCAGGGGAAGGAGTGGGGACAGTCCCCCAAAGCTCCCTATTAAGTGCACGTGTGGTGTGCTGGGATCCTGTCACCTTTCCTTTCCTGTGGGGAAAGCACTGGCCTAGTCCGCGAGTCCGCCTGAGCGCCAGAGTAAAGGGCCAAGCGATGCCTACACTGTGAGATGATGGTGTGCATAGAGTGCCATACAAGGCTACGCGCGCTATAGCAGAATCGTGGCTGTGTCTGCTTAGTTCGGCCTGGCAGGGTGATCCCAGGACGCGAACATGGATCCCTGGAAAGCAAGGACCAAGAGGCACCAGCTCTCCCGCAGCTCTTCTTCCCTGAGGCAACGGAAGGCTTGCTGAGGAAACAGCAGCGAAGTGCTGTTCGCTCCAAGCCAAAGCCTATGCGAAAGCACAGCATTCGCTGAGAAATGTTCTGTGGGCTGCTGCTGCTTGCCTGAGCCCAGTCTCACGGTGGAGAAACCTACATACAGCGAAAGCCTCATTGCCTGGGCATCTCCCTGTGAAAGCACTGCGTTCCTTGGGAAATCAGAGTTGGGTTTGGGGATGCTGCTACTGCTTGCCTGAGCTAGACTCCGGAGCTCGGTGGAAGATACTCGCATGGAGCGAAATACCCTTTGCCCTAGCATACCCTCTGCCTGAGAGAGAAGCCAAGAGTGGGGAAGGCTCAGCACGCCGCCCCCGGAGAAGAGAAGGAGCCGTTGGCCTTGGGGTCAGGAAACGCTCGGGAAGCAGGATAACCTGCCGTGGCATTAACAGCAGGCCGGTGGCAAGACAAGTGTCACCTGCTCCATGTGCGGAGCGATGGAACCCCGGCTGCTAAGGAGACATGAGGGGACGACTAGGGCAGAGGAGCGTGAACCACTCTGAGGAAGGAGTCTGGGCAGAAGGCAGGCCTGTCCTGTGCCTCTGGTCGCAAGGGGAGATCATCTCCTTGGCCACCTGTCCCAAGGGCAGACTTGGGCTTGCCACCAGGTGCTATACCCGGAACGCGCAGAAACAAACCCATGGAGAAACGGGCAGTCAGATGCCGTCTTCCACCAAGATGTGGCAGCGATGTGGGTGGCAGTGCGTGTGCCGGGAAAGGAGTGGAGACAGTCCCCCACAGTTCCCTGTCCCAGTGCCCGGGCGTGTGCAGTGATCCTGTCACCTCCTCTCTCCTGTGGTGAAGGCACTGGCCTAGACCCCGAGTCTGCCTGTGCGCCAGAGCAAAAGGCAAAGCCTTACCTACCCCAGGAGATGGTAATAGGCATAGAGTGCCATGCTAAGACATGCACGCTGCTGCAGGGTTGTGACTGTGTCTGCTTCGTTCGGCATAGCAAAGTGAACCCCGGGCGTGATCTTGAAGCCCGGGAAAGCAAGTCCCAAGAGGCACCAGCTCTCCCGCCTCTCTTCTTCCTTGCCGCGACAGAGTGAACACCCAAAGCCTTTCTGAGGAAACAGCAGCGAAGTGCGGTTCGTGCCAAGCTGAAAACCTCTGCGAAAGCATAGCAGTCGCGGGGAAATCAGAGTCGGTTCTGTGGGCTGCTTTTGTTGCTTGCCTTAGCCTAGTATTCGCAGCACTATGGGAGCATACGGCATAGAGCGAAATCCTCTTTGCCCTGGGCATCGCCTCTGGGAAAGCATAGCATTCTTTGCGAAACCAGATTCGGGTCTGAGGGATTCTCCTGTTGCCTGAGCTGGTCTCCTCAGCACGGTGTAATAAACCCGCATGGAACGAAATCTTCTTTGCCTGTGCATCTCTATGCCTGAGAGAGAAGCGAGCTTGCGCCTGTGGAAAGAGCCTTAAGGAAAGGGACTTGTCTTCCACGGCGCTCCCCAGGAGCATGTCTGTGAAAGGTGCAGCAAGCTGCCCAGTGAGAAGAGCAGGAGCCGTTGGCCTTCTGGTCTGGAAAAGGTTGCTAAGCAGGAGAGCCTTCCCAGGCAGGCTCAGCGGCCAGTGACAATACAAGTGTCACTAGCTCCCTGTGCAGAGAAGGAAGTCTGGCCAGCTAAGGAGACAGGACGGGATGAGGTGGGCAGGGCGCGTGGTCCTCTCTTAGAAAGGAGTCTGGGCAGAGAGCATGCCTGTCCTGAGCCTCTGGGCTTAAGGAGACAGCAGCTCCTTGGCCACCTGTCCCTGGGGCAGACCTGCACTACCCACCAGGTGCCTACCCTGAACTCGCAGAAACAGCTCCCTGAAATAACGGGGAGTCAGAT
Source organism: Mustela nivalis (assembly GCF_964662115.1). Taxonomy (NCBI): domain Eukaryota; kingdom Metazoa; phylum Chordata; class Mammalia; order Carnivora; family Mustelidae; genus Mustela; species Mustela nivalis. The sequence continues at coordinate 157,255 of NW_028135960.1, forward strand.
GCCGTCTTCCTCCAGGATGTGGAAGCTTGGAGGAGGCACGGGGTTTCAGGGGAAGGAGTGGGGACAGTCCCCCAAAGCTCCCTATTAAGTGCACGTGTGGTGTGCTGGGATCCTGTCACCTTTCCTTTCCTGTGGGGAAAGCACTGGCCTAGTCCGCGAGTCCGCCTGAGCGCCAGAGTAAAGGGCCAAGCGATGCCTACACTGTGAGATGATGGTGTGCATAGAGTGCCATACAAGGCTACGCGCGCTATAGCAGAATCGTGGCTGTGTCTGCTTAGTTCGGCCTGGCAGGGTGATCCCAGGACGCGAACATGGATCCCTGGAAAGCAAGGACCAAGAGGCACCAGCTCTCCCGCAGCTCTTCTTCCCTGAGGCAACGGAAGGCTTGCTGAGGAAACAGCAGCGAAGTGCTGTTCGCTCCAAGCCAAAGCCTATGCGAAAGCACAGCATTCGCTGAGAAATGTTCTGTGGGCTGCTGCTGCTTGCCTGAGCCCAGTCTCACGGTGGAGAAACCTACATACAGCGAAAGCCTCATTGCCTGGGCATCTCCCTGTGAAAGCACTGCGTTCCTTGGGAAATCAGAGTTGGGTTTGGGGATGCTGCTACTGCTTGCCTGAGCTAGACTCCGCAGCTCGGTGGAAGATACTCGCATGGAGCGAAATACCCTTTGCCCTAGCATACCCTCTGCCTGAGAGAGAAGCCAAGAGTGGGGAAGGCTCAGCACGCCGCCCCCGGAGAAGCAAGGAGCCGTTGGCCTTGGGGTCAGGAAACGCTCGGGAAGCAGGATAACCTGCCGTGGCATTAACAGCAGGCCGGTGGCAAGACAAGTGTCACCTGCTCCATGTGCGGAGCAATGGAACCCCGGCTGCTAAGGAGACATGAGGGGACGACTAGGGCAGAGGAGCGTGAACCACTCTGAGGAAGGTGTCTGGGCAGAAGGCAGGCCTGTCCTGTGCCTCTGGTCGCAAGGGGAGATCATCTCCTTGGCCACCTGTCCCAAGGGCAGACTTGGGCTTGCCACCAGGTGCTATACCCGGAACGCGCAAGAACAAACCCATGGAGAAACGGGCAGTCAGATGCCGTCTTCCACCAAGATGTGGCAGCGATGTGGGTGGCAGTGCGTGTGCCGGGAAAGGAGTGGAGACAGTCCCCCACAGTTCCCTGTCCCAGTGCCCGGGCGTGTGCAGTGATCCTGTCACCTCCTCTCTCCTGTGGTGAAGGCACTGGCCTAGACCCCGAGTCTGCCTGTGCGCCAGAGCAAAAGGCAAAGCCTTTCCTACCCCAGGAGATGGTAATAGGCATAGAGTGCCATGCTAAGACATGCACGCTGCTGCAGGGTTGGGACTGTGTCTGCTTAGTTCGGCATAGCAAGGTGAACCCCGGGCGTGATCTTGAAGCCCGGGAAAGCAAGTCCCAAGAGGCACCAGCTCTCCCGCCTCTCTTCTTCCCTGCCGCGACAGAGTGAACACCCAAAGCCTTTCTGAGGAAACAGCAGCGAAGTGCGGTTCGTGCCAAGCTGAAATCCTCTGCGAAAGCATAGCAGTCGCGTGGAAATCAGAGTCGGTTCTGTGGGCTGCTTTTGTTGCTTGCCTTAGCCTAGTATTCGCAGCACTATGGGAGCATACGGCATAGAGCGAAATCCTCTTTGCCCTGGGCATCGCCTCTGGGAAAGCATAGCATTCTTTGCGAAACCAGATTCGGGTCTGAGGGATTTTCCTGTTGCCTGAGCTGGTCTCCTCAGCACGGTGTAATAAACCCGCATGGAACGAAAACTTCTTTGCCTGTGCATCTCTCTGCCTGAGAGAGAAGCGAGCTTGCGCCTGTGGAAAGAGCCTTAAGGAAAGGGACTTGTCTTCCACGGCACTCCCCAGGAGCATGTCTGTGAAATGTGCAGCAAGCTGCCCAGTGAGAAGAGCAGGAGCCGTTGGCCTTCTGGTCTGGAAAAGGTTGCTAAGCAGGAGAGCCTTCCCAGGCAGGCACAGCAGCCAGTGACAATACAAGTGTCACTAGCTCCCTGTGCAGAGAAGGAAGTCTGGCCAGCTAAGGAGACAGGACGGGATGAGGTGGGCAGGGCGCGTGGTCCTCTCTTAGAAAGGAGTCTGGGCAGAGAGCATGCCTGTCCTGAGCCTCTGGGCTTAAGGAGACAGCAGCTCCTTGGCCACCTGTCCCTGGGGCAGACATGCACTAGCCACCAGGCGCCTACCCTGAACTCGCAGAAACAGCTCCCTGAAATAACGGGGATTCAGATGCCGTCTTCCTCCAGGATGTGGAAGCTTGGAGGAGGCACGGGGTTTCAGGGGAAGGAGTGGGGACAGTCCCCCAAAGCTCCCTATTAAGTGCACGGGCGGTGTGCTGGGATCTTGTCACCTTTCCTTTCCTGTGGGGAAAGCACTGGCCTAGTCCGCGAGTCCGCCTGAGCGCCAGAGTAAAGGGCCAAGCGATGCCTACACTGGGAGATGGTGGTGTGGATAGAGTGCCATCCAAGGCTACGCGCGCTATAGCAGCATCATGGCTGTGTCTGCTTAGTTCGGCCTGGCAGGGTGATCCCAGGACGCGAACATGGATCCCTGCAAAGCAAGGACCAAGAGGCACCAGCTCTCCCGCAGCTCTTCTTCCCTGAGGCAACTGAAGGCTTGCTGAGGAAGCAGCAGCGAAGTGCTGTTCGCTCCAAGCCAAAGCCTCTGCGAAAGCACAGCATTCGCTGAGAAATGTTCTGTGGGCTGCTGCTGCTTGCCTGAGCCCAGTCTCACGGTGGGAGAAACCCGCATACAGCGAAAGCCTCATTGCCTGGGCATCTCCCTGTGAAAGCACTGCGTTCCTTGGGAAATCAGAGTTGGGTTTGGGGATGCTGCTACTGCTTGCCTGAGCTAGACTCCGGAGCTCGGTGGAAGATACTCGCATGGAGCGAAATACCCTTTGCCCTAGCATACCCTCTGCCTGAGAGAGAAGCCAAGAGTGGGGAAGGCTCAGCACGCCGCCCCCGGAGAAGAGAAGGAGCCGTTGGCCTTGGGGTCAGGAAACGCTCGGGAAGCAGGATAACCTGCCGTGGCATTAACAGCAGGCCGGTGGCAAGACAAGTGTCACCTGCTCCATGTGCGGAGCGATGGAACCCCGGCTGCTTTGGAGACATGAGGGGACGACTATGGCAGAGGAGTGTGAACCACTCTGAGGAAGGAGTCTGGGCAGAAGGCAGGCCTGTCCTGTGCCTCTGGTCGCAAGGGGAGATCATCTCCTTGGCCACCTGTCCCAAGGGCAGACGTGGGCTTGCCACCAGGTGCTATACCCGGAACGCGCAGGAACAAACCCATGGAGAAACGGGCAGTCAGATGCCGTCTTCCACCAAGATGTGGCAGCGATGTGGGTAGCAGTGCGTGTGCCGGGAAAGGAGTGGAGACAGTCCCCCACAGTTCCCTGTCCCAGTGCCCGGGCGTGTGCAGTGATCCTGTCACCTCCTCTCTCCTGTGGTGAAGGCACTGGCCTAGACCCCGAGTCTGCCTGTGCGCCAGAGCAAAAGGCAAAGCCTTTCCTACCCCAGGAGATGGTAATAGGCATAGAGTGACATGCTAAGACATGCATGCTGCTGCAGGGTTGGGACTGTGTCTGCTTAGTTCGGCATAGCAAGGTGAACCCCAGGCGTGATCTTGAAGCCCGGGAAAGCAAGTCCCCAGAGTTACCAGCTCTCCCGCCTCTCTTCTTCCCTGCCGCGACAGAGTGAACACCCAAAGTTTTTCTGAAGAAACAGCAGCGAAGTGCGGTTCGTGCCAAGCTGAAAACCTCTGCGAAAGCATAGCAGTCGCGGGGAAATCAGAGTCTGTTCTGTGGGCTGCTTTTGTTGCTTGCCTTAGCCTAGTATTCGCAGCACTATGGGAGCATACGGCATAGAGCGAAATCCTCTTTGCCCTGGGCATCACCTCTGGGAAAGCATAGCATTCTTTGCGAAACCAGATTCGGGTCTGAAGGATTCTCCTGTTGCCTGAGCTGGTCTCCTCAGCACGGTGTAATAAACCCGCATGGAACGAAATCTTCTTTGCCTGTGCATCTCTCTGCCTGAGAGAGAAGCGAGCTTGCGCCTGTGGAAAGAGCCTTAAGGAAAGGGACTTGTCTTCCACGGCGCTCCCCAGGAGCATGTCTGTGAAAGGTGCAGCAAGCTGCCCAGTGAGAAGAGCAGGAGCCGTTGGCCTTCTGGTCTGGAAAAGGTTGCTAAGCAGGAGAGCCTAACCAGGCAGGCACAGCGGCCAGTGACAATACAAGTGTCACTAGCTCCCTGTGCAGAGAAGGAAGTCTGGCCAGCTAAGGAGACAGGAGGGGATGAGGTGGGCAGGGCGCGTGGTCCTCTCTTAGAAAGGAGTCTGGGCAGAGAGCATGCCTGTCTTGAGCCTCTGGGCTTAAGGAGACAGCAGCTCCTTGGCTACCTGTCCCTGGGGCAGACATGCACTAGCCACCAGGCGCCTACCCTGAACTCGCAGAAACAGCTCCTGAAATAACGGGGAGTCAGATGCCGTATTCCTCCAGGATGTGGAAGCTTGGAGGAGGCACGGGGTTTCAGGGGAAGGAGTGGGGACAGTCCCCCAAAGCTCCCTATTAAGTGCACGGGTGGTGTGCTGGGATCCTGTAACCTTTCCTTTCCTGTGGGAAAAGCACTGGACTAGTCCGCGAGTCCGCCTGAGCGCCAGAGTAAAGGGCCAAGCGATGCCTACACTGGGAGATGGTGGTGTGCATAGAGTGCCATCCAAGGCTGCGCGCGATATAGCAGCATCGTGGCTGTGTCTGCTTAGTTCGGCCTGGCAGGGTGATCCCAGGACGCGAACATGGATCCCTGGAAAGCAAGGACCAAGAGGCACCAGCTCTCCCGCAGCTCTTCTTCCCTGAGGCAACTGAAGGCTTGCTGAGGAAACAGCAGCGAAGTGCTGTTCGCTCCAAGCCAAAGCCTCTGCGAAAGCACAGCATTCGCTGAGAAATGTTCTGTGGGCTGCTGCTGCTTGCCTGAGCCCAGTCTCACGGTGGGAGAAACCCGCATACAGTGAAAGCCTCATTGCCTGGGCATCTCCCTGTGAAAGCAGTGCGTTCCTTGGGAAATCAGAGTTGGGTTTGAGGATGCTGCTACTGCTTGCCTGAGCTAGACTCCGGAGCTCGGTGGAAGATACTCGCATGGAGTGAAATACCCTTTGCCCTAGCATACCCTCTGCCTGAGAGAGAAGCCAAGAGTGGGGAAGGCTCAGCACGCCGCCCCCGGAGAAGAGAAGGAGCCGTTGGCCTTGGGGTCAGGAAACGCTCGGGAAGCAGGATAACCTGCCGTGGCATTAACAGCAGGCCGGTGGCAAGACAAGTGTCACCTGCTCCATGTGCGGAGTGATGGAACCCCGGCTGCTAAGGAGACATGAGGGGACGACTAGGGCAGAGGAGCGTGAACCACTCTGAGGAAGGAGTATGGGCAGAAGGCAGGCCTGTCCTGTGCCTCTGGTCGCAAGGGAAGATCATCCCCTTGGCCACCTGTCCCAAGGGCAGACTTGGGCTTGCCACCAGGTGCTATACCCGGAACGCACAGAAACAAACCCATGGAGAAACGGGCAGTCAGATGCCGTCTTCCACCAAGATGTGGCAGCGATGTGGGTAGCAGTGCGTGTGCTGGGAAAGGAGTGGAGACAGTCCCCCACAGTTCCCTGTCCCAGTGCCCGGGCGTGTGCAGTGATCCTGTCACCTCCTCTCTCCTGTGGTGAAGGCACTGGCCTAGACCCCGAGTCTGCCTGTGCGCCAGAGCAAAAGGCAAAGCCTTACCTACCCCAGGAGATGGTAATAGGCATAGAGTGCCATGCTAAGACATGCACGCTGCTGCAGGGTTGGGACTGTGTCTGCTTAGTTCGGCATAGCAAAGTGAACCCCGGGCGTGATCTTGAAGCCCGGGAAAGCAAGTCCCAAGAGGCACCAGCTCTCCCGCCTCTCATCTTCCCTGCCGCGACAGAGTGAACACCCAAAGCCTTTCTGAGGAAACAGCAGCGAAGTGCGGTTCGTGCCAAGCTGAAAACCTCTGCGAAAGCATAGCAGTCGCGGGGAAATCAGAGTCGGTTCTGTGGGCTGCTTTTGTTGCTTGCCTTAGCCTAGTATTCGCAGCACTATGGGAGCATACGGCATAGAGCGAAATCCTCTTTGCCCTGGGCATCGCCTCTGGGAAAGCATAGCATTCTTTGCGAAACCAGATTCGGGTCTGAGGGATTCTCCTGTTGCCTGAGCTGGTCTCCTCAGCACGGTGTAATAAACCCGCATGGAACGAAATCTTCTTTGCCTGTGCATCTCTATGCCTGAGAGAGAAGCGAGCTTGCGCCTGTGGAAAGAGCCTTAAGGAAAGGGACTTGTCTTCCACGGCGCTCCCCAGGAGCATGTCTGTGAAAGGTGCAGCAAGCTGCCCAGTGAGAAGAGCAGGAGCCGTTGGCCTTCGGGTCTGGAAAAGGTTGCTAAGCAGGAGAGCCTTCCCAGGCAGGCACAGCGGCCAGTGACAATACAAGTGTCACTAGCTCCCTGTGCAGAGAAGGAAGTCTGGCCAGCTAAGGAGACAGGAGGGGATGAGGTGGGCAGGGCGCGTGGTCCTCTTAGAAAGGAGTCTGGGCAGAGAGCATGCCTGTCCTGAACCTCTGGGCTTAAGGAGACAGCAGCTCCTTGGCCACCTGTCCCTGGGGCAGACATGCACTAGCCACCAGGCGCCTACCCTGAACTCGCAGAAACAGCTCCCTGAAATAACGGGGAGTCAGATGCCGTCTTCCTCCAGGATGTGGAAGCTTGGAGGAGGCACGGGGTTTCAGGGGAAGGAGTGGGGACAGTCCCCCAAAGCTCCCTATTAAGTGCACGGGCGGTGTGCTGGGATCCTGTCACCTTTCCTTTCCTGTGGGGAAAGCACTGGCCTAGTCCGCGAGTCCGCCTGAGCGCCAGAGTAAAGGGCCAAGCGATGCCTACACTGGGAGATGGTGGTGTGGATAGAGTGCCATCCAAGGCTACGCGCGCTATAGCAGCATCATGGCTGTGTCTGCTTAGTTCGGCCTGGCAGGGTGATCCCAGGACGCGAACATGGATCCCTGCAAAGCAAGGACCAAGAGGCACCAGCTCTCCCGCAGCTCTTCTTCCCTGAGGCAACTGAAGGCTTGCTGAGGAAGCAGCAGCGAAGTGCTGTTTGCTCCAAGCCAAAGCCTCTGCGAAAGCACAGCATTCGCTGAGAAATGTTCTGTGGGCTGCTGCTGCTTGCCTGAGCCCAGTCTCACGGTGGGAGAAACCCGCATACAGCGAAAGCCTCATTGCCTGGGCATCTCCCTGTGAAAGCACTGCGTTCCTTGGGAAATCAGAGTTGGGTTTGGGGATGCTGCTACTGCTTGCCTGAGCTAGACTCCGGAGCTCGGTGGAAGATACTCGCATGGAGCGAAATACCCTTTGCCCTAGCATACCCTCTGCCTGAGAGAGAAGCCAAGAGTGGGGAAGGCTCAGCACGCCGCACCCGGAGAAGAGAAGGAGCCGTTGGCCTTGGGGTCAGGAAACGCTCGGGAAGCAGGATAACCTGCCGTGGCATTAACAGCAGGCCGGTGGCAAGACAAGTGTCACCTGCTCCATGTGCGGAGCGATGGAACCCCGGCTGCTTTGGAGACATGAGGGGACGACTATGGCAGAGGAGTGTGAACCACTCTGAGGAAGGAGTCTGGGCAGAAGGCAGGCCTGTCCTGTGCCTCTGGTCGCAAGGGGAGATCATCTCCTTGGCCACCTGTCCCAAGGGCAGACTTGGGCTTGCCACCAGGTGCTATACCCGGAACGCGCAGGAACAAACCCATGGAGAAACGGGCAGTCAGATGCCGTCTTCCACCAAGATGTGGCAGCGATGTGGGTAGCAGTGCGTGTGCCGGGAAAGGAGTGGACACAGTCCCCCACAGTTCCCTGTCCCAGTGCCCGGGCGTGTGCAGTGATCCTGTCACCTCCTCTCTCCTGTGGTGAAGGCACTGGCCTAGACCCCGAGTCTGCCTGTGCGCCAGAGCAAAAGGCAAAGCCTTTCCTACCCCAGGAGATGGTAATAGGCATAGAGTGCCATGCTAAGACATGCACGCTGCTGCAGGGTTGGGACTGTGTCTGCTTAGTTCGGCATAGCAAGGTGAACCCCAGGCGTGATCTTGAAGCCCGGGAAAGCAAGTCCCAAGAGGCACCAGCTCCCCCGCCTCTCTTCTTCCCTGCCGCGACAGAGTGAACACCCAAAGTTTTTCTGAAGAAACAGCAGCGAAGTGCGGTTCGTGCCAAGCTGAAAACCTCTGCGAAAGCATAGCAGTCGCGGGGAAATCAGAGTCTGTTCTGTGGGCTGCTTTTGTTGCTTGCCTTAGCCTAGTATTCGCAGCACTATGGGAGCATACGGCATAGAGCGAAATCCTCTTTGCCCTGGGCATCGCCTCTGGGAAAGCATAGCATTCTTTGCGAAACCAGATTCGGGTCTGAAGGATTCTCCTGTTGCCTGAGCTGGTCTCCTCAGCACGGTGTAATAAACCCGCATGGAACGAAATCTTCTTTGCCTGTGCATCTCTCTGCCTGAGAGAGAAGCGAGCTTGCGCCTGTGGAAAGAGCCTTAAGGAAAGGGACTTGTCTTCCACGGCGCTCCCCAGGAGCATGTCTGTGAAAGGTGCAGCAAGCTGCCCAGTGAGAAGCGCAGGAGCCGTTGGCCTTCTGGTCTGGAAAAGGTTGCTAAGCAGGAGAGCCTTCCCAGGCAGGCACAGCGGCCAGTGACAATACAAGTGTCACTAGCTCCCTGTGCAGAGAAGGAAGTCTGGCCAGCTAAGGAGACAGGACGGGATGAGGTGCGCAGGGCGCGTGGTCCTCTCTTAGAAAGGAGTCTGGGCAGAGAGCATGCCTGTCCTGAGCCTCTGGGCTTAAGGAGACAGCAGCTCCTTGGCCACCTGTCCCTGGGGCAGACATGCACTAGCCACCAGGCGCCTACCCTGAACTCGCAGAAACAGCTCCCTGAAATAACGGGGATTCAGATGCCGTCTTCCTCCAGGATGTGGAAGCTTGGAGGAGGCACGGGGTTTCAGGGGAAGGAGTGGGGACAGTCCCCCAAAGCTCCCTATTAAGTGCACGGGCGGTGTGCTGGGATCCTGTCACCTTTCCTTTCCTGTGGGGAAAGCACTGGCCTAGTCCGCGAGTCCGCCTGAGCACCAGAGTAAAGGGCCAAGCGATGCCTACACTGGGAGATGGTGGTGTGCATAGAGTTCCATCCAAGGCTACGCGCGCTATAGCAGCATCGTGGCTGTGTCTGCTTAGTTCGGCCTGGCAGGGTGATCCCAGGACGCGAACATGGATCCCTGAAAAGCAAGGACCAAGAGGCACCAGCTCTCCCGCAGCTCTTCATCCCTGAGGCAACTGAAGGCTTGCTGAGGAAGCAGCAGCGAAGTGCTGTTCGCTCCAAGCCAAAGCCTCTGCGAAAGCACAGCATTCGCTGAGAAATGTTCTGTGGGCTGCTGCTGCTTGCCTGAGCCCAGTCTCACGGTGGGAGAAACCCGCATACAGCGAAAGCCTCATTGCCTGGGCATCTCCCTGTGAAAGCACTGCGTTCCTTGGGAAATCAGAGTTGGGTTTGGGGATGCTGCTACTGCTTGCCTGAGCTAGACTCCGGAGCTCGGTGGAAGATACTCGCATGGAGCGAAATACCCTTTGCCCTAGCATACCCTCTGCCTGAGAGAGAAGCCAAGAGTGGGGAAGGCTCAGCACGCCGCCCCCGGAGAAGAGAAGGAGCCGTTGGCCTTGGGGTCAGGAAACGCTTGGGAAGCAGGATAACCTGCCGTGGCATTAACAGCAGGCCGGTGGCAAGACAAGTGTCACCTGCTCCATGTGCGGAGCGATGGAACCCCGGCTGCTTTGGAGACATGAGGGGACGACTATGGCAGAGGAGTGTGAACCACTCTGAGGAAGGAGTCTGGGCAGAAGGCAGGCCTGTCCTGTGCCTCTGGTCGCAAGGGGAGATCATCTCCTTGGCCACCTGTCCCAAGGGCAGACTTGGGCTTGCCACCAGGTGCTATACCCGGAACGCGCAGGAACAAACCCATGGAGAAACGGGCAGTCAGATGCCGTCTTCCACCAAGATGTGGCAGCGATGTGGGTAGCAGTGCGTGTGCCGGGAAAGGAGTGGAGACAGTCCCCCACAGTTCCCTGTCCCAGTGCCCGGGCGTGTGCAGTGATCCTGTCACCTCCTCTCTCCTGTGGTGAAGGCACTGGCCTAGACCCCGAGTCTGCCTGTGCGCCAGAGCAAAAGGCAAAGCCTTTCCTACCCCAGGAGATGGTAATAGGCATAGAGTGCCATGCTAAGACATGCACGCTGCTGCAGGGTTGGGACTGTGTCTGCTTAGTTCGGCATAGCAAGGTGAACCCTGGGCGTGATCTTGAAGCCCGGGAAAGCAAGTCCCAAGAGGCACCAGCTCTCCCGCCTCTCATCTTCCCTGCCGCGACAGAGTGAACACCCAAAGCCTTTCTGAGGAAACAGCAGCGAAGTGCGGTTCGTGCCAAGCTGAAAACCTCTGCGAAAGCATAGCAGTCGCGGGGAAATCAGAGTCGGTTCTGTGGGCTGCTTCTGTTGCTTGCCTTAGCCTAGTATTCGCAGCACTATGGGAGCATACGGCATAGAGCGAAATCGTCTTTGCCCTGGGCATCGCCTCTGGGAAAGCATAGCATTCTTTGCGAAACCAGATTCGGGTCTGAGGGATTCTCCTGTTGCCTGAGCTGGTCTCCTCAGCACGGTGTAATAAACCCGCATGGAACGAAATCTTCTTTGCCTGTGCATCTCTCTGCCTGAGAGAGAAGCGAGCTTGCGCCTGTGGAAAGAGCCTTAAGGAAAGGGACTTGTCTTCCACGGCGCTCCCCAGGAGCATGTCTGTGAAAGGTGCAGCAAGCTGCCCAGTGAGAAGAGCAGGAGCCGTTGGCCTTCTGGTCTGGAAAAGGTTGATAAGCAGGAGAGCCTTCCCAGGCAGGCACAGCGGCCAGTGACAATACAAGTGTCACTAGCTCCCTGTGCAGAGAAGGAAGTCTGGCCAGCTAAGGAGACAGGAGGGGATGAGGTGGGCAGGGCGCGTGGTCCTCTCTTAGAAAGGAGTCTGGGCAGAGAGCATGCCTGTCCTGAACCTCTGGGCTTAAGGAGACAGCAGCTCCTTGGCCACCTGTCCCTGGGGCAGACATGCACTAGCCACCAGGCGCCTACCCTGAACTCGCAGAAACAGCTCCCTGAAATAACAGGGAGTCAGATGCCGTCTTCCTCCAGGATGTGGAAGCTTGGAGGAGGCACGGGGTTTCAGGGGAAGGAGTGGGGACAGTCCCCCAAAGCTCCCTATTAAGTGCACGGGTGGTGTGCTGGGATCCTGTCACCTTTCCTTTCCTGTGGGGAAAGCACTGGCCTAGTCCGCGAGTCCGCCTGAGCGCCAGAGTAAAGGGCCAAGCGATGCCTACACTGGGAGATGGTGGTGTGGATAGAGTGCCATCCAAGGCTACGCGCGCTATAGCAGCATCATGGCTGTGTCTGCTTAGTTCGGCCTGGCAGGGTGATCCCAGGACGCGAACATGGATCCCTGCAAAGCAAGGACCAAGAGGCACCAGCTCTCCCGCAGCTCTTCTTCCCTGAGGCAACTGAAGGCTTGCTGAGGAAGCAGCAGCGAAGTGCTGTTCGCTCCAAGCCAAAGCCTCTGCGAAAGCACAGCATTCGCTGAGAAATGTTCTGTGGGCTGCTGCTGCTTGCCTGAGCCCAGTCTCACGGTGGGAGAAACCCGCATACAGCGAAAGCCTCATTGCCTGGGCATCTCCCTGTGAAAGCACTGCGTTCCTTGGGAAATCAGAGTTGGGTTTGGGGATGCTGCTACTGCTTGCCTGAGCTAGACTCCGGAGCTCGGTGGAAGATACTCGCATGGAGCGAAATACCCTTTGCCCTAGCATACCCTCTGCCTGAGAGAGAAGCCAAGAGTGGGGAAGGCTCAGCACGCCGCCCCCGGAGAAGAGAAGGAGCCGTTGGCCTTGGGGTCAGGAAACGCTCGGGAAGCAGGATAACCTGCCGTGGCATTACAGCAGGCCGGTGGCAAGACAAGTGTCACCTGCTCCATGTGCGGAGCGATGGAACCCCGGCTGCTTTGGAGACATGAGGGGACGACTATGGCAGAGGAGTGTGAACCACTCTGAGGAAGGAGTCTGGGCAGAAGGCAGGCCTGTCCTGTGCCTCTGGTCGCAAGGGGAGATCATCTCCTTGGCCACCTGTCCCAAGGGCAGACTTGGGCTTGCCACCAGGTGCTATACCCGGAACGCGCAGGAACAAACCCATGGAGAAACGGGCAGTCAGATGCCGTCTTCCACCAAGATGTGGCAGCGATGTGGGTAGCAGTGAGGGTGCCGGGAAAGGAGTGGAGACAGTCCCCCACATTTCCCTGTCCCAGTGCCCGGGTGTGTGCAGTGATCCTGTCACCTCCTCTCTCCTGTGGTGAAGGCACTGGCCTAGACCCCGAGTCTGCCTGTGCGCCAGAGCAAAAGGCAAAGCCTTTCCTACCCCAGGAGATGGTAATAGGCATAGAGTGCCATGCTAAGACATGCACGCTGCTGCAGGGTTGGGACTGTGTCTGCTTAGTTCGGCATAGCAAGGTGAACCCCGGGCGTGATCTTGAAGCCCGGGAAAGCAAGTCCCAAGAGGCACCAGCTCTCCCGCCTCTCTTCTTCCCTGCCGCGACAGAGTGAACACCCAAAGCCTTTCTGAGGAAACAGCAGCGAAGTGTGGTTCGTGCCAAGCTGAAAACCTCTGCGAAAGCATAGCAGTCGCGGGGAAATCAGAGTCGGTTCCGTGGGCTGCTTTTGTTGCTTGCCTTAGCCTAGTATTCGCAGCACTATGGGAGCATACGGCATAGAGCGAAATCCTCTTTGCCCTGGGCATCGCCTCTGGAAAAGCATAGCATTCTTTGTGAAACCAGATTCGGTTCTGAGGGATTCTCCTGTTGCCTGAGCTGGTCTCCTCAGCACGGTGTAATAAACCCGCATGGAACGAAATCTTCTTTGCCTGTGCATCTCTCTGCCTGAGAGAGAAGCGAGCTTGCGCCTGTGGAAAGAGCCTTAAGGAAAGGGACTTGTCTTTCACGGTGCTCCCCAGGAGCAAGCTGCCCTGTGAGAAGAGCAGGAGCCGTTGGCCTTCTGGTCTGGAAAAGGTTGCTAAGCTGGAGAGCCTTCCCAGGCAGGCACAGCGGCCAGTGACAATACAAGGGTCACTAGCTCCCTGTGCAGAGAAGGAAGTCTGGCCAGCTAAGGAGACAGGAGGGGATGAGGTGGGCAGGGCGCGTGGTCCTCTCTTAGAAAGGAGGCTGGGCAGAGAGCATGCCTGTCCTGAGCCTCTGGGCTTAAGGAGACAGCAGCTCCTTGGCCACCTGTCCCTGGGGCAGACATGCACTAGCCACCAGGCGCCTACCCTGAACTCGCAGAAACAGCTCCCTGAAATAACGGGGAGTCAGATGCCGTCTTCCTCCAGGATGTGGAAGCTTGGAGGAGGCACGGGGTTTCAGGGGAAGGAGTGGGGACAGTCCCCCAAAGCGCCCTATTAAGTGCACGGGCGGTGGGCTGGGATCCTGTCACCTTTCCTTTCCTGTGGGGAAAGCACTGGCCTAGTCCGCGAATCCGCCGGAGCGCCAGAGTAAAGGGCCAAGCGATGCCTACACTGGGAGATGGTGGTGTGCATAGAGTGCCATCCAAGGCTACGCGCGCTATAGCAGCATCGTGGCTGTGTCTGCTTAGTTCGGCCTGGCAGGGTGATCCCAGGACGCGAAAATGGATCCCTGGAAAGCAAGGACCAAGAGGCACCAGCTCTCCTGCAGCTCTTCTTCCCTGAGGCAACTGAAGGTTTGCTGAGGAAGCAGCAGCGAAGTGCTGTTCGCTCCAAGCCAAAGCCTCTACGAAAGCACAGCATTCGCTGAGAAATGTTCTGTGGGCTGCTGCTGCTTGCCTGAGACCAGTATCACGGTGGGAGAAACCCGCATACAGCGAAAGCCTCATTGCCTGGGCATCTCCCTGTGAAAGCACTGCGTTCCTTCGGAAATCAGAGTTGGGTTTGGGGATGCTGCTACTGCTTGCCTGAGCTAGACTCCAAGCTCGGTGGAAGATACTCGCATGGAGCGAAATACCCTTTGCCCTAGCATACCCTCTGCCTGAGAGAGAAGCCAAGAGTGGGGAAGGCTCAGCACGCCGCCCCCGGAGAAGAGAAAGAGCCGTTGGCCTTGGGGTCAGGAAACGCTCGGGAAGCAGGATAACCTGCCGTGGCATTAACAGCAGGCCGGTGGCAAGACAAGTGTCACCTGCTCCATGTGCGGAGCGATGGAACCCCGGCTGCTAAGGAGACATGAGGGGACGACTAGGGCAGAGGAGCGTGAACCACTCTGAGGAAGGAGTCTGGGCAGAAGGCAGGCCTGTCCTGTGCCTCTGGTCGCAAGGGGAGATCATCTCCTTGGCCACCTGTCCCAAGGGCAGACTTGGGCTTGCCACCAGGTGCTATACCCGGAACGCGCAGAAACAAACCCATGGAGAAACGGGCAGTCAGATGCCGTCTTCCACCAAGATGTGGCAGCGATGTGGGTGGCAGTGCGTGTGCCGGGAAAGGAGTGGAGACAGTCCCCCACAGTTCCCTGTCCCAGTGCCCGGGCGTGTGCAGTGATCCTGTCACCTCCTCTCTCCTGTGGTGAAGGCACTGGCCTAGACCCCGAGTCTGCCTGTGCACCAGAGCAAAAGGCAAAGGCTTTCCTACCCCAGGAGATGGTAATAGGCATAGAGTGCCATGCTAAGACATGCACGCTGCTGCAGGGTTGGGACTGTGTCTGCTTAGTTCGGCATAGCAAGGTGAACCCCGGGCGTGATCTTGAAGCCCGGGAAAGCAAGTCCCAAGAGGCACCAGCTCTCCCGCCTCTCTTCTTCCCTGCCGCGACAGAGTGAACACCCAAAGTTTTTCTGAAGAAACAGCAGCGAAGTGCGGTTCGTGCCAAGCTGAAAACCTCTCCGAAAGCATAGCAGTCGCGGGGAAATCAGAGTCGGTTCTGTGGGCTGCTTTTGTTGCTTGCCTTAGCCTAGTATTCGCAGCACTATGGGAGCATACGGCATAGAGCGAAATCCTCTTTGCCCTGGGCATCGCCTCTGGGAAAGCATAGCATTCTTTGCGAAACCAGATTCGGGTCTGAAGGATTCTCCTGTTGCCTGAGCTGGTCTCCTCAGCACGGTGTAATAAACCCGCATGGAACGAAATCTTCTTTGCCTGTGCATCTCTCTGCCTGAGAGAGAAGCGAGCTTGCGCCTGTGGAAAGAGCCTTAAGGAAAGGGACTTGTCTTCCACGGCGCTCCCCAGGAGCATGTCTGTGAAAGGTGCAGCAAGCTGCCCAGTGAGAAGAGCAGGAGCCGTTGGCCTTCTGGTCTGGAAAAGGTTGCTAAGCAGGAGAGCCTTCCCAGGCAGGCACAGCGGACAGTGACAATACAAGTGTCACTAGCTCCCTGTGCAGAGAAGGAAGTCTGGCCAGCTAAGGAGACAGGAGGGGATGAGGTGGGCAGGGCGCGTGGTCCTCTCTTAGAAAGGAGTCTGGGCAGAGAGCATGCCTGTCTTGAGCCTCTGGGCTTAAGGAGACAGCAGCTCCTTGGCCACCTGTCCCTGGGGCAGACATGCACTAGCCACCAGGCGCCTACCCTGAACTCGCAGAAACAGCTCCTGAAATAACGGGGAGTCAGATGCCGTCTTCCTCCAGGATGTGGAAGCTTGGAGGAGGCACGGGGTTTCAGGGGAAGGAGTGGGGACAGTCCCCCAAAGCTCCCTATTAAGTGCACGGGTGGTGTGCTGGGATCCTGTAACCTTTCCTTCCTGTGGGAAAAGCACTGGACTAGTCCGCGAGTCCGCCTGAGCGCCAGAGTAAAGGGCCAAGCGATGCCTACACTGGGAGATGGTGGTGTGCATAGAGTGCCATCCAAGGCTGCGCGCGATATAGCAGCATCGTGGCTGTGTCTGCTTCGTTCGGCCTGGCAGGGTGATCCCAGGACGCGAGCATGGATCCCTGGAAAGCAAGGACCAAGAGGCACCAGCTCTCCCGCAGCTCTTCTTCCCTGAGGCAACTGAAGGCTTGCTGAGGAAACAGCAGCGAAGTGCTGTTCGCTCCAAGCCAAAGCCTCTGCGAAAGCACAGCATTCGCTGAGAAATGTTCTGTGGGCTGCTGCTGCTTGCCTGAGCCCAGTCTCACGGTGGGAGAAACCCGCATACAGCGAAAGCCTCATTGCCTGGGCATCTCCCTGTGAAAGCACTGCGTTCCTTGGGAAATCGGAGTTGGGTTTGGGGATGCTGCTACTGCTTGCCTGAGCTAGACTCCGAAGCTCAATGGAAGATAATCGCATGGAGCGAAATACCCTTTGCCCTAGCATACCCTATGCCTGAGAGAGAAACCAAGAGTGGGGCAGGCTCAGCACGCCGCCCCCGGAGAAGAGAAGGAGCCGTTGGCCTTGGGGTCAGGAAACGTTCGGGAAGCAGGATAAGCTGCCGTGGAATTAACAGCAGGCCGGTGGCAAGACAAGTGTCACCTGCTCCATGTGCGGAGCGATGGAACCCAGGCTGCTAAGGAGACATGAGGGGACGACTAGGGCAGAGGAGCGTGAAACACTCTGAGGAAGGAGTCTGGGCAGAAGGCAGGCCTGTCCTGTGCCTCTAGTCGCAAGGGGAGATCATCTCCTTGGCCACCTGTCCCAAGGGCAGACGGGCTTGCCACCAGGTGCTATACCCAGAACGCACAGAAACAAACCCATGGAGAAACGGGCAGTCAGATGCCGTCTTCCACCAAGATGTGGCAGCGATGTGGGTGGCAGTGCGTGTGCCGGGAAAGGAGTGGAGACAGTCCCCCACAGTTCCCTGTCCCAGTGCCCGGGCGTGTGCAGTGATCCTGTCACCTCCTCTCTCCTGTGGTGAAGGCACTGGCCTAGACCCCGAGTCTGCCTGTGCGCCAGAGCAAAAGGCAAAGCCTTTCCTACCCCAGGAGATGGTAATAGGCATAGAGTGCCATGCTAAGACATGCACGCTGCTGCAGGGTTGGGACTGTGTCTGCTTAGTTCGGCATAGCAAGGTGAACCCCGGGCGTGATCTTGAAGCCCGGGAAAGCAAGTCCCAAGAGGCACCAGCTCTCCCGCCTCTCTTCTTCCCTGCCGCGACAGAGTGAACACCCAAAGCCTTTCTGAGGAAACAGCAGCGAAGTGTGGTTCGTGCCAAGCTGAAAACCTCTGCGAAAGCATAGCAGTCGCGGGGAAATCAGAGTCGGTTCTGTGGGCTGCTTTTGTTGCTTGCCTTAGCCTAGTATTCGCAGCACTATGGGAGCATACGGCATAGAGCGAAATCCTCTTTGCCCTGGGCATCGCCTCTGGAAAAGCATAGCATTCTTTGTGAAACCAGATTCGGTTCTGAGGGATTCTCCTGTTGCCTGAGCTGGTCTCCTCAGCACGGTGTAATAAACCCGCATGGAACGAAATCTTCTTTGCCTGTGCATCTCTCTGCCTGAGAGAGAAGCGAGCTTGCGCCTGTGGAAAGAGCCTTAAGGAAAGGGACTTGTCTTTCACGGTGCTCCCCAGGAGCAAGCTGCCCTGTGAGAAGAGCAGGAGCCGTTGGCCTTCTGGTCTGGAAAAGGTTGCTAAGCTGGAGAGCCTTCCCAGGCAGGCACAGCGGCCAGTGACAATACAAGGGTCACTAGCTCCCTGTGCAGAGAAGGAAGTCTGGCCAGCTAAGGAGACAGGAGGGGATGAGGTGGGCAGGGCGCGTGGTCCTCTCTGAGAAAGGAGGCTGGGCAGAGAGCATGCCTGTCCTGAGCCTCTGGGCTTAAGGAGACAGCAGCTCCTTGGCCACCTGTCCCTGGGGCAGACATGCACTAGCCACCAGGCGCCTACCCTGAACTCGCAGAAACAGCTCCCTGAAATAACGGGGAGTCAGATGCCGTCTTCCTCCAGGATGTGGAAGCTTGGAGGAGGCACGGGGTTTCAGGGGAAGGAGTGGGGACAGTCCCCCAAAGCGCCCTATTAAGTGCACGGGCGGTGGGCTGGGATCCTGTCACCTTTCCTTTCCTGTGGGGAAAGCACTGGCCTAGTCCGCGAGTCCGCCGGAGCGCCAGAGTAAAGGGCCAAGCGATGCCTACACTGGGAGATGGTGGTGTGCATAGAGTGCCATCCAAGGCTACGCGCGCTATAGCAGCATTGTGGCTGTGTCTGCTTAGTTCGGCCTGGCAGGGTGATCCCAGGACACGAAAATGGATCCCTGGAAAGCAAGGACCAAGAGGCACCAGCTCTCCTGCAGCTCTTCTTCCCTGAGGCAACTGAAGGCTTGCTGAGGAAGCAGCAGCGAAGTGCTGTTCGCTCCAAGCCAAAGCCTCTGCGAAAGCACAGCATTCGCTGAGAAATGTTCTGTGGGCTGCTGCTGCTTGCCTGAGACCAGTATCACGGTGGGAGAAACCCGCATACAGCGAAAGCCTCATTGCCTGGGCATCTCCCTGTGAAAGCACTGCGTTCCTTGGGAAATCAGAGTTGGGTTTGGGGATGCTGCTACTGCTTGCCTGAGCTAGACTCCAAGCTCGGTGGAAGATACTCGCATGGAGCGAAATACCCTTTGCCCTAGCATACCCTCTGCCTGAGAGAGAAGCCAAGAGTGGGGAAGGCTCAGCACGCCGCCCCCGGAGAAGAGAAAGAGCCGTTGGCCTTGGGGTCAGGAAACGCTCGGGAAGCAGGATAACCTGCCGTGGCATTAACAGCAGGCCGGTGGCAAGACAAGTGTCACCTGCTCCATGTGCGGAGCGATGGAACCCCGGCTGCTAAGGAGACATGAGGGGACGACTAGGGCAGAGGAGCGTGAACCACTCTGAGGAAGGAGTCTGGGCAGAAGGCAGGCCTGTCCTGTGCCTCTGGTCGCAAGGGGAGATCATCTCCTTGGCCACCTGTCCCAAGGGCAGACTTGGGCTTGCCACCAGGTGCTATACCCGGAACGCGCAGAAACAAACCCATGGAGAAACGGGCAGTCAGATGCCGTCTTCCACCAAGATGTGGCAGCGATGTGGGTGGCAGTGCGTGTGCCGGGAAAGGAGTGGAGACAGTCCCCCACAGTTCCCTGTCCCAGTGCCCGGGCGTGTGCAGTGATCCTGTCACCTCCTCTCTCCTGTGGTGAAGGCACTGGCCTAGACCCCGAGTCTGCCTGTGCACCAGAGCAAAAGGCAAAGGCTTTCCTACCCCAGGAGATGGTAATAGGCATAGAGTGCCATGCTAAGACATGCACGCTGCTGCAGGGTTGGGACTGTGTCTGCTTAGTTCGGCATAGCAAGGTGAACCCCGGGCGTGATCTTGAAGCCCGGGAAAGCAAGTCCCAAGAGGCACCAGCTCTCCCGCCTCTCTTCTTCCCTGCCGCGACAGAGTGAACACCCAAAGCCTTTCTGAGGAAACAGCAGCGAAGTGTGGTTCGTGCCAAGCTGAAAACCTCTGCGAAAGCATAGCAGTCGCGGGGAAATCAGAGTCGGTTCCGTGGGCTGCTTTTGTTGCTTGCCTTAGCCTAGTATTCGCAGCACTATGGGAGCATACGGCATAGAGCGAAATCCTCTTTGCCCTGGGCATCGCCTCTGGAAAAGCATAGCATTCTTTGTGAAACCAGATTCGGTTCTGAGGGATTCTCCTGTTGCCTGAGCTGGTCTCCTCAGCACGGTGTAATAAACCCGCATGGAACGAAATCTTCTTTGCCTGTGCATCTCTCTGCCTGAGAGAGAAGCGAGCTTGCGCCTGTGGAAAGAGCCTTAAGGAAAGGGACTTGTCTTTCACGGTGCTCCCCAGGAGCAAGCTGCCCTGTGAGAAGAGCAGGAGCCGTTGGCCTTCTGGTCTGGAAAAGGTTGCTAAGCTGGAGAGCCTTCCCAGGCAGGCACAGCGGCCAGTGACAATACAAGGGTCACTAGCTCCCTGTGCAGAGAAGGAAGTCTGGCCAGCTAAGGAGACAGGAGGGGATGAGGTGGGCAGGGCGCGTGGTCCTCTCTTAGAAAGGAGGCTGGGCAGAGAGCATGCCTGTCCTGAGCCTCTGGGCTTAAGGAGACAGCAGCTCCTTGGCCACCTGTCCCTGGGGCAGACATGCACTAGCCACCAGGCGCCTACCCTGAACTCGCAGAAACAGCTCCCTGAAATAACGGGGAGTCAGATGCCGTCTTCCTCCAGGATGTGGAAGCTTGGAGGAGGCACGGGGTTTCAGGGGAAGGAGTGGGGACAGTCCCCCAAAGCGCCCTATTAAGTGCACGGGCGGTGGGCTGGGATCCTGTCACCTTTCCTTTCCTGTGGGGAAAGCACTGGCCTAGTCCGCGAATCCGCCGGAGCGCCAGAGTAAAGGGCCAAGCGATGCCTACACTGGGAGATGGTGGTGTGCATAGAGTGCCATCCAAGGCTACGCGCGCTATAGCAGCATCGTGGCTGTGTCTGCTTAGTTCGGCCTGGCAGGGTGATCCCAGGACGCGAAAATGGATCCCTGGAAAGCAAGGACCAAGAGGCACCAGCTCTCCTGCAGCTCTTCTTCCCTGAGGCAACTGAAGGTTTGCTGAGGAAGCAGCAGCGAAGTGCTGTTCGCTCCAAGCCAAAGCCTCTACGAAAGCACAGCATTCGCTGAGAAATGTTCTGTGGGCTGCTGCTGCTTGCCTGAGACCAGTATCACGGTGGGAGAAACCCGCATACAGCGAAAGCCTCATTGCCTGGGCATCTCCCTGTGAAAGCACTGCGTTCCTTCGGAAATCAGAGTTGGGTTTGGGGATGCTGCTACTGCTTGCCTGAGCTAGACTCCAAGCTCGGTGGAAGATACTCGCATGGAGCGAAATACCCTTTGCCCTAGCATACCCTCTGCCTGAGAGAGAAGCCAAGAGTGGGGAAGGCTCAGCACGCCGCCCCCGGAGAAGAGAAAGAGCCGTTGGCCTTGGGGTCAGGAAACGCTCGGGAAGCAGGATAACCTGCCGTGGCATTAACAGCAGGCCGGTGGCAAGACAAGTGTCACCTGCTCCATGTGCGGAGCGATGGAACCCCGGCTGCTAAGGAGACATGAGGGGACGACTAGGGCAGAGGAGCGTGAACCACTCTGAGGAAGGAGTCTGGGCAGAAGGCAGGCCTGTCCTGTGCCTCTGGTCGCAAGGGGAGATCATCTCCTTGGCCACCTGTCCCAAGGGCAGACTTGGGCTTGCCACCAGGTGCTATACCCGGAACGCGCAGAAACAAACCCATGGAGAAACGGGCAGTCAGATGCCGTCTTCCACCAAGATGTGGCAGCGATGTGGGTGGCAGTGCGTGTGCCGGGAAAGGAGTGGAGACAGTCCCCCACAGTTCCCTGTCCCAGTGCCCGGGCGTGTGCAGTGATCCTGTCACCTCCTCTCTCCTGTGGTGAAGGCACTGGCCTAGACCCCGAGTCTGCCTGTGCACCAGAGCAAAAGGCAAAGGCTTTCCTACCCCAGGAGATGGTAATAGGCATAGAGTGCCATGCTAAGACATGCACGCTGCTGCAGGGTTGGGACTGTGTCTGCTTAGTTCGGCATAGCAAGGTGAACCCCGGGCGTGATCTTGAAGCCCGGGAAAGCAAGTCCCAAGAGGCACCAGCTCTCCCGCCTCTCTTCTTCCCTGCCGCGACAGAGTGAACACCCAAAGTTTTTCTGAAGAAACAGCAGCGAAGTGCGGTTCGTGCCAAGCTGAAAACCTCTCCGAAAGCATAGCAGTCGCGGGGAAATCAGAGTCGGTTCTGTGGGCTGCTTTTGTTGCTTGCCTTAGCCTAGTATTCGCAGCACTATGGGAGCATACGGCATAGAGCGAAATCCTCTTTGCCCTGGGCATCGCCTCTGGGAAAGCATAGCATTCTTTGCGAAACCAGATTCGGGTCTGAAGGATTCTCCTGTTGCCTGAGCTGGTCTCCTCAGCACGGTGTAATAAACCCGCATGGAACGAAATCTTCTTTGCCTGTGCATCTCTCTGCCTGAGAGAGAAGCGAGCTTGCGCCTGTGGAAAGAGCCTTAAGGAAAGGGACTTGTCTTCCACGGCGCTCCCCAGGAGCATGTCTGTGAAAGGTGCAGCAAGCTGCCCAGTGAGAAGAGCAGGAGCCGTTGGCCTTCTGGTCTGGAAAAGGTTGCTAAGCAGGAGAGCCTTCCCAGGCAGGCACAGCGGACAGTGACAATACAAGTGTCACTAGCTCCCTGTGCAGAGAAGGAAGTCTGGCCAGCTAAGGAGACAGGAGGGGATGAGGTGGGCAGGGCGCGTGGTCCTCTCTTAGAAAGGAGTCTGGGCAGAGAGCATGCCTGTCTTGAGCCTCTGGGCTTAAGGAGACAGCAGCTCCTTGGCCACCTGTCCCTGGGGCAGACATGCACTAGCCACCAGGCGCCTACCCTGAACTCGCAGAAACAGCTCCTGAAATAACGGGGAGTCAGATGCCGTCTTCCTCCAGGATGTGGAAGCTTGGAGGAGGCACGGGGTTTCAGGGGAAGGAGTGGGGACAGTCCCCCAAAGCTCCCTATTAAGTGCACGGGTGGTGTGCTGGGATCCTGTAACCTTTCCTTCCTGTGGGAAAAGCACTGGACTAGTCCGCGAGTCCGCCTGAGCGCCAGAGTAAAGGGCCAAGCGATGCCTACACTGGGAGATGGTGGTGTGCATAGAGTGCCATCCAAGGCTGCGCGCGATATAGCAGCATCGTGGCTGTGTCTGCTTCGTTCGGCCTGGCAGGGTGATCCCAGGACGCGAACATGGATCCCTGGAAAGCAAGGACCAAGAGGCACCAGCTCTCCCGCAGCTCTTCTTCCCTGAGGCAACTGAAGGCTTGCTGAGGAAACAGCAGCGAAGTGCTGTTCGCTCCAAGCCAAAGCCTCTGCGAAAGCACAGCATTCGCTGAGAAATGTTCTGTGGGCTGCTGCTGCTTGCCTGAGCCCAGTCTCACGGTGGGAGAAACCCGCATACAGCGAAAGCCTCATTGCCTGGGCATCTCCCTGTGAAAGCACTGCGTTCCTTGGGAAATCGGAGTTGGGTTTGGGGATGCTGCTACTGCTTGCCTGAGCTAGACTCCGAAGCTCAATGGAAGATAATCGCATGGAGCGAAATACCCTTTGCCCTAGCATACCCTATGCCTGAGAGAGAAACCAAGAGTGGGGCAGGCTCAGCACGCCGCCCCCGGAGAAGAGAAGGAGCCGTTGGCCTTGGGGTCAGGAAACGTTCGGGAAGCAGGATAAGCTGCCGTGGAATTAACAGCAGGCCGGTGGCAAGACAAGTGTCACCTGCTCCATGTGCGGAGCGATGGAACCCAGGCTGCTAAGGAGACATGAGGGGACGACTAGGGCAGAGGAGCGTGAAACACTCTGAGGAAGGAGTCTGGGCAGAAGGCAGGCCTGTCCTGTGCCTCTAGTCGCAAGGGGAGATCATCTCCTTGGCCACCTGTCCCAAGGGCAGACGGGCTTGCCACCAGGTGTTATACCCAGAACGCACAGAAACAAACCCATGGAGAAACGGGCAGTCAGATGCCGTCTTCCACCAAGATGTGGCAGCGATGTGGGTGGCAGTGCGTGTGCCGGGAAAGGAGTGGAGACAGTCCCCCACAGTTCCCTGTCCCAGTGCCCGGGCGTGTGCAGTGATCCTGTCACCTCCTCTCTCCTGTGGTGAAGGCACTGGCCTAGACCCCGAGTCTGCCTGTGCGCCAGAGCAAAAGGCAAAGCCTTTCCTACCCCAGGAGATGGTAATAGGCATAGAGTGCCATGCTAAGACATGCACGCTGCTGCAGGGTTGGGACTGTGTCTGCTTAGTTCGGCATAGCAAGGTGAACCCCGGGCGTGATCTTGAAGCCCGGGAAAGCAAGTCCCAAGAGGCACCAGCTCTCCCGCCTCTCTTCTTCCCTGCCGCGACAGAGTGAACACCCAAAGCCTTTCTGAGGAAACAGCAGCGAAGTGTGGTTCGTGCCAAGCTGAAAACCTCTGCGAAAGCATAGCAGTCGCGGGGAAATCAGAGTCGGTTCTGTGGGCTGCTTTTGTTGCTTGCCTTAGCCTAGTATTCGCAGCACTATGGGAGCATACGGCATAGAGCGAAATCCTCTTTGCCCTGGGCATCGCCTCTGGAAAAGCATAGCATTCTTTGTGAAACCAGATTCGGTTCTGAGGGATTCTCCTGTTGCCTGAGCTGGTCTCCTCAGCACGGTGTAATAAACCCGCATGGAACGAAATCTTCTTTGCCTGTGCATCTCTCTGCCTGAGAGAGAAGCGAGCTTGCGCCTGTGGAAAGAGCCTTAAGGAAAGGGACTTGTCTTTCACGGTGCTCCCCAGGAGCAAGCTGCCCTGTGAGAAGAGCAGGAGCCGTTGGCCTTCTGGTCTGGAAAAGGTTGCTAAGCTGGAGAGCCTTCCCAGGCAGGCACAGCGGCCAGTGACAATACAAGGGTCACTAGCTCCCTGTGCAGAGAAGGAAGTCTGGCCAGCTAAGGAGACAGGAGGGGATGAGGTGGGCAGGGCGCGTGGTCCTCTCTTAGAAAGGAGGCTGGGCAGAGAGCATGCCTGTCCTGAGCCTCTGGGCTTAAGGAGACAGCAGCTCCTTGGCCACCTGTCCCTGGGGCAGACATGCACTAGCCACCAGGCGCCTACCCTGAACTCGCAGAAACAGCTCCCTGAAATAACGGGGAGTCAGATGCCGTCTTCCTCCAGGATGTGGAAGCTTGGAGGAGGCACGGGGTTTCAGGGGAAGGAGTGGGGACAGTCCCCCAAAGCGCCCTATTAAGTGCACGGGCGGTGGGCTGGGATCCTGTCACCTTTCCTTTCCTGTGGGGAAAGCACTGGCCTAGTCCGCGAGTCCGCCGGAGCGCCAGAGTAAAGGGCCAAGCGATGCCTACACTGGGAGATGGTGGTGTGCATAGAGTGCCATCCAAGGCTACGCGCGCTATAGCAGCATTGTGGCTGTGTCTGCTTAGTTCGGCCTGGCAGGGTGATCCCAGGACACGAAAATGGATCCCTGGAAAGCAAGGACCAAGAGGCACCAGCTCTCCTGCAGCTCTTCTTCCCTGAGGCAACTGAAGGCTTGCTGAGGAAGCAGCAGCGAAGTGCTGTTCGCTCCAAGCCAAAGCCTCTGCGAAAGCACAGCATTCGCTGAGAAATGTTCTGTGGGCTGCTGCTGCTTGCCTGAGACCAGTATCACGGTGGGAGAAACCCGCATACAGCGAAAGCCTCATTGCCTGGGCATCTCCCTGTGAAAGCACTGCGTTCCTTGGGAAATCAGAGTTGGGTTTGGGGATGCTGCTACTGCTTGCCTGAGCTAGACTCCAAGCTCGGTGGAAGATACTCGCATGGAGCGAAATACCCTTTGCCCTAGCATACCCTCTGCCTGAGAGAGAAGCCAAGAGTGGGGAAGGCTCAGCACGCCGCCCCCGGAGAAGAGAAAGAGCCGTTGGCCTTGGGGTCAGGAAACGCTCGGGAAGCAGGATAACCTGCCGTGGCATTAACAGCAGGCCGGTGGCAAGACAAGTGTCACCTGCTCCATGTGCGGAGCGATGGAACCCCGGCTGCTAAGGAGACATGAGGGGACGACTAGGGCAGAGGAGCGTGAACCACTCTGAGGAAGGAGTCTGGGCAGAAGGCAGGCCTGTCCTGTGCCTCTGGTCGCAAGGGGAGATCATCTCCTTGGCCACCTGTCCCAAGGGCAGACTTGGGCTTGCCACCAGGTGCTATACCCGGAACGCGCAGAAACAAACCCATGGAGAAACGGGCAGTCAGATGCCGTCTTCCACCAAGATGTGGCAGCGATGTGGGTGGCAGTGCGTGTGCCGGGAAAGGAGTGGAGACAGTCCCCCACAGTTCCCTGTCCCAGTGCCCGGGCGTGTGCAGTGATCCTGTCACCTCCTCTCTCCTGTGGTGAAGGCACTGGCCTAGACCCCGAGTCTGCCTGTGCGCCAGAGCAAAAGGCAAAGCCTTTCCTACCCCAGGAGATGGTAATAGGCATAGAGTGCCATGCTAAGACATGCACGCTGCTGCAGGGTTGGGACTGTGTCTGCTTAGTTCGGCATAGCAAGGTGAACCCCGGGCCTGATCTTGAAGCCCGGGGAAGCAAGTCCCAAGAGGCACCAGCTCTCCCGCCTCTCTTCTTCCCTGCCGCGACAGAGTGAACACCCAAAGTTTTTCTGAAGAAACAGCAGCGAAGTGCGGTTCGTGCCAAGCTGAAAACCTCTGCGAAAGCATAGCAGTCGCGGGGAAATCAGAGTCGGTTCTGTGGGCTGCATTTGTTGCTTGCCTTAGCCTAGTATTCGCAGCACTATGGGAGTATACGGCATAGAGCGAAATCCTCTTTGCCCTGGGCATCGCCTCTGGGAAAGCATAGCATTCTTTGCGAAACCAGATTCGGGTCTGAGGGATTCTCCTGTTGCCTGAGCTGGTCTCCTCAGCACGGTGTAATCAACCCGCATGGAACGAAATCTTCTTTGCCTGTGCATCTCTCTGCCTGAGAGAGAAGCGAGCTTGCGCCTGTGGAAAGAGCCTTAAGGAAAGGGACATGTCTTTCATGGCGCTCCCCAGGAGCATGTCTGTGAAAGGTGCAGCAAGCTGCCCAGTGAGAAGTGCAGGAGCCGTTGGCCTTCTGGTCTGGAAAAGGTTGCTAAGCAGGAGAGCCTTCCCCGGCAGGCACAGCGGCCAGTGACAATACAAGTGTCACTAGCTCCCTGTACAGAGAAGGAAGTCTGGCCAGCTAAGGAGACAGGAGGGGATGAGGTGGGCAGGGCGCGTGGTCCTCTCTTAGAAAGGAGTCTGGGCAGAGAGCATGCCTGTCCTGAGCCTCTGGGCTTAAGGAGACAGCAGCTCTTTGGCCACCTGTCCCTGGGGCAGACATGCACTAGCCACCAGGCGCCTACCCTGAACTCGCAGAAACAGCTCCCTGAAATAACGGGGAGTCAGATGCCGTCTTCCTCCAGGATGTGGAAGCTTGGAGGAGGCACGGGGTTTCAAGGGAAGGAGTGGGGACCGTCCCCCAAAGCTCCCTATTAAGTGCACGGGCGGTGGGCTGGGATCCTGTCACCTTTCCTTTCCTGTGGGGAAAGCACTGGCCTAGTCCGCGAGTCCGCCGGAGCGCCAGAGTAAAGGGCCAAGCGATGCCTACACTGGGAGATGGTGGTGTGCATAGAGTGCCATCCAAGTCTACACGCGCTATAGCAGCATCGTGGCTGTGTCTGCTTAGTTCGGCCTGGCAGGGTGATCCCAGGACGCGAACATGGATCCCTGGAAAGCAAGGACCAAGAGGCACCAGCTCTCCCGCAGCTCTTCTTCCCTGAGGCAACTGAAGGCTTGCTGAGGAACCAGCAGCGAAGTGCTGTTCGCTCCAAGCCAAAGCCTCTGCGAAAGCACAGCATTCGCTGAGAAATGTTCTGTGGGCTGCTGCTGCTTGCCTGAGCTCAGTCTCACGGTGGGAGAAACCCGCATACAGCGAAAGCCTCATTGCCTGGGCATCTCCCTTTGAAAGCACTGCGTTCCTTGGGAAATCGGAGTTGGGTTTGGGGATGCTGCTACTGCTAGCCTGAGCTAGACTCCGGAGCTCGGTGGAAGATACTCACATGGAGCGAAATACCATTTGCCCTAGCATACCCTCTGCCTGAGAGAGAAGCCAAGAGTGGGGAAGGCTCAGCACGCCGCCCCCGGAGAAGAGAAGGAGCCGTTGGCCTTGGGGTCAGGAAACGTTCGGGAAGCAAGATAACCTGCCGTGGCATTAACAGCAGGCCGGTGGCAAGACAAGTGTCACCTGCTCCATGTGCGGAGCGATGGAACCCGGGCTGCTAAGGAGACATGAGGGGACGACTAGGGCAGAGGAGCGTGAACCACTCTGAGGAAGGAGTCTGGGCAGAAGGCAGGCCTGTCCTGTGCCTCTAGTCGCAAGGGGAGATTCTCTCCTTGGCCACCTGTCCCAAGGGCAGACGGCCTGCCACCAGGTGCTATACCAAGAACGCACATAAACAAACCCATGGAGAAACGGGCAGTCAGATGCCGTCTTCCACCAAGATGTGGCAGCGATGTGGGTGGCAGTGCGTGTGCCGGGAAAGGAGTGGAGACAGTCCCCCACAGTTCCCTGTCCCAGTGCCCGGGCGTGTGCAGTGATCCTGTCACCTCCTCTCTCCTGTGGTGAAGGCACTGGCCTAGACCCCGAGTCTGCCTGTGCGCCAGAGTAAAAGGCAAAGCCTTTCCTACCCCAGGAGATGGTAATAGGCATAGAGTGCCATGCTAAGACATGCACGCTGCTGCAGGGTTGGGACTGTGTCTGCTTAGTTCGGCCTAGCAAGGTGAACCCCGGGCGTGATCATGAAGCCCGGGAAAGCAAGTCCCAAGAGGCACCAGCTCTCCCGCCTCTCTTCTTCCCTGCCGCGACAGAGTGAACACCCAAAGCCTTTCTGAGGAAACAGCAGCGAAGTGTGGTTCGTGCCAAGCTGAAAACCTCTGCGAAAGCATAGCAGTCGCGGGGAAATCAGAGTCGGTTCTGTGGGCTGCTTTTGTTGCTTGCCTTAGCCTAATAATCGCAGCAACATGGGAGCATACGGCATAGAGCGAAATCCTCTTTGCCCTGGGCATCGCCTCTGGGAAAGCATAGCATTCTTTGCGAAACCAGATTCGGGTCTGAGGGATTCTCCTGTTGCCTGAGCTGGTCTCCTCAGCACGGTGTAATAAACCCGCATGGAACGAAATCTTCTTTGCCTGTGCATCTCTCTGCCTGAGAGAGAAGCGAGCTTGCGCCTGTGGAAAGAGCCTTAAGGAAAGGGACTTGTCTTTCACGGTGCTCCCCAGGAGCATGTCTGTGAAAGGTGCAGCAAGCTGCCCAGTGAGAAGAGCAGGAGCCGTTGGCCTTCTGGTCTGGAAAAGGTTGCTAAGCAGGAGAGCCTTCCCAGGCAGGCACAGCGGCCAGTGACAATACAAGTGTCACTAGCTCCCTGTGCAGAGAAGGAAGTCTGGCCAGCTAAGGAGACAGGAGGGGATGAGGTGGGAGGGCGCGTGGTCCTCTCTTAGAAAGGATTCTGGGCAGAGAGCATGCCTGTCCTGAGCCTCTGGGCTTAAGGAGACAGCAGCTCCTTGGCCACCTGTCCCTGGGGCAGACATGCACTAGCCACCAGGCGCCTACCCTGAACTCGCAGAAACAGCTCCCTGAAATAACAGGGAGTCAGATGCCGTCTTCCTCCAGGATGTGGAAGCTTGGAGGAGGCACGGGGTTTCAGGGGAAGGAGTGGGAACAGTCCCCCAAGGCTCCCTATTAAGTGCACGGGCGGTGTGCTGGGATCCTGTCACCTTTCCTTTCCTGTGGGGAAAGCACTGGCCTAGTCCGCGAGTCCGCCTGAGCGCCAGAGTAAAGGGCCAAGCGATGCCTACACTGGGAGTTGGTGGTGTGCATAGAGTGCCATCCAAGGCTACGCGCGCTATAGCAGCATCGTGGCTGTGTCTGCTTAGTTCGGCCTGGCAGGGTGATCCCAGGACGCGAACATGGATCCCTGGAAAGCAAGGACCAAGAGGCACCAGCTCTCCCGCAGCTCTTCTTCCCTGAGGCAACTGAAGGCTTGCTGAGGAAGCAGCAGCGAAGTGCTGTTCGCTCCAAGCCAAAGCCTCTGCGAAAGCACAGCATTCGCTGAGAAATGTTCTGTGGGCTGCTGCTGCTTGCCTGAGCCCAGTATCACGGTGGGAGAAACCCGCATACAGCGAAAGCCTCATTGCCTGGGCATCTCCCTGTGAAAGCACTGCGTTCCTTGGGAAATCAGAGTTGGGTTTGGGGATGCTGCTACTGCTTGCCTGAGCTAGACTCCGGAGCTCGGTGGAAGATACTCACATGGAGCGAAATACCCTTTGCCCTAGCATACCCTCTGCCTGAGAGAGAAGCCAAGAGTGGGGAAGGCTCAGCACGCCGCCCCGGGAGAAGAGAAGGAGCCGTTGGCCTTGGGGTCAGGAAACGCTCGGGAAGCAGGATAACCTGCCGTGGCATTAACAGCAGGCCGGTGGCAAGACAAGTGTCACCTGCTCCATGTGCGGAGCGATGGAACCCCGGCTGCTAAGGAGACATGAGGGGACGACTAGGGCAGAGGAGCGTGAACCACTCTGAGGAAGGAGTCTGGGCAGAAGGCAGGCCTGTCCTGTGCCTCTGGTCGCAAGGGGAGATCATCTCCTTGGCCACCTGTCCCAAGGGCAGACTTGGGCTTGCCACCAGGTGCTATACCCGGAACGCGCAGAAACAAACCCATGGAGAAACGGGCAGTCAGATGCCGTCTTCCACCAAGATGTGGCAGCGATGTGGGTGGCAGTGCGTGTGCCGGGAAAGGAGTGGAGACAGTCCCCCACAGTTCCCTGTCCCAGTGCCCGGGCGTGTGCAGTGATCCTGTCACCTCCTCTCTCCTGTGGTGAGGGCACTGGCCTAGACCCCGAGTCTCCCTGTGCGCCAGAGCAAAAGGCAAAGCCTTTCCTACCCCAGGAGATGGTAATAGGCATAGAGTGCCATGCTAAGACATGCACGCTGCTGCAGGGTTGGGACTGTGTCTGCTTAGTTCGGCATAGCAAGGTGAACCCCGGGCGTGATCTTGAAGCCCGGGAAAGCAAGTCCCAAGAGGCACCAGCTCTCCCGCCTCTCTTCTTCCCTGCCGCGACAGAGTGAACACCCAAAGTTTTTCTGAGGAAACAGCAGCGAAGTGCGGTTCGTGCCAAGCTGAAAACCTCTGCGAAAGCATAGCAGTCGCGGGGAAATCAGAGTCGGTTCTGTGGGCTGCTTTTGTTGCTTGCCTTAGCCTAGTATTCGCAGCACTATGGGAGCATACGGCATAGAGGGAAATCCTCTTTGCCCTGGGCATCACCTCTGGGAAAGCATAGCATTCTTTGTGAAACCAGATTCGGGTCTGAGGGATTCTCCTGTTGCCTGAGCTGGCCTCCTTAGAACGGTGTAATAAACCCGCATGGAACGAAATCTTCTTTGCCTGTGCATCTCTCTGCCTGAGAGAGAAGCGAGCTTGCGCCTGTGGAAAGAGCCTTAAGGAAAGGGACTTGTCTTTCACGGTGCTCCCCAGGAGCAAGTTGCCCTGTGAGAAGAGCAGGAGCCGTTGGCCTTCTGGTCTGGAAAAGGTTGCTAAGCAGGAGAGCCTTCCCAGGCAGGCACAGCGGCCAGTGACAATACAAGTGTCACTAGCTCCCTGTGCAGAGAAGTTAGTCTGGCCAGCTAAGGAGACAGGAGGGGATGAGGTGGGCAGGGCGCGTGGTCCTCTCTTAGAAAGGAGTCTGGGCAGAGTGCATGCCTGTCCTGAGCCTCTGGGCTTAAGGAGACAGCAGCTCCTTGGCCACCTGTCCCTGGGGCAGACATGCACTAGCCACCAGGCGCCTACCCTGAACTCGCAGAAACAGCTCCCTGAAATAACGGGGAGTCAGATGCCGTCTTCCTCCAGGATGTGGAAGCTTGGAGGAGGCACGGGGTTTCAGGGGAAGGAGTGGGGACTGTCCCCCAAAGCTACCTATTAAGTGCACGGGCGGTGGGCTTTGATCCTGTCACCTTTCCTTTCCTGTGGGGAAAGCACTGGCCAAGTCCGCGAGTCCGCCTGAGCGCCAGAGTAAAGGGCCAAGCGATGCCTACACTGGGAGATGGTGGTGTGCATAGAGTGCCATCCAAGGCTACGCGCGCTATAGCAGCATCGTGGCTGTGTCTGCTTAGTTCGGCCTGGCAGGGTGATCCCAGGACGCGAACATGGATCCCTGGAAAGCAAGGACCAAGAGGCACCAGCTCTCCCGCAGCTCTTCTTCCCTGAGGCAACTGAAGGCTTGCTGAGGAAGCAGCAGCGAAGTGCTGTTCGCTCCAAGCCAAAGCCTCTGCGAAAGCACAGCATTCGCTGAGAAATGTTCTGTGGGCTGCTGCTGCTTGCCTGAGCCCAGGCTCACGGTGGGAGAAACCCGCATACAGCGAAAGCCTCATTGCCTGGGCATCTCCCTGTGAAAGCACTGCGTTCCTTGGGAAATCAGAGTTGGGTTTGGGGATGCTGCTACTGCTTGCCTGAGCTAGACTCCGGAGCTCGGTGGAAGATACTCGCATGGAGCGGACTACCCTTTGCCCTAGCATACCCTCTGCCTGAGAGAGAAGCCAAGAGTGGGGCAGGCTCAGCACGCCGCCCCCGGAGAAGAGAAGGAGCCGTTGGCCTTGGGGTCAGGAAACGCTCGGGAAGCAGGATAACCTGCCGTGGCATTAACAGCAGGCCGGTGGCAAGACAAGTGTCACCTGCTCCATGTGCGGAGCGATGGAACCCCGGCTGCTAAGGAGACATGAGGGGACGACTAGGGCAGAGGAGCGTGAACCACTCTGAGGAAGGAGTCTGGGCAGAAGGCAGGCCTGTCCTGTGCCTCTAGTCGCAAGGGGAGATCATCTCCTTGGCCACCTGTCCCAAGGGCAGACTTGGGCTTGCCACCAGGTGCTATACCCGGAACGCGCAGAAACAAACCCATGGAGAAACGGGCAGTCAGATGCCGTCTTCCACCAAGATGTGGCAGCGATGTGGGTGGCAGGGCGTGTGCCGGGAAAAGATTCGAGACTGTCCCCCACAGTTGCCCGTCCCAGTGCACGGGCCGTGTGCAGAGATCCTGTCGCCTCCTCTCTCCTGTGGTGAAGGCACTGGCCTAGACCCCGAGTCTGCCTGTGCGCCAGAGCAAAAGGCAAAGCCTTTCCTACCCCAGGAGATGGTAATAGGCATAGAGTGCCATGCTAAGACATGCACGCTGCTGCAGGGTTGGGACTGTGTCTGCTTAGTTCGGCATAGCAAGGTGAACCCCGGGCGTGATCTTGAAGCCCGGGAAAGCAAGTCCCAAGAGGCACCAGCTCTCCCGCCTCTCTTCTTCCCTGCCGCGACAGAGTGAACACCCAAAGCCTTTCTGAGGAAACAGCAGCGAAGTGTGGTTCGTGCCAAGCTGAAAACATCTGCGAAAGCATAGCAGTCGCGAGGAAATCAGAGTCGGTTCTGTGGGCTGCTTTTGTTGCTTGCCTTAGCCTAGTATTTGCAGCACTATGGGAGCATAGGGCATAGAGCGAAATCCTCTTTGCCCTGGGCATCGCCTCTGGGAAAGCATAGCATTCTTTGCGAAACCAGATTCGGGTCTGAGGGATTCTCCTGTTGCCTGAGCTGGTCTCCTCAGCACGGTGTAATAAACCCGCATGGAACGAAATCTTCTTTGCCTGTGCATCTCTCTGCCTGAGAGAGAAGCGAGCTTGCGCCTGTGGAAAGAGCCTTAGGAAAGGGACTTGTCTTCCACGGTGCTCCCCAGGAGCATGTCTGTGAAAGGTGCAGCAAGCTGCCCTGTGAGAAGAGCTGGAGCCGTTGGCCTTCTGGTCTGGAAAAGGTTGCTAAGCAGGAGAGCCTTCCCAGGCAGGCACAGCGGCCAGTGACAATACAAGTGTCACTAGCTCCCTGTGCAGAGAAGGAAGTCTGGCCAGCTAAGGAGACAGGAGGGGATGAGGTGGGCAGGGCGTGTGGTCCTCTCTTAGAAAGGATTCTGGGCAGAGAAAATGCCTGTCCTGAGCCTCTGGGCTTAAGGAGACAGCAGCTCCTTGGCCACCTGTCCCTGGGGCAGACATGCACTAGCCACCAGGCGCCTACCCTGAACTCGCAGATTCAGCTCCCTGAAATAACAGGGAGTCAGATGCCGTCTTCCTCCAGGATGTGGAAGCTTGGAGGAGGCACGGGGTTTCAGGGGAAGGAGTGGGGACAGTCCCCCAAGGCTCCCTATTAAGTGCACGGGCAGTGTGCTGAGATCTGTCACCTTTCCTTTCCTGTGGGGAAAGCACTGGCCTAGTCCGCGAGTCCGCCGGAGCGCCAGAGTAAAGGGCCAAGCGATGCCTACACTGGGAGATGGTGGTGTGCATAGAGTGCCATCCAAGGCTACGCGCCCTATAGCAGCATCGTGGCTGTGTCTGCTTAGTTCGGCCTGGCAGGGTGATCCCAGGACGCGAACATGGATCCCTGGAAAGCAAGGACCAAGAGGCACCAGCTCTCCCGCAGCTCTTCTTCCCTGAGGCAACTGAAGGCTTGCTGAGGAAGCAGCAGCGAAGTGCTGTTCGCTCCAAGCCAAAGCCTCTGCGAAAGCACAGCATTCGCTGAGAAATGTTCTGTGGGCTGCTGCTGCTTGCCTGAGCCCAGTATCACGGTGGGAGAAACCCGCATACTGCGAAAGCCTCATTGCCTGGGCATCTCCCTGTGAAAGCACTGCGTTCCTTGGGAAATCAGAGTTGGGTTTGGGGATGCTGCTACTGCTTGCCTGAGCTAGACTCCGGAGCTCGGTGGAAGATACTCGCATGGAGCGAAATACCCTTTGCCCTAGCATACCCTCTGCCTGAGAGAGAAGCCAAGAGTGGGGCAGGCTCAGCACGCCGCCCCCGGAGAAGAGAAGGAGCCGTTGGCCTTGGGGTCAGGAAACGCTCGGGAAGCAGGATAACCTGCCGTGGCATTAACAGCAGGCCGGTGGCAAGACAAGTGTCACCTGCTCCATGTGCGGAGCGATGGAACCCCGGCTGCTAAGGAGACATGAGGGGACGACTAGGGCAGAGGAGCGTGAACCACTCTGAGGAAGGAGTCTGGGCAGAAGGCAGGCCTGTCCTGTGCCTCTGGTCGCAAGGGGAGATCATCTCCTTGGCCACCTGTCCCAAGGGCAGACTTGGGCTTGCCACCAGGTGCTATACCCGGAACGCGCAGAAACAAACCCATGGAGAAACGGGCAGTCAGATGCCGTCTTCCACCAAGATGTGGCAGCGATGTGGGTGGCAGTGCGTGTGCCGGGAAAGGAGTGGAGACAGTCCCCCACAGTTCCCTGTCCCAGTGCCCGGGCGTGTGCAGTGATCCTGTCACCTCCTCTCTCCTGTGGTGAAGGCACTGGCCTAGACCCCGAGTCTGCCTGTGCGCCAGAGCAAAAGGCAAAGTCTTTCCTACCCCAGGAGATGGTAATAGGCATAGAGTGCCATGCTAAGACATGCACGCTGCTGCAGGGTTGGGACTGTGTCTGCTTAGTTCGGCATAGCAAGGTGAACCCCGGGCGTGATCTTGAAGCCCGGGAAAGCAAGTCCCAAGAGGCACCACCTCTCCCACCTCTCTTCTTCCCTGCCGCGACAGAGTGAACACCCAAAGTTTTTCTGAGGAAACAGCAGCGAAGTGCGGTTCGTGCCAAGCTGAAAACCTCTGCGAAAGCATAGCAATCGCGGGGAAATCAGAGTCGGTTCTGTGGGCTGCTTTTGTTGCTTGCCTTAGCCTAGTATTCGCAGCACTATGGGAGCATAGGGCATAGAGCGAAATCCTCTTTGCCCTGGGCATCGCCTCTGGGAAAGCATAGCATTCTTTGCGAAACCAGATTCGGGTCTGAGGGATTCTCCTGTTGCCTGAGCTGGTCTCCTCAGCACGGTTAATAACCCGCATGGAACGAAATCTTCTTTGCCTGTGCATCTCTCTGCCTGAGAGAGAAGCGAGCTTGCGCCTGTGGAAAGAGCCTTAAGGAAAGGGACTTGTCTTTCACGGTGCTCCCCAGGAGCAAGCTGCCCTGTGAGAAGAGCAGGAGCCGTTGGCCTTCTGGTCTGGAAAAGGTTGCTAAGCTGGAGAGCCTTCCCAGGCAGGCACAGCGGCCAGTGACAATACAAGGGTCACTAGCTCCCTGTGCAGAGAAGGAAGTCTGGCCAGCTAAGGAGACAGGAGGGGATGAGGTGGGCAGGGCGCGTGGTCCTCTCTGAGAAAGGAGGCTGGGCAGAGAGCATGCCTGTCCTGAGCCTCTGGGCTTAAGGAGACAGCAGCTCCTTGGCCACCTGTCCCTGGGGCAGACATGCACTAGCCACCAGGCGCCTACCCTGAACTCGCAGAAACAGCTCCCTGAAATAACGGGGAGTCAGATGCCGTCTTCCTCCAGGATGTGGAAGCTTGGAGGAGGCACGGGGTTTCAGGGGAAGGAGTGGGGACAGTCCCCCAAAGCTCCCTATTAAGTGCACGGGTGGTGTGCTGGGATCCTGTAACCTTTCCTTCCTGTGGGAAAAGCACTGGACTAGTCCGCGAGTCCGCCTGAGCGCCAGAGTAAAGGGCCAAGCGATGCCTACACTGGGAGATGGTGGTGTGCATAGAGTGCCATCCAAGGCTGCGCGCGATATAGCAGCATCGTGGCTGTGTCTGCTTCGTTCGGCCTGGCAGGGTGATCCCAGGACGCGAGCATGGATCCCTGGAAAGCAAGGACCAAGAGGCACCAGCTCTCCCGCAGCTCTTCTTCCCTGAGGCAACTGAAGGCTTGCTGAGGAAACAGCAGCGAAGTGCTGTTCGCTCCAAGCCAAAGCCTCTGCGAAAGCACAGCATTCGCTGAGAAATGTTCTGTGGGCTGCTGCTGCTTGCCTGAGCCCAGTCTCACGGTGGGAGAAACCCGCATACAGCGAAAGCCTCATTGCCTGGGCATCTCCCTGTGAAAGCACTGCGTTCCTTGGGAAATCGGAGTTGGGTTTGGGGATGCTGCTACTGCTTGCCTGAGCTAGACTCCGAAGCTCAATGGAAGATAATCGCATGGAGCGAAATACCCTTTGCCCTAGCATACCCTATGCCTGAGAGAGAAACCAAGAGTGGGGCAGGCTCAGCACGCCGCCCCCGGAGAAGAGAAGGAGCCGTTGGCCTTGGGGTCAGGAAACGTTCGGGAAGCAGGATAAGCTGCCGTGGAATTAACAGCAGGCCGGTGGCAAGACAAGTGTCACCTGCTCCATGTGCGGAGCGATGGAACCCAGGCTGCTAAGGAGACATGAGGGGACGACTAGGGCAGAGGAGCGTGAAACACTCTGAGGAAGGAGTCTGGGCAGAAGGCAGGCCTGTCCTGTGCCTCTAGTCGCAAGGGGAGATCATCTCCTTGGCCACCTGTCCCAAGGGCAGACGGGCTTGCCACCAGGTGCTATACCCAGAACGCACAGAAACAAACCCATGGAGAAACGGGCAGTCAGATGCCGTCTTCCACCAAGATGTGGCAGCGATGTGGGTGGCAGTGCGTGTGCCGGGAAAGGAGTGGAGACAGTCCCCCACAGTTCCCTGTCCCAGTGCCCGGGCGTGTGCAGTGATCCTGTCACCTCCTCTCTCCTGTGGTGAAGGCACTGGCCTAGACCCCGAGTCTGCCTGTGCGCCAGAGCAAAAGGCAAAGCCTTTCCTACCCCAGGAGATGGTAATAGGCATAGAGTGCCATGCTAAGACATGCACGCTGCTGCAGGGTTGGGACTGTGTCTGCTTAGTTCGGCATAGCAAGGTGAACCCCGGGCGTGATCTTGAAGCCCGGGAAAGCAAGTCCCAAGAGGCACCAGCTCTCCCGCCTCTCTTCTTCCCTGCCGCGACAGAGTGAACACCCAAAGCCTTTCTGAGGAAACAGCAGCGAAGTGTGGTTCGTGCCAAGCTGAAAACCTCTGCGAAAGCATAGCAGTCGCGGGGAAATCAGAGTCGGTTCTGTGGGCTGCTTTTGTTGCTTGCCTTAGCCTAGTATTCGCAGCACTATGGGAGCATACGGCATAGAGCGAAATCCTCTTTGCCCTGGGCATCGCCTCTGGAAAAGCATAGCATTCTTTGTGAAACCAGATTCGGTTCTGAGGGATTCTCCTGTTGCCTGAGCTGGTCTCCTCAGCACGGTGTAATAAACCCGCATGGAACGAAATCTTCTTTGCCTGTGCATCTCTCTGCCTGAGAGAGAAGCGAGCTTGCGCCTGTGGAAAGAGCCTTAAGGAAAGGGACTTGTCTTTCACGGTGCTCCCCAGGAGCAAGCTGCCCTGTGAGAAGAGCAGGAGCCGTTGGCCTTCTGGTCTGGAAAAGGTTGCTAAGCTGGAGAGCCTTCCCAGGCAGGCACAGCGGCCAGTGACAATACAAGGGTCACTAGCTCCCTGTGCAGAGAAGGAAGTCTGGCCAGCTAAGGAGACAGGAGGGGATGAGGTGGGCAGGGCGCGTGGTCCTCTCTGAGAAAGGAGGCTGGGCAGAGAGCATGCCTGTCCTGAGCCTCTGGGCTTAAGGAGACAGCAGCTCCTTGGCCACCTGTCCCTGGGGCAGACATGCACTAGCCACCAGGCGCCTACCCTGAACTCGCAGAAACAGCTCCCTGAAATAACGGGGAGTCAGATGCCGTCTTCCTCCAGGATGTGGAAGCTTGGAGGAGGCACGGGGTTTCAGGGGAAGGAGTGGGGACAGTCCCCCAAAGCGCCCTATTAAGTGCACGGGCGGTGGGCTGGGATCCTGTCACCTTTCCTTTCCTGTGGGGAAAGCACTGGCCTAGTCCGCGAGTCCGCCGGAGCGCCAGAGTAAAGGGCCAAGCGATGCCTACACTGGGAGATGGTGGTGTGCATAGAGTGCCATCCAAGGCTACGCGCGCTATAGCAGCATTGTGGCTGTGTCTGCTTAGTTCGGCCTGGCAGGGTGATCCCAGGACACGAAAATGGATCCCTGGAAAGCAAGGACCAAGAGGCACCAGCTCTCCTGCAGCTCTTCTTCCCTGAGGCAACTGAAGGCTTGCTGAGGAAGCAGCAGCGAAGTGCTGTTCGCTCCAAGCCAAAGCCTCTGCGAAAGCACAGCATTCGCTGAGAAATGTTCTGTGGGCTGCTGCTGCTTGCCTGAGACCAGTATCACGGTGGGAGAAACCCGCATACAGCGAAAGCCTCATTGCCTGGGCATCTCCCTGTGAAAGCACTGCGTTCCTTGGGAAATCAGAGTTGGGTTTGGGGATGCTGCTACTGCTTGCCTGAGCTAGACTCCAAGCTCGGTGGAAGATACTCGCATGGAGCGAAATACCCTTTGCCCTAGCATACCCTCTGCCTGAGAGAGAAGCCAAGAGTGGGGAAGGCTCAGCACGCCGCCCCCGGAGAAGAGAAAGAGCCGTTGGCCTTGGGGTCAGGAAACGCTCGGGAAGCAGGATAACCTGCCGTGGCATTAACAGCAGGCCGGTGGCAAGACAAGTGTCACCTGCTCCATGTGCGGAGCGATGGAACCCCGGCTGCTAAGGAGACATGAGGGGACGACTAGGGCAGAGGAGCGTGAACCACTCTGAGGAAGGAGTCTGGGCAGAAGGCAGGCCTGTCCTGTGCCTCTGGTCGCAAGGGGAGATCATCTCCTTGGCCACCTGTCCCAAGGGCAGACTTGGGCTTGCCACCAGGTGCTATACCCGGAACGCGCAGAAACAAACCCATGGAGAAACGGGCAGTCAGATGCCGTCTTCCACCAAGATGTGGCAGCGATGTGGGTGGCAGTGCGTGTGCCGGGAAAGGAGTGGAGACAGTCCCCCACAGTTCCCTGTCCCAGTGCCCGGGCGTGTGCAGTGATCCTGTCACCTCCTCTCTCCTGTGGTGAAGGCACTGGCCTAGACCCCGAGTCTGCCTGTGCACCAGAGCAAAAGGCAAAGGCTTTCCTACCCCAGGAGATGGTAATAGGCATAGAGTGCCATGCTAAGACATGCACGCTGCTGCAGGGTTGGGACTGTGTCTGCTTAGTTCGGCATAGCAAGGTGAACCCCGGGCGTGATCTTGAAGCCCGGGAAAGCAAGTCCCAAGAGGCACCAGCTCTCCCGCCTCTCTTCTTCCCTGCCGCGACAGAGTGAACACCCAAAGCCTTTCTGAGGAAACAGCAGCGAAGTGTGGTTCGTGCCAAGCTGAAAACCTCTGCGAAAGCATAGCAGTCGCGGGGAAATCAGAGTCGGTTCCGTGGGCTGCTTTTGTTGCTTGCCTTAGCCTAGTATTCGCAGCACTATGGGAGCATACGGCATAGAGCGAAATCCTCTTTGCCCTGGGCATCGCCTCTGGAAAAGCATAGCATTCTTTGTGAAACCAGATTCGGTTCTGAGGGATTCTCCTGTTGCCTGAGCTGGTCTCCTCAGCACGGTGTAATAAACCCGCATGGAACGAAATCTTCTTTGCCTGTGCATCTCTCTGCCTGAGAGAGAAGCGAGCTTGCGCCTGTGGAAAGAGCCTTAAGGAAAGGGACTTGTCTTTCACGGTGCTCCCCAGGAGCAAGCTGCCCTGTGAGAAGAGCAGGAGCCGTTGGCCTTCTGGTCTGGAAAAGGTTGCTAAGCTGGAGAGCCTTCCCAGGCAGGCACAGCGGCCAGTGACAATACAAGGGTCACTAGCTCCCTGTGCAGAGAAGGAAGTCTGGCCAGCTAAGGAGACAGGAGGGGATGAGGTGGGCAGGGCGCGTGGTCCTCTCTTAGAAAGGAGGCTGGGCAGAGAGCATGCCTGTCCTGAGCCTCTGGGCTTAAGGAGACAGCAGCTCCTTGGCCACCTGTCCCTGGGGCAGACATGCACTAGCCACCAGGCGCCTACCCTGAACTCGCAGAAACAGCTCCCTGAAATAACGGGGAGTCAGATGCCGTCTTCCTCCAGGATGTGGAAGCTTGGAGGAGGCACGGGGTTTCAGGGG
This sequence comes from Mustela nivalis, assembly GCF_964662115.1. Lineage (NCBI taxonomy): Eukaryota > Metazoa > Chordata > Mammalia > Carnivora > Mustelidae > Mustela > Mustela nivalis. The sequence goes on from NW_028135960.1 coordinate 197,618, forward strand.
AAGGAGTGGGGACAGTCCCCCAAAGCGCCCTATTAAGTGCACGGGCGGTGGGCTGGGATCCTGTCACCTTTCCTTTCCTGTGGGGAAAGCACTGGCCTAGTCCGCGAATCCGCCGGAGCGCCAGAGTAAAGGGCCAAGCGATGCCTACACTGGGAGATGGTGGTGTGCATAGAGTGCCATCCAAGGCTACGCGCGCTATAGCAGCATCGTGGCTGTGTCTGCTTAGTTCGGCCTGGCAGGGTGATCCCAGGACGCGAAAATGGATCCCTGGAAAGCAAGGACCAAGAGGCACCAGCTCTCCTGCAGCTCTTCTTCCCTGAGGCAACTGAAGGTTTGCTGAGGAAGCAGCAGCGAAGTGCTGTTCGCTCCAAGCCAAAGCCTCTACGAAAGCACAGCATTCGCTGAGAAATGTTCTGTGGGCTGCTGCTGCTTGCCTGAGACCAGTATCACGGTGGGAGAAACCCGCATACAGCGAAAGCCTCATTGCCTGGGCATCTCCCTGTGAAAGCACTGCGTTCCTTCGGAAATCAGAGTTGGGTTTGGGGATGCTGCTACTGCTTGCCTGAGCTAGACTCCAAGCTCGGTGGAAGATACTCGCATGGAGCGAAATACCCTTTGCCCTAGCATACCCTCTGCCTGAGAGAGAAGCCAAGAGTGGGGAAGGCTCAGCACGCCGCCCCCGGAGAAGAGAAAGAGCCGTTGGCCTTGGGGTCAGGAAACGCTCGGGAAGCAGGATAACCTGCCGTGGCATTAACAGCAGGCCGGTGGCAAGACAAGTGTCACCTGCTCCATGTGCGGAGCGATGGAACCCCGGCTGCTAAGGAGACATGAGGGGACGACTAGGGCAGAGGAGCGTGAACCACTCTGAGGAAGGAGTCTGGGCAGAAGGCAGGCCTGTCCTGTGCCTCTGGTCGCAAGGGGAGATCATCTCCTTGGCCACCTGTCCCAAGGGCAGACTTGGGCTTGCCACCAGGTGCTATACCCAGAACGCGCAGAAACAAACCCATGGATAAACGGGCAGTCAGATGCCGTCTTCCACCAAGATGTGGCAGCGATGTGGGTGGCAGTGCGTGTGCCGGGAAAGGAGTGGAGACAGTCCCCCACAGTTCCCTGTCCCAGTGCCCGGGCGTGTGCAGTGATCCTGTCACATCCTCTCTCCTGTGGTGAAGGCACTGGCCTAGACCCCGAGTCTGCCTGTGCACCAGAGCAAAAGGCAAAGGCTTTCCTACCGCAGGAGATGGTAATAGGCATAGAGTGCCATGCTAAGACATGCACGCTGCTGCAGGGTTGGGACTGTGTCTGCTTAGTTTGGCATAGCAAGGTGAACCCCGGGCGTGATCTTGAAGCCCGGGAAAGCAAGTCCAAAGAGGCACCAGCTCTCCCGCCTCTCTTCTTCCCTGCCGCGACAGAGTGAACACCCAAAGCCTTTCTAGGGAAACAGCAGCGAAGTGTGGTTCGTGCCAAGCTGAAAACCTCTGCGAAAGCATAGCAGTCGCGTGGAAATCAGAGTCGGTTCTGTGGGCTGCTTTTGTTGCTTGCCTTAGCCTAGTATTCGCAGCACTATGGGAGCATACGGCATAGAGCGAAATCCTCTTTGCCCTGGGCATCGCCTCTGGGAAAGCATAGCATTCTTTGCGAAACCAGATTCGGGTCTGAGGGATTCTCCTGTTGCCTGAGCTGGTCTCCTCAGCACGGTGTAATAAACCCGCATGGAACGAAATCTTCTTTGCCTGTGCATCTCTCTGCCTGAGAGAGAAGCGAGCTTGCGCCTGTGGAAAGAGCCTTAAGGAAAGGGACTTGTCTTTCACGGTGCTCCCCAGGAGCAAGCTGCCCAGTGAGAAGAGCAGGAGCCGTTGGCCTTCTGGTCTGGAAAAGGTTGCTAAGCAGGAGAGCCTTCCCAGGCAGGCACAGCGGCCAGTGACAATACAAGTGTCACTAGCTCCCTGTGCAGAGAAGGAAGTCTGGCCAGCTAAGGAGACAGGAGGGGATGAGGTGGGCAGGGCGCGTGGTCCTCTCTTAGAAAGGAGTCTGGGCAGAGAGCATGCCTGTCCTGAGCCTCTGGGCTTAAGGAGACAGCAGCTCCTTGGCCACCTGTCCCTGGGGCAGACATGCACTAGCAACCAGGCGCCTACCCTGAACTCGCAGAACAGCTCCCTGAAATAACGGGGAGTCAGATGCCGTCTTCTTCCAGGATGTGGAAGCTTGGAGGAGGCACGGGGTTTCAGGGGAAGGAGTGGCGACAGTCCCCCAAGGCTCCCTATTAAGTGCACGGGCGGTGGGCTGGGATCCTGTCACCTTTCCTTTCCTGTGGGGAAAGCACTGGCCTAGTCCGCGAGTCCGCCGGAGCGCCAGAGTAAAGGGCCAAGCGATGCCTACACTGGGAGATGGTGGTGTGCATAGAGTGCCATCCAAGGCTACGCGCGCTATAGCAGCATCGTGGCTGTGTCTGCTTAGTTCGGCCTGGCAGGGTGATCCCAGGACGCGAACATGGATCCCTGGAAAGCAAGGACCAAGAGGCACCAGCTCTCCCGCAGCTCTTCTTCCCTGAGGCAACTGAAGGCTTGCTGAGGAAGCAGCAGCGAAGTGCTGTTCGCTCCAAGCCAAAGCCTCTGCGAAAGCACAGCATTCGCTGAGAAATGTTCTGTGGGCTGCTGCTGCTTGCCTGAGACAAGTCTCACGGTGGGAGAAACCGGCATACAGCGAAAGCCTCATTGCCTGGGCATCTCTGTGATAGCCCTGCGTTCCTTGGGAAATCAGAGTTGGGTTTGGGGATGCTGCTACTGCTTGCCTGAGCTAGAATCCGGAGCTCGGTGGAAGATACTCGCATGGAGCGAAATACCCTTTGCCCTAGCATACCCTCTGCCTGAGAGAGAAGCCAAGAGTGGGGAAGGCTCAGCACGCCGCCCCCGGAGAAGAGAAAGAGCCGTTGGCCTTGGGGTCAGGAAACGCTCGGGAAGCAGGATAACCTGCCGTGGCATTAACAGCAGGCCGGTGGCAAGACAAGTGTCACCTGCTCCATGTGCGGAGTGATGGAACCCCGGCTGCTAAGGAGACATGAGGGGACGACTAGGGCAGAGGAGCGTGAACCACTCTGAGGAAGGAGTCTGGGCAGAAGGCAGGCCTGTCCTGTGCCTCTGGTCGCAAGGGGAGATCATCTCCTTGGCCACCTGTCCCAAGGGCAGACTTGGGCTTGCCACCAGGTGCTATACCCGGAACGCGCAGAAACAAACCCATGGAGAAACGGGCAGTCAGATGCCGTCTTCCACCAAGATGTGGCAGCGATGTGGGTGGCAGTGCGTGTGCCGGGAAAGGAGTGGAGACAGTCCCCCACAGTTCCCTGTCCCAGTGCCCGGGCGTGTGCAGTGATCCTGTCACCTCCTCTCTCCTGTGGTGAAGGCACTGGCCTAGACCCCGAGTCTGCCTGTGCGCCAGAGCAAAAGGCAAAGCCTTTCCTACCCCAGGAGATGGTAATAGGCATAGAGTGCCATGCTAAGACATGCACGCTGCTGCAGGGTTGGGACTGTGTCTGCTTAGTTCGGCATAGCAAGGTGAACCCCGGGCCTGATCTTGAAGCCCGGGGAAGCAAGTCCCAAGAGGCACCAGCTCTCCCGCCTCTCTTCTTCCCTGCCGCGACAGAGTGAACACCCAAAGTTTTTCTGAAGAAACAGCAGCGAAGTGCGGTTCGTGCCAAGCTGAAAACCTCTGCGAAAGCATAGCAGTCGCGGGGAAATCAGAGTCGGTTCTGTGGGCTGCATTTGTTGCTTGCCTTAGCCTAGTATTCGCAGCACTATGGGAGTATACGGCATAGAGCGAAATCCTCTTTGCCCTGGGCATCGCCTCTGGGAAAGCATAGCATTCTTTGCGAAACCAGATTCGGGTCTGAGGGATTCTCCTGTTGCCTGAGCTGGTCTCCTCAGCACGGTGTAATCAACCCGCATGGAACGAAATCTTCTTTGCCTGTGCATCTCTCTGCCTGAGAGAGAAGCGAGCTTGCGCCTGTGGAAAGAGCCTTAAGGAAAGGGACATGTCTTTCATGGCGCTCCCCAGGAGCATGTCTGTGAAAGGTGCAGCAAGCTGCCCAGTGAGAAGTGCAGGAGCCGTTGGCCTTCTGGTCTGGAAAAGGTTGCTAAGCAGGAGAGCCTTCCCCGGCAGGCACAGCGGCCAGTGACAATACAAGTGTCACTAGCTCCCTGTACAGAGAAGGAAGTCTGGCCAGCTAAGGAGACAGGAGGGGATGAGGTGGGCAGGGCGCGTGGTCCTCTCTTAGAAAGGAGTCTGGGCAGAGAGCATGCCTGTCCTGAGCCTCTGGGCTTAAGGAGACAGCAGCTCTTTGGCCACCTGTCCCTGGGGCAGACATGCACTAGCCACCAGGCGCCTACCCTGAACTCGCAGAAACAGCTCCCTGAAATAACGGGGAGTCAGATGCCGTCTTCCTCCAGGATGTGGAAGCTTGGAGGAGGCACGGGGTTTCAAGGGAAGGAGTGGGGACCGTCCCCCAAAGCTCCCTATTAAGTGCACGGGCGGTGGGCTGGGATCCTGTCACCTTTCCTTTCCTGTGGGGAAAGCACTGGCCTAGTCCGCGAGTCCGCCGGAGCGCCAGAGTAAAGGGCCAAGCGATGCCTACACTGGGAGATGGTGGTGTGCATAGAGTGCCATCCAAGTCTACACGCGCTATAGCAGCATCGTGGCTGTGTCTGCTTAGTTCGGCCTGGCAGGGTGATCCCAGGACGCGAACATGGATCCCTGGAAAGCAAGGACCAAGAGGCACCAGCTCTCCCGCAGCTCTTCTTCCCTGAGGCAACTGAAGGCTTGCTGAGGAAGCAGCAGCGAAGTGCTGTTCGCTCCAAGCCAAAGCCTCTGCGAAAGCACAGCATTCGCTGAGAAATGTTCTGTGGGCTGCTGCTGCTTGCCTGAGCTCAGTCTCACGGTGGGAGAAACCCGCATACAGCGAAAGCCTCATTGCCTGGGCATCTCCCTTTGAAAGCACTGCGTTCCTTGGGAAATCGGAGTTGGGTTTGGGGATGCTGCTACTGCTAGCCTGAGCTAGACTCCGGAGCTCGGTGGAAGATACTCACATGGAGCGAAATACCATTTGCCCTAGCATACCCTCTGCCTGAGAGAGAAGCCAAGAGTGGGGAAGGCTCAGCACGCCGCCCCCGGAGAAGAGAAGGAGCCGTTGGCCTTGGGGTCAGGAAACGTTCGGGAAGCAAGATAACCTGCCGTGGCATTAACAGCAGGCCGGTGGCAAGACAAGTGTCACCTGCTCCATGTGCGGAGCGATGGAACCCGGGCTGCTAAGGAGACATGAGGGGACGACTAGGGCAGAGGAGCGTGAACCACTCTGAGGAAGGAGTCTGGGCAGAAGGCAGGCCTGTCCTGTGCCTCTAGTCGCAAGGGGAGATTCTCTCCTTGGCCACCTGTCCCAAGGGCAGACGGCCTGCCACCAGGTGCTATACCAAGAACGCACAGAAACAAACCCATGGAGAAACGGGCAGTCAGATGCCGTCTTCCACCAAGATGTGGCAGCGATGTGGGTGGCAGTGCGTGTGCCGGGAAAGGAGTGGAGACAGTCCCCCACAGTTCCCTGTCCCAGTGCCCGGGCGTGTGCAGTGATCCTGTCACCTCCTCTCTCCTGTGGTGAAGGCACTGGCCTAGACCCCGAGTCTGCCTGTGCGCCAGAGTAAAAGGCAAAGCCTTTCCTACCCCAGGAGATGGTAATAGGCATAGAGTGCCATGCTAAGACATGCACGCTGCTGCAGGGTTGGGACTGTGTCTGCTTAGTTCGGCCTAGCAAGGTGAACCCCGGGCGTGATCATGAAGCCCGGGAAAGCAAGTCCCAAGAGGCACCAGCTCTCCCGCCTCTCTTCTTCCCTGCCGCGACAGAGTGAACACCCAAAGCCTTTCTGAGGAAACAGCAGCGAAGTGTGGTTCGTGCCAAGCTGAAAACCTCTGCGAAAGCATAGCAGTCGCGGGGAAATCAGAGTCGGTTCTGTGGGCTGCTTTTGTTGCTTGCCTTAGCCTAATAATCGCAGCAACATGGGAGCATACGGCATAGAGCGAAATCCTCTTTGCCCTGGGCATCGCCTCTGGGAAAGCATAGCATTCTTTGCGAAACCAGATTCGGGTCTGAGGGATTCTCCTGTTGCCTGAGCTGGTCTCCTCAGCACGGTGTAATAAACCCGCATGGAACGAAATCTTCTTTGCCTGTGCATCTCTCTGCCTGAGAGAGAAGCGAGCTTGCGCCTGTGGAAAGAGCCTTAAGGAAAGGGACTTGTCTTTCACGGTGCTCCCCAGGAGCATGTCTGTGAAAGGTGCAGCAAGCTGCCCAGTGAGAAGAGCAGGAGCCGTTGGCCTTCTGGTCTGGAAAAGGTTGCTAAGCAGGAGAGCCTTCCCAGGCAGGCACAGCGGCCAGTGACAATACAAGTGTCACTAGCTCCCTGTGCAGAGAAGGAAGTCTGGCCAGCTAAGGAGACAGGAGGGGATGAGGTGGGAGGGCGCGTGGTCCTCTCTTAGAAAGGATTCTGGGCAGAGAGCATGCCTGTCCTGAGCCTCTGGGCTTAAGGAGACAGCAGCTCCTTGGCCACCTGTCCCTGGGGCAGACATGCACTAGCCACCAGGCGCCTACCCTGAACTCGCAGATACAGCTCCCTGAAATAACAGGGAGTCAGATGCCGTCTTCCTCCAGGATGTGGAAGCTTGGAGGAGGCACGGGGTTTCAGGGGAAGGAGTGGGAACAGTCCCCCAAGGCTCCCTATTAAGTGCACGGGCGGTGTGCTGGGATCCTGTCACCTTTCCTTTCCTGTGGGGAAAGCACTGGCCTAGTCCGCGAGTCCGCCTGAGCGCCAGAGTAAAGGGCCAAGCGATGCCTACACTGGGAGTTGGTGGTGTGCATAGAGTGCCATCCAAGGCTACGCGCGCTATAGCAGCATCGTGGCTGTGTCTGCTTAGTTCGGCCTGGCAGGGTGATCCCAGGACGCGAACATGGATCCCTGGAAAGCAAGGACCAAGAGGCACCAGCTCTCCCGCAGCTCTTCTTCCCTGAGGCAACTGAAGGCTTGCTGAGGAAGCAGCAGCGAAGTGCTGTTCGCTCCAAGCCAAAGCCTCTGCGAAAGCACAGCATTCGCTGAGAAATGTTCTGTGGGCTGCTGCTGCTTGCCTGAGCCCAGTATCACGGTGGGAGAAACCCGCATACAGCGAAAGCCTCATTGCCTGGGCATCTCCCTGTGAAAGCACTGCGTTCCTTGGGAAATCAGAGTTGGGTTTGGGGATGCTGCTACTGCTTGCCTGAGCTAGACTCCGGAGCTCGGTGGAAGATACTCACATGGAGCGAAATACCCTTTGCCCTAGCATACCCTCTGCCTGAGAGAGAAGCCAAGAGTGGGGAAGGCTCAGCACGCCGCCCCGGGAGAAGAGAAGGAGCCGTTGGCCTTGGGGTCAGGAAACGCTCGGGAAGCAGGATAACCTGCCGTGGCATTAACAGCAGGCCGGTGGCAAGACAAGTGTCACCTGCTCCATGTGCGGAGCGATGGAACCCCGGCTGCTAAGGAGACATGAGGGGACGACTAGGGCAGAGGAGCGTGAACCACTCTGAGGAAGGAGTCTGGGCAGAAGGCAGGCCTGTCCTGTGCCTCTGGTCGCAAGGGGAGATCATCTCCTTGGCCACCTGTCCCAAGGGCAGACTTGGGCTTGCCACCAGGTGCTATACCCGGAACGCGCAGAAACAAACCCATGGAGAAACGGGCAGTCAGATGCCGTCTTCCACCAAGATGTGGCAGCGATGTGGGTGGCAGTGCGTGTGCCGGGAAAGGAGTGGAGACAGTCCCCCACAGTTCCCTGTCCCAGTGCCCGGGCGTGTGCAGTGATCCTGTCACCTCCTCTCTCCTGTGGTGAAGGCACTGGCCTAGACCCCGAGTCTCCCTGTGCGCCAGAGCAAAAGGCAAAGCCTTTCCTACCCCAGGAGATGGTAATAGGCATAGAGTGCCATGCTAAGACATGCACGCTGCTGCAGGGTTGGGACTGTGTCTGCTTAGTTCGGCATAGCAAGGTGAACCCCGGGCGTGATCTTGAAGCCCGGGAAAGCAAGTCCCAAGAGGCACCAGCTCTCCCGCCTCTCTTCTTCCCTGCCGCGACAGAGTGAACACCCAAAGTTTTTCTGAGGAAACAGCAGCGAAGTGCGGTTCGTGCCAAGCTGAAAACCTCTGCGAAAGCATAGCAGTCGCGGGGAAATCAGAGTCGGTTCTGTGGGCTGCTTTTGTTGCTTGCCTTAGCCTAGTATTCGCAGCACTATGGGAGCATACGGCATAGAGGGAAATCCTCTTTGCCCTGGGCATCGCCTCTGGGAAAGCATAGCATTCTTTGTGAAACCAGATTCGGGTCTGAGGGATTCTCCTGTTGCCTGAGCTGGCCTCCTTAGAACGGTGTAATAAACCCGCATGGAACGAAATCTTCTTTGCCTGTGCATCTCTCTGCCTGAGAGAGAAGCGAGCTTGCGCCTGTGGAAAGAGCCTTAAGGAAAGGGACTTGTCTTTCACGGTGCTCCCCAGGAGCAAGTTGCCCTGTGAGAAGAGCAGGAGCCGTTGGCCTTCTGGTCTGGAAAAGGTTGCTAAGCAGGAGAGCCTTCCCAGGCAGGCACAGCGGCCAGTGACAATACAAGTGTCACTAGCTCCCTGTGCAGAGAAGTTAGTCTGGCCAGCTAAGGAGACAGGAGGGGATGAGGTGGGCAGGGCGCGTGGTCCTCTCTTAGAAAGGAGTCTGGGCAGAGTGCATGCCTGTCCTGAGCCTCTGGGCTTAAGGAGACAGCAGCTCCTTGGCCACCTGTCCCTGGGGCAGACATGCACTAGCCACCAGGCGCCTACCCTGAACTCGCAGAAACAGCTCCCTGAAATAACGGGGAGTCAGATGCCGTCTTCCTCCAGGATGTGGAAGCTTGGAGGAGGCACGGGGTTTCAGGGGAAGGAGTGGGGACTGTCCCCCAAAGCTACCTATTAAGTGCACGGGCGGTGGGCTGGGATCCTGTCACCTTTCCTTTCCTGTGGGGAAAGCACTGGCCAAGTCCGCGAGTCCGCCTGAGCGCCAGAGTAAAGGGCCAAGCGATGCCTACACTGGGAGATGGTGGTGTGCATAGAGTGCCATCCAAGGCTACGCGCGCTATAGCAGCATCGTGGCTGTGTCTGCTTAGTTCGGCCTGGCAGGGTGATCCCAGGACGCGAACATGGATCCCTGGAAAGCAAGGACCAAGAGGCACCAGCTCTCCCGCAGCTCTTCTTCCCTGAGGCAACTGAAGGCTTGCTGAGGAAGCAGCAGCGAAGTGCTGTTCGCTCCAAGCCAAAGCCTCTGCGAAAGCACAGCATTCGCTGAGAAATGTTCTGTGGGCTGCTGCTGCTTGCCTGAGCCCAGGCTCACGGTGGGAGAAACCCGCATACAGCGAAAGCCTCATTGCCTGGGCATCTCCCTGTGAAAGCACTGCGTTCCTTGGGAAATCAGAGTTGGGTTTGGGGATGCTGCTACTGCTTGCCTGAGCTAGACTCCGGAGCTCGGTGGAAGATACTCGCATGGAGCGGACTACCCTTTGCCCTAGCATACCCTCTGCCTGAGAGAGAAGCCAAGAGTGGGGCAGGCTCAGCACGCCGCCCCCGGAGAAGAGAAGGAGCCGTTGGCCTTGGGGTCAGGAAACGCTCGGGAAGCAGGATAACCTGCCGTGGCATTAACAGCAGGCCGGTGGCAAGACAAGTGTCACCTGCTCCATGTGCGGAGCGATGGAACCCCGGCTGCTAAGGAGACATGAGGGGACGACTAGGGCAGAGGAGCGTGAACCACTCTGAGGAAGGAGTCTGGGCAGAAGGCAGGCCTGTCCTGTGCCTCTAGTCGCAAGGGGAGATCATCTCCTTGGCCACCTGTCCCAAGGGCAGACTTGGGCTTGCCACCAGGTGCTATACCCGGAACGCGCAGAAACAAACCCATGGAGAAACGGGCAGTCAGATGCCGTCTTCCACCAAGATGTGGCAGCGATGTGGGTGGCAGGGCGTGTGCCGGGAAAAGATTCGAGACTGTCCCCCACAGTTGCCCGTCCCAGTGCACGGGCCGTGTGCAGAGATCCTGTCGCCTCCTCTCTCCTGTGGTGAAGGCACTGGCCTAGACCCCGAGTCTGCCTGTGCGCCAGAGCAAAAGGCAAAGCCTTTCCTACCCCAGGAGATGGTAATAGGCATAGAGTGCCATGCTAAGACATGCACGCTGCTGCAGGGTTGGGACTGTGTCTGCTTAGTTCGGCATAGCAAGGTGAACCCCGGGCGTGATCTTGAAGCCCGGGAAAGCAAGTCCCAAGAGGCACCAGCTCTCCCGCCTCTCTTCTTCCCTGCCGCGACAGAGTGAACACCCAAAGCCTTTCTGAGGAAACAGCAGCGAAGTGTGGTTCGTGCCAAGCTGAAAACATCTGCGAAAGCATAGCAGTCGCGAGGAAATCAGAGTCGGTTCTGTGGGCTGCTTTTGTTGCTTGCCTTAGCCTAGTATTTGCAGCACTATGGGAGCATAGGGCATAGAGCGAAATCCTCTTTGCCCTGGGCATCGCCTCTGGGAAAGCATAGCATTCTTTGCGAAACCAGATTCGGGTCTGAGGGATTCTCCTGTTGCCTGAGCTGGTCTCCTCAGCACGGTGTAATAAACCCGCATGGAACGAAATCTTCTTTGCCTGTGCATCTCTCTGCCTGAGAGAGAAGCGAGCTTGCGCCTGTGGAAAGAGCCTTAGGAAAGGGACTTGTCTTCCACGGTGCTCCCCAGGAGCATGTCTGTGAAAGGTGCAGCAAGCTGCCCTGTGAGAAGAGCTGGAGCCGTTGGCCTTCTGGTCTGGAAAAGGTTGCTAAGCAGGAGAGCCTTCCCAGGCAGGCACAGCGGCCAGTGACAATACAAGGGTCACTAGCTCCCTGTGCAGAGAAGGAAGTCTGGCCAGCTAAGGAGACAGGAGGGGATGAGGTGGGCAGGGCGTGTGGTCCTCTCTTAGAAAGGATTCTGGGCAGAGAAAATGCCTGTCCTGAGCCTCTGGGCTTAAGGAGACAGCAGCTCCTTGGCCACCTGTCCCTGGGGCAGACATGCACTAGCCACCAGGCGCCTACCCTGAACTCGCAGATTCAGCTCCCTGAAATAACAGGGAGTCAGATGCCGTCTTCCTCCAGGATGTGGAAGCTTGGAGGAGGCACGGGGTTTCAGGGGAAGGAGTGGGGACAGTCCCCCAAGGCTCCCTATTAAGTGCACGGGCAGTGTGCTGAGATCTGTCACCTTTCCTTTCCTGTGGGGAAAGCACTGGCCTAGTCCGCGAGTCCGCCGGAGCGCCAGAGTAAAGGGCCAAGCGATGCCTACACTGGGAGATGGTGGTGTGCATAGAGTGCCATCCAAGGCTACGCGCCCTATAGCAGCATCGTGGCTGTGTCTGCTTAGTTCGGCCTGGCAGGGTGATCCCAGGACGCGAACATGGATCCCTGGAAAGCAAGGACCAAGAGGCACCAGCTCTCCCGCAGCTCTTCTTCCCTGAGGCAACTGAAGGCTTGCTGAGGAAGCAGCAGCGAAGTGCTGTTCGCTCCAAGCCAAAGCCTCTGCGAAAGCACAGCATTCGCTGAGAAATGTTCTGTGGGCTGCTGCTGCTTGCCTGAGCCCAGTATCACGGTGGGAGAAACCCGCATACTGCGAAAGCCTCATTGCCTGGGCATCTCCCTGTGAAAGCACTGCGTTCCTTGGGAAATCAGAGTTGGGTTTGGGGATGCTGCTACTGCTTGCCTGAGCTAGACTCCGGAGCTCGGTGGAAGATACTCGCATGGAGCGAAATACCCTTTGCCCTAGCATACCCTCTGCCTGAGAGAGAAGCCAAGAGTGGGGCAGGCTCAGCACGCCGCCCCCGGAGAAGAGAAGGAGCCGTTGGCCTTGGGGTCAGGAAACGCTCGGGAAGCAGGATAACCTGCCGTGGCATTAACAGCAGGCCGGTGGCAAGACAAGTGTCACCTGCTCCATGTGCGGAGCGATGGAACCCCGGCTGCTAAGGAGACATGAGGGGACGACTAGGGCAGAGGAGCGTGAACCACTCTGAGGAAGGAGTCTGGGCAGAAGGCAGGCCTGTCCTGTGCCTCTGGTCGCAAGGGGAGATCATCTCCTTGGCCACCTGTCCCAAGGGCAGACTTGGGCTTGCCACCAGGTGCTATACCCGGAACGCGCAGAAACAAACCCATGGAGAAACGGGCAGTCAGATGCCGTCTTCCACCAAGATGTGGCAGCGATGTGGGTGGCAGTGCGTGTGCCGGGAAAGGAGTGGAGACAGTCCCCCACAGTTCCCTGTCCCAGTGCCCGGGCGTGTGCAGTGATCCTGTCACCTCCTCTCTCCTGTGGTGAAGGCACTGGCCTAGACCCCGAGTCTGCCTGTGCGCCAGAGCAAAAGGCAAAGTCTTTCCTACCCCAGGAGATGGTAATAGGCATAGAGTGCCATGCTAAGACATGCACGCTGCTGCAGGGTTGTGACTGTGTCTGCTTAGTTCGGCATAGCAAGGTGAACCCCGGGCGTGATCTTGAAGCCCGGGAAAGCAAGTCCCAAGAGGCACCACCTCTCCCACCTCTCTTCTTCCCTGCCGCGACAGAGTGAACACCCAAAGTTTTTCTGAGGAAACAGCAGCGAAGTGCGGTTCGTGCCAAGCTGAAAACCTCTGCGAAAGCATAGCAATCGCGGGGAAATCAGAGTCGGTTCTGTGGGCTGCTTTTGTTGCTTGCCTTAGCCTAGTATTCGCAGCACTATGGGAGCATAGGGCATAGAGCGAAATCCTCTTTGCCCTGGGCATCGCCTCTGGGAAAGCATAGCATTCTTTGCGAAACCAGATTCGGGTCTGAGGGATTCTCCTGTTGCCTGAGCTGGTCTCCTCAGCACGGTTAATAACCCGCATGGAACGAAATCTTCTTTGCCTGTGCATCTCTCTGCCTGAGAGAGAAGCGAGCTTGCGCCTGTGGAAAGAGCCTTAAGGAAAGGGACTTGTCTTTCACGGTGCTCCCCAGGAGCAAGCTGCCCTGTGAGAAGAGCAGGAGCCGTTGGCCTTCTGGTCTGGAAAAGGTTGCTAAGCTGGAGAGCCTTCCCAGGCAGGCACAGCGGCCAGTGACAATACAAGGGTCACTAGCTCCCTGTGCAGAGAAGGAAGTCTGGCCAGCTAAGGAGACAGGAGGGGATGAGGTGGGCAGGGCGCGTGGTCCTCTCTGAGAAAGGAGGCTGGGCAGAGAGCATGCCTGTCCTGAGCCTCTGGGCTTAAGGAGACAGCAGCTCCTTGGCCACCTGTCCCTGGGGCAGACATGCACTAGCCACCAGGCGCCTACCCTGAACTCGCAGAAACAGCTCCCTGAAATAACGGGGAGTCAGATGCCGTCTTCCTCCAGGATGTGGAAGCTTGGAGGAGGCACGGGGTTTCAGGGGAAGGAGTGGGGACAGTCCCCCAAAGCGCCCTATTAAGTGCACGGGCGGTGGGCTGGGATCCTGTCACCTTTCCTTTCCTGTGGGGAAAGCACTGGCCTAGTCCGCGAGTCCGCCGGAGCGCCAGAGTAAAGGGCCAAGCGATGCCTACACTGGGAGATGGTGGTGTGCATAGAGTGCCATCCAAGGCTACGCGCGCTATAGCAGCATTGTGGCTGTGTCTGCTTAGTTCGGCCTGGCAGGGTGATCCCAGGACACGAAAATGGATCCCTGGAAAGCAAGGACCAAGAGGCACCAGCTCTCCTGCAGCTCTTCTTCCCTGAGGCAACTGAAGGCTTGCTGAGGAAGCAGCAGCGAAGTGCTGTTCGCTCCAAGCCAAAGCCTCTGCGAAAGCACAGCATTCGCTGAGAAATGTTCTGTGGGCTGCTGCTGCTTGCCTGAGACCAGTATCACGGTGGGAGAAACCCGCATACAGCGAAAGCCTCATTGCCTGGGCATCTCCCTGTGAAAGCACTGCGTTCCTTGGGAAATCAGAGTTGGGTTTGGGGATGCTGCTACTGCTTGCCTGAGCTAGACTCCAAGCTCGGTGGAAGATACTCGCATGGAGCGAAATACCCTTTGCCCTAGCATACCCTCTGCCTGAGAGAGAAGCCAAGAGTGGGGAAGGCTCAGCACGCCGCCCCCGGAGAAGAGAAAGAGCCGTTGGCCTTGGGGTCAGGAAACGCTCGGGAAGCAGGATAACCTGCCGTGGCATTAACAGCAGGCCGGTGGCAAGACAAGTGTCACCTGCTCCATGTGCGGAGCGATGGAACCCCGGCTGCTAAGGAGACATGAGGGGACGACTAGGGCAGAGGAGCGTGAACCACTCTGAGGAAGGAGTCTGGGCAGAAGGCAGGCCTGTCCTGTGCCTCTGGTCGCAAGGGGAGATCATCTCCTTGGCCACCTGTCCCAAGGGCAGACTTGGGCTTGCCACCAGGTGCTATACCCGGAACGCGCAGAAACAAACCCATGGAGAAACGGGCAGTCAGATGCCGTCTTCCACCAAGATGTGGCAGCGATGTGGGTGGCAGTGCGTGTGCCGGGAAAGGAGTGGAGACAGTCCCCCACAGTTCCCTGTCCCAGTGCCCGGGCGTGTGCAGTGATCCTGTCACCTCCTCTCTCCTGTGGTGAAGGCACTGGCCTAGACCCCGAGTCTGCCTGTGCACCAGAGCAAAAGGCAAAGGCTTTCCTACCCCAGGAGATGGTAATAGGCATAGAGTGCCATGCTAAGACATGCACGCTGCTGCAGGGTTGGGACTGTGTCTGCTTAGTTCGGCATAGCAAGGTGAACCCCGGGCGTGATCTTGAAGCCCGGGAAAGCAAGTCCCAAGAGGCACCAGCTCTCCCGCCTCTCTTCTTCCCTGCCGCGACAGAGTGAACACCCAAAGCCTTTCTGAGGAAACAGCAGCGAAGTGTGGTTCGTGCCAAGCTGAAAACCTCTGCGAAAGCATAGCAGTCGCGGGGAAATCAGAGTCGGTTCCGTGGGCTGCTTTTGTTGCTTGCCTTAGCCTAGTATTCGCAGCACTATGGGAGCATACGGCATAGAGCGAAATCCTCTTTGCCCTGGGCATCGCCTCTGGAAAAGCATAGCATTCTTTGTGAAACCAGATTCGGTTCTGAGGGATTCTCCTGTTGCCTGAGCTGGTCTCCTCAGCACGGTGTAATAAACCCGCATGGAACGAAATCTTCTTTGCCTGTGCATCTCTCTGCCTGAGAGAGAAGCGAGCTTGCGCCTGTGGAAAGAGCCTTAAGGAAAGGGACTTGTCTTTCACGGTGCTCCCCAGGAGCAAGCTGCCCTGTGAGAAGAGCAGGAGCCGTTGGCCTTCTGGTCTGGAAAAGGTTGCTAAGCTGGAGAGCCTTCCCAGGCAGGCACAGCGGCCAGTGACAATACAAGGGTCACTAGCTCCCTGTGCAGAGAAGGAAGTCTGGCCAGCTAAGGAGACAGGAGGGGATGAGGTGGGCAGGGCGCGTGGTCCTCTCTTAGAAAGGAGGCTGGGCAGAGAGCATGCCTGTCCTGAGCCTCTGGGCTTAAGGAGACAGCAGCTCCTTGGCCACCTGTCCCTGGGGCAGACATGCACTAGCCACCAGGCGCCTACCCTGAACTCGCAGAAACAGCTCCCTGAAATAACGGGGAGTCAGATGCCGTCTTCCTCCAGGATGTGGAAGCTTGGAGGAGGCACGGGGTTTCAGGGGAAGGAGTGGGGACAGTCCCCCAAAGCGCCCTATTAAGTGCACGGGCGGTGGGCTGGGATCCTGTCACCTTTCCTTTCCTGTGGGGAAAGCACTGGCCTAGTCCGCGAATCCGCCGGAGCGCCAGAGTAAAGGGCCAAGCGATGCCTACACTGGGAGATGGTGGTGTGCATAGAGTGCCATCCAAGGCTACGCGCGCTATAGCAGCATCGTGGCTGTGTCTGCTTAGTTCGGCCTGGCAGGGTGATCCCAGGACGCGAAAATGGATCCCTGGAAAGCAAGGACCAAGAGGCACCAGCTCTCCTGCAGCTCTTCTTCCCTGAGGCAACTGAAGGTTTGCTGAGGAAGCAGCAGCGAAGTGCTGTTCGCTCCAAGCCAAAGCCTCTACGAAAGCACAGCATTCGCTGAGAAATGTTCTGTGGGCTGCTGCTGCTTGCCTGAGACCAGTATCACGGTGGGAGAAACCCGCATACAGCGAAAGCCTCATTGCCTGGGCATCTCCCTGTGAAAGCACTGCGTTCCTTCGGAAATCAGAGTTGGGTTTGGGGATGCTGCTACTGCTTGCCTGAGCTAGACTCCAAGCTCGGTGGAAGATACTCGCATGGAGCGAAATACCCTTTGCCCTAGCATACCCTCTGCCTGAGAGAGAAGCCAAGAGTGGGGAAGGCTCAGCACGCCGCCCCCGGAGAAGAGAAAGAGCCGTTGGCCTTGGGGTCAGGAAACGCTCGGGAAGCAGGATAACCTGCCGTGGCATTAACAGCAGGCCGGTGGCAAGACAAGTGTCACCTGCTCCATGTGCGGAGCGATGGAACCCCGGCTGCTAAGGAGACATGAGGGGACGACTAGGGCAGAGGAGCGTGAACCACTCTGAGGAAGGAGTCTGGGCAGAAGGCAGGCCTGTCCTGTGCCTCTGGTCGCAAGGGGAGATCATCTCCTTGGCCACCTGTCCCAAGGGCAGACTTGGGCTTGCCACCAGGTGCTATACCCGGAACGCGCAGAAACAAACCCATGGAGAAACGGGCAGTCAGATGCCGTCTTCCACCAAGATGTGGCAGCGATGTGGGTGGCAGTGCGTGTGCCGGGAAAGGAGTGGAGACAGTCCCCCACAGTTCCCTGTCCCAGTGCCCGGGCGTGTGCAGTGATCCTGTCACCTCCTCTCTCCTGTGGTGAAGGCACTGGCCTAGACCCCGAGTCTGCCTGTGCACCAGAGCAAAAGGCAAAGGCTTTCCTACCCCAGGAGATGGTAATAGGCATAGAGTGCCATGCTAAGACATGCACGCTGCTGCAGGGTTGGGACTGTGTCTGCTTAGTTCGGCATAGCAAGGTGAACCCCGGGCGTGATCTTGAAGCCCGGGAAAGCAAGTCCCAAGAGGCACCAGCTCTCCCGCCTCTCTTCTTCCCTGCCGCGACAGAGTGAACACCCAAAGTTTTTCTGAAGAAACAGCAGCGAAGTGCGGTTCGTGCCAAGCTGAAAACCTCTCCGAAAGCATAGCAGTCGCGGGGAAATCAGAGTCGGTTCTGTGGGCTGCTTTTGTTGCTTGCCTTAGCCTAGTATTCGCAGCACTATGGGAGCATACGGCATAGAGCGAAATCCTCTTTGCCCTGGGCATCGCCTCTGGGAAAGCATAGCATTCTTTGCGAAACCAGATTCGGGTCTGAAGGATTCTCCTGTTGCCTGAGCTGGTCTCCTCAGCACGGTGTAATAAACCCGCATGGAACGAAATCTTCTTTGCCTGTGCATCTCTCTGCCTGAGAGAGAAGCGAGCTTGCGCCTGTGGAAAGAGCCTTAAGGAAAGGGACTTGTCTTCCACGGCGCTCCCCAGGAGCATGTCTGTGAAAGGTGCAGCAAGCTGCCCAGTGAGAAGAGCAGGAGCCGTTGGCCTTCTGGTCTGGAAAAGGTTGCTAAGCAGGAGAGCCTTCCCAGGCAGGCACAGCGGACAGTGACAATACAAGTGTCACTAGCTCCCTGTGCAGAGAAGGAAGTCTGGCCAGCTAAGGAGACAGGAGGGGATGAGGTGGGCAGGGCGCGTGGTCCTCTCTTAGAAAGGAGTCTGGGCAGAGAGCATGCCTGTCTTGAGCCTCTGGGCTTAAGGAGACAGCAGCTCCTTGGCCACCTGTCCCTGGGGCAGACATGCACTAGCCACCAGGCGCCTACCCTGAACTCGCAGAAACAGCTCCTGAAATAACGGGGAGTCAGATGCCGTCTTCCTCCAGGATGTGGAAGCTTGGAGGAGGCACGGGGTTTCAGGGGAAGGAGTGGGGACAGTCCCCCAAAGCTCCCTATTAAGTGCACGGGTGGTGTGCTGGGATCCTGTAACCTTTCCTTCCTGTGGGAAAAGCACTGGACTAGTCCGCGAGTCCGCCTGAGCGCCAGAGTAAAGGGCCAAGCGATGCCTACACTGGGAGATGGTGGTGTGCATAGAGTGCCATCCAAGGCTGCGCGCGATATAGCAGCATCGTGGCTGTGTCTGCTTCGTTCGGCCTGGCAGGGTGATCCCAGGACGCGAACATGGATCCCTGGAAAGCAAGGACCAAGAGGCACCAGCTCTCCCGCAGCTCTTCTTCCCTGAGGCAACTGAAGGCTTGCTGAGGAAACAGCAGCGAAGTGCTGTTCGCTCCAAGCCAAAGCCTCTGCGAAAGCACAGCATTCGCTGAGAAATGTTCTGTGGGCTGCTGCTGCTTGCCTGAGCCCAGTCTCACGGTGGGAGAAACCCGCATACAGCGAAAGCCTCATTGCCTGGGCATCTCCCTGTGAAAGCACTGCGTTCCTTGGGAAATCGGAGTTGGGTTTGGGGATGCTGCTACTGCTTGCCTGAGCTAGACTCCGAAGCTCAATGGAAGATAATCGCATGGAGCGAAATACCCTTTGCCCTAGCATACCCTATGCCTGAGAGAGAAACCAAGAGTGGGGCAGGCTCAGCACGCCGCCCCCGGAGAAGAGAAGGAGCCGTTGGCCTTGGGGTCAGGAAACGTTCGGGAAGCAGGATAAGCTGCCGTGGAATTAACAGCAGGCCGGTGGCAAGACAAGTGTCACCTGCTCCATGTGCGGAGCGATGGAACCCAGGCTGCTAAGGAGACATGAGGGGACGACTAGGGCAGAGGAGCGTGAAACACTCTGAGGAAGGAGTCTGGGCAGAAGGCAGGCCTGTCCTGTGCCTCTAGTCGCAAGGGGAGATCATCTCCTTGGCCACCTGTCCCAAGGGCAGACGGGCTTGCCACCAGGTGTTATACCCAGAACGCACAGAAACAAACCCATGGAGAAACGGGCAGTCAGATGCCGTCTTCCACCAAGATGTGGCAGCGATGTGGGTGGCAGTGCGTGTGCCGGGAAAGGAGTGGAGACAGTCCCCCACAGTTCCCTGTCCCAGTGCCCGGGCGTGTGCAGTGATCCTGTCACCTCCTCTCTCCTGTGGTGAAGGCACTGGCCTAGACCCCGAGTCTGCCTGTGCGCCAGAGCAAAAGGCAAAGCCTTTCCTACCCCAGGAGATGGTAATAGGCATAGAGTGCCATGCTAAGACATGCACGCTGCTGCAGGGTTGGGACTGTGTCTGCTTAGTTCGGCATAGCAAGGTGAACCCCGGGCGTGATCTTGAAGCCCGGGAAAGCAAGTCCCAAGAGGCACCAGCTCTCCCGCCTCTCTTCTTCCCTGCCGCGACAGAGTGAACACCCAAAGCCTTTCTGAGGAAACAGCAGCGAAGTGTGGTTCGTGCCAAGCTGAAAACCTCTGCGAAAGCATAGCAGTCGCGGGGAAATCAGAGTCGGTTCCGTGGGCTGCTTTTGTTGCTTGCCTTAGCCTAGTATTCGCAGCACTATGGGAGCATACGGCATAGAGCGAAATCCTCTTTGCCCTGGGCATCGCCTCTGGAAAAGCATAGCATTCTTTGTGAAACCAGATTCGGTTCTGAGGGATTCTCCTGTTGCCTGAGCTGGTCTCCTCAGCACGGTGTAATAAACCCGCATGGAACGAAATCTTCTTTGCCTGTGCATCTCTCTGCCTGAGAGAGAAGCGAGCTTGCGCCTGTGGAAAGAGCCTTAAGGAAAGGGACTTGTCTTTCACGGTGCTCCCCAGGAGCAAGCTGCCCTGTGAGAAGAGCAGGAGCCGTTGGCCTTCTGGTCTGGAAAAGGTTGCTAAGCTGGAGAGCCTTCCCAGGCAGGCACAGCGGCCAGTGACAATACAAGGGTCACTAGCTCCCTGTGCAGAGAAGGAAGTCTGGCCAGCTAAGGAGACAGGAGGGGATGAGGTGGGCAGGGCGCGTGGTCCTCTCTTAGAAAGGAGGCTGGGCAGAGAGCATGCCTGTCCTGAGCCTCTGGGCTTAAGGAGACAGCAGCTCCTTGGCCACCTGTCCCTGGGGCAGACATGCACTAGCCACCAGGCGCCTACCCTGAACTCGCAGAAACAGCTCCCTGAAATAACGGGGAGTCAGATGCCGTCTTCCTCCAGGATGTGGAAGCTTGGAGGAGGCACGGGGTTTCAGGGGAAGGAGTGGGGACAGTCCCCCAAAGCGCCCTATTAAGTGCACGGGCGGTGGGCTGGGATCCTGTCACCTTTCCTTTCCTGTGGGGAAAGCACTGGCCTAGTCCGCGAATCCGCCGGAGCGCCAGAGTAAAGGGCCAAGCGATGCCTACACTGGGAGATGGTGGTGTGCATAGAGTGCCATCCAAGGCTACGCGCGCTATAGCAGCATCGTGGCTGTGTCTGCTTAGTTCGGCCTGGCAGGGTGATCCCAGGACGCGAAAATGGATCCCTGGAAAGCAAGGACCAAGAGGCACCAGCTCTCCTGCAGCTCTTCTTCCCTGAGGCAACTGAAGGTTTGCTGAGGAAGCAGCAGCGAAGTGCTGTTCGCTCCAAGCCAAAGCCTCTACGAAAGCACAGCATTCGCTGAGAAATGTTCTGTGGGCTGCTGCTGCTTGCCTGAGACCAGTATCACGGTGGGAGAAACCCGCATACAGCGAAAGCCTCATTGCCTGGGCATCTCCCTGTGAAAGCACTGCGTTCCTTCGGAAATCAGAGTTGGGTTTGGGGATGCTGCTACTGCTTGCCTGAGCTAGACTCCAAGCTCGGTGGAAGATACTCGCATGGAGCGAAATACCCTTTGCCCTAGCATACCCTCTGCCTGAGAGAGAAGCCAAGAGTGGGGAAGGCTCAGCACGCCGCCCCCGGAGAAGAGAAAGAGCCGTTGGCCTTGGGGTCAGGAAACGCTCGGGAAGCAGGATAACCTGCCGTGGCATTAACAGCAGGCCGGTGGCAAGACAAGTGTCACCTGCTCCATGTGCGGAGCGATGGAACCCCGGCTGCTAAGGAGACATGAGGGGACGACTAGGGCAGAGGAGCGTGAACCACTCTGAGGAAGGAGTCTGGGCAGAAGGCAGGCCTGTCCTGTGCCTCTGGTCGCAAGGGGAGATCATCTCCTTGGCCACCTGTCCCAAGGGCAGACTTGGGCTTGCCACCAGGTGCTATACCCAGAACGCGCAGAAACAAACCCATGGATAAACGGGCAGTCAGATGCCGTCTTCCACCAAGATGTGGCAGCGATGTGGGTGGCAGTGCGTGTGCCGGGAAAGGAGTGGAGACAGTCCCCCACAGTTCCCTGTCCCAGTGCCCGGGCGTGTGCAGTGATCCTGTCACATCCTCTCTCCTGTGGTGAAGGCACTGGCCTAGACCCCGAGTCTGCCTGTGCACCAGAGCAAAAGGCAAAGGCTTTCCTACCGCAGGAGATGGTAATAGGCATAGAGTGCCATGCTAAGACATGCACGCTGCTGCAGGGTTGGGACTGTGTCTGCTTAGTTTGGCATAGCAAGGTGAACCCCGGGCGTGATCTTGAAGCCCGGGAAAGCAAGTCCAAAGAGGCACCAGCTCTCCCGCCTCTCTTCTTCCCTGCCGCGACAGAGTGAACACCCAAAGCCTTTCTAGGGAAACAGCAGCGAAGTGTGGTTCGTGCCAAGCTGAAAACCTCTGCGAAAGCATAGCAGTCGCGTGGAAATCAGAGTCGGTTCTGTGGGCTGCTTTTGTTGCTTGCCTTAGCCTAGTATTCGCAGCACTATGGGAGCATACGGCATAGAGCGAAATCCTCTTTGCCCTGGGCATCGCCTCTGGGAAAGCATAGCATTCTTTGCGAAACCAGATTCGGGTCTGAGGGATTCTCCTGTTGCCTGAGCTGGTCTCCTCAGCACGGTGTAATAAACCCGCATGGAACGAAATCTTCTTTGCCTGTGCATCTCTCTGCCTGAGAGAGAAGCGAGCTTGCGCCTGTGGAAAGAGCCTTAAGGAAAGGGACTTGTCTTTCACGGTGCTCCCCAGGAGCAAGCTGCCCAGTGAGAAGAGCAGGAGCCGTTGGCCTTCTGGTCTGGAAAAGGTTGCTAAGCAGGAGAGCCTTCCCAGGCAGGCACAGCGGCCAGTGACAATACAAGTGTCACTAGCTCCCTGTGCAGAGAAGGAAGTCTGGCCAGCTAAGGAGACAGGAGGGGATGAGGTGGGCAGGGCGCGTGGTCCTCTCTTAGAAAGGAGTCTGGGCAGAGAGCATGCCTGTCCTGAGCCTCTGGGCTTAAGGAGACAGCAGCTCCTTGGCCACCTGTCCCTGGGGCAGACATGCACTAGCAACCAGGCGCCTACCCTGAACTCGCAGAACAGCTCCCTGAAATAACGGGGAGTCAGATGCCGTCTTCTTCCAGGATGTGGAAGCTTGGAGGAGGCACGGGGTTTCAGGGGAAGGAGTGGCGACAGTCCCCCAAGGCTCCCTATTAAGTGCACGGGCGGTGGGCTGGGATCCTGTCACCTTTCCTTTCCTGTGGGGAAAGCACTGGCCTAGTCCGCGAGTCCGCCGGAGCGCCAGAGTAAAGGGCCAAGCGATGCCTACACTGGGAGATGGTGGTGTGCATAGAGTGCCATCCAAGGCTACGCGCGCTATAGCAGCATCGTGGCTGTGTCTGCTTAGTTCGGCCTGGCAGGGTGATCCCAGGACGCGAACATGGATCCCTGGAAAGCAAGGACCAAGAGGCACCAGCTCTCCCGCAGCTCTTCTTCCCTGAGGCAACTGAAGGCTTGCTGAGGAAGCAGCAGCGAAGTGCTGTTCGCTCCAAGCCAAAGCCTCTGCGAAAGCACAGCATTCGCTGAGAAATGTTCTGTGGGCTGCTGCTGCTTGCCTGAGACAAGTCTCACGGTGGGAGAAACCGGCATACAGCGAAAGCCTCATTGCCTGGGCATCTCTGTGATAGCCCTGCGTTCCTTGGGAAATCAGAGTTGGGTTTGGGGATGCTGCTACTGCTTGCCTGAGCTAGAATCCGGAGCTCGGTGGAAGATACTCGCATGGAGCGAAATACCCTTTGCCCTAGCATACCCTCTGCCTGAGAGAGAAGCCAAGAGTGGGGAAGGCTCAGCACGCCGCCCCCGGAGAAGAGAAAGAGCCGTTGGCCTTGGGGTCAGGAAACGCTCGGGAAGCAGGATAACCTGCCGTGGCATTAACAGCAGGCCGGTGGCAAGACAAGTGTCACCTGCTCCATGTGCGGAGTGATGGAACCCCGGCTGCTAAGGAGACATGAGGGGACGACTAGGGCAGAGGAGCGTGAACCACTCTGAGGAAGGAGTCTGGGCAGAAGGCAGGCCTGTCCTGTGCCTCTGGTCGCAAGGGGAGATCATCTCCTTGGCCACCTGTCCCAAGGGCAGACTTGGGCTTGCCACCAGGTGCTATACCCGGAACGCGCAGAAACAAACCCATGGAGAAACGGGCAGTCAGATGCCGTCTTCCACCAAGATGTGGCAGCGATGTGGGTGGCAGTGCGTGTGCCGGGAAAGGAGTGGAGACAGTCCCCCACAGTTCCCTGTCCCAGTGCCCGGGCGTGTGCAGTGATCCTGTCACCTCCTCTCTCCTGTGGTGAAGGCACTGGCCTAGACCCCGAGTCTGCCTGTGCGCCAGAGCAAAAGGCAAAGCCTTTCCTACCCCAGGAGATGGTAATAGGCATAGAGTGCCATGCTAAGACATGCACGCTGCTGCAGGGTTGGGACTGTGTCTGCTTAGTTCGGCATAGCAAGGTGAACCCCGGGCCTGATCTTGAAGCCCGGGGAAGCAAGTCCCAAGAGGCACCAGCTCTCCCGCCTCTCTTCTTCCCTGCCGCGACAGAGTGAACACCCAAAGCCTTTCTGAGGAAACAGCAGCGAAGTGTGGTTCGTGCCAAGCTGAAAACCTCTGCGAAAGCATAGCAGTCGCGGGGAAATCAGAGTCGGTTCTGTGGGCTGCATTTGTTGCTTGCCTTAGCCTAGTATTCGCAGCACTATGGGAGTATACGGCATAGAGCGAAATCCTCTTTGCCCTGGGCATCGCCTCTGGGAAAGCATAGCATTCTTTGCGAAACCAGATTCGGGTCTGAGGGATTCTCCTGTTGCCTGAGCTGGTCTCCTCAGCACGGTGTAATCAACCCCCATGGAACGAAATCTTCTTTGCCTGTGCATCTCTCTGCCTGAGAGAGAAGCGAGCTTGCGCCTGTGGAAAGAGCCTTAAGGAAAGGGACATGTCTTTCATGGCGCTCCCCAGGAGCATGTCTGTGAAAGGTGCAGCAAGCTGCCCAGTGAGAAGTGCAGGAGCCGTTGGCCTTCTGGTCTGGAAAAGGTTGCTAAGCAGGAGAGCCTTCCCCGGCAGGCACAGCGGCCAGTGACAATACAAGTGTCACTAGCTCCCTGTACAGAGAAGGAAGTCTGGCCAGCTAAGGAGACAGGAGGGGATGAGGTGGGCAGGGCGCGTGGTCCTCTCTTAGAAAGGAGTCTGGGCAGAGAGCATGCCTGTCCTGAGCCTCTGGGCTTAAGGAGACAGCAGCTCTTTGGCCACCTGTCCCTGGGGCAGACATGCACTAGCCACCAGGCGCCTACCCTGAACTCGCAGAAACAGCTCCCTGAAATAACGGGGAGTCAGATGCCGTCTTCCTCCAGGATGTGGAAGCTTGGAGGAGGCACGGGGTTTCAAGGGAAGGAGTGGGGACCGTCCCCCAAAGCTCCCTATTAAGTGCACGGGCGGTGGGCTGGGATCCTGTCACCTTTCCTTTCCTGTGGGGAAAGCACTGGCCTAGTCCGCGAGTCCGCCGGAGCGCCAGAGTAAAGGGCCAAGCGATGCCTACACTGGGAGATGGTGGTGTGCATAGAGTGCCATCCAAGTCTACGCGCGCTATAGCAGCATCGTGGCTGTGTCTGCTTAGTTCGGCCTGGCAGGGTGATCCCAGGACGCGAACATGGATCCCTGGAA
The DNA here is from genome assembly GCF_964662115.1 of Mustela nivalis. NCBI lineage: Eukaryota > Metazoa > Chordata > Mammalia > Carnivora > Mustelidae > Mustela > Mustela nivalis. Next base: position 222,500 of record NW_028135960.1, read on the forward strand.
AGCAAGGACCAAGAGGCACCAGCTCTCCCGCAGCTCTTCTTCCCTGAGGCAACTGAAGGCTTGCTGAGGAACCAGCAGCGAAGTGCTGTTCGCTCCAAGCCAAAGCCTCTGCGAAAGCACAGCATTCGCTGAGAAATGTTCTGTGGGCTGCTGCTGCTTGCCTGAGCTCAGTCTCACGGTGGGAGAAACCCGCATACAGCGAAAGCCTCATTGCCTGGGCATCTCCCTTTGAAAGCACTGCGTTCCTTGGGAAATCGGAGTTGGGTTTGGGGATGCTGCTACTGCTAGCCTGAGCTAGACTCCGGAGCTCGGTGGAAGATACTCACATGGAGCGAAATACCATTTGCCCTAGCATACCCTCTGCCTGAGAGAGAAGCCAAGAGTGGGGAAGGCTCAGCACGCCGCCCCCGGAGAAGAGAAGGAGCCGTTGGCCTTGGGGTCAGGAAACGTTCGGGAAGCAAGATAACCTGCCGTGGCATTAACAGCAGGCCGGTGGCAAGACAAGTGTCACCTGCTCCATGTGCGGAGCGATGGAACCCGGGCTGCTAAGGAGACATGAGGGGACGACTAGGGCAGAGGAGCGTGAACCACTCTGAGGAAGGAGTCTGGGCAGAAGGCAGGCCTGTCCTGTGCCTCTAGTCGCAAGGGGAGATTCTCTCCTTGGCCACCTGTCCCAAGGGCAGACGGCCTGCCACCAGGTGCTATACCAAGAACGCACAGAAACAAACCCATGGAGAAACGGGCAGTCAGATGCCGTCTTCCACCAAGATGTGGCAGCGATGTGGGTGGCAGTGCGTGTGCCGGGAAAGGAGTGGAGACAGTCCCCCACAGTTCCCTGTCCCAGTGCCCGGGCGTGTGCAGTGATCCTGTCACCTCCTCTCTCCTGTGGTGAAGGCACTGGCCTAGACCCCGAGTCTGCCTGTGCGCCAGAGTAAAAGGCAAAGCCTTTCCTACCCCAGGAGATGGTAATAGGCATAGAGTGCCATGCTAAGACATGCACGCTGCTGCAGGGTTGGGACTGTGTCTGCTTAGTTCGGCCTAGCAAGGTGAACCCCGGGCGTGATCATGAAGCCCGGGAAAGCAAGTCCCAAGAGGCACCAGCTCTCCCGCCTCTCTTCTTCCCTGCCGCGACAGAGTGAACACCCAAAGCCTTTCTGAGGAAACAGCAGCGAAGTGTGGTTCGTGCCAAGCTGAAAACCTCTGCGAAAGCATAGCAGTCGCGGGGAAATCAGAGTCGGTTCTGTGGGCTGCTTTTGTTGCTTGCCTTAGCCTAATAATCGCAGCAACATGGGAGCATACGGCATAGAGCGAAATCCTCTTTGCCCTGGGCATCGCCTCTGGGAAAGCATAGCATTCTTTGCGAAACCAGATTCGGGTCTGAGGGATTCTCCTGTTGCCTGAGCTGGTCTCCTCAGCACGGTGTAATAAACCCGCATGGAACGAAATCTTCTTTGCCTGTGCATCTCTCTGCCTGAGAGAGAAGCGAGCTTGCGCCTGTGGAAAGAGCCTTAAGGAAAGGGACTTGTCTTTCACGGTGCTCCCCAGGAGCATGTCTGTGAAAGGTGCAGCAAGCTGCCCAGTGAGAAGAGCAGGAGCCGTTGGCCTTCTGGTCTGGAAAAGGTTGCTAAGCAGGAGAGCCTTCCCAGGCAGGCACAGCGGCCAGTGACAATACAAGTGTCACTAGCTCCCTGTGCAGAGAAGGAAGTCTGGCCAGCTAAGGAGACAGGAGGGGATGAGGTGGGAGGGCGCGTGGTCCTCTCTTAGAAAGGATTCTGGGCAGAGAGCATGCCTGTCCTGAGCCTCTGGGCTTAAGGAGACAGCAGCTCCTTGGCCACCTGTCCCTGGGGCAGACATGCACTAGCCACCAGGCGCCTACCCTGAACTCGCAGATACAGCTCCCTGAAATAACAGGGAGTCAGATGCCGTCTTCCTCCAGGATGTGGAAGCTTGGAGGAGGCACGGGGTTTCAGGGGAAGGAGTGGGAACAGTCCCCCAAGGCTCCCTATTAAGTGCACGGGCGGTGTGCTGGGATCCTGTCACCTTTCCTTTCCTGTGGGGAAAGCACTGGCCTAGTCCGCGAGTCCGCCTGAGCGCCAGAGTAAAGGGCCAAGCGATGCCTACACTGGGAGTTGGTGGTGTGCATAGAGTGCCATCCAAGGCTACGCGCGCTATAGCAGCATCGTGGCTGTGTCTGCTTAGTTCGGCCTGGCAGGGTGATCCCAGGACGCGAACATGGATCCCTGGAAAGCAAGGACCAAGAGGCACCAGCTCTCCCGCAGCTCTTCTTCCCTGAGGCAACTGAAGGCTTGCTGAGGAAGCAGCAGCGAAGTGCTGTTCGCTCCAAGCCAAAGCCTCTGCGAAAGCACAGCATTCGCTGAGAAATGTTCTGTGGGCTGCTGCTGCTTGCCTGAGCCCAGTATCACGGTGGGAGAAACCCGCATACAGCGAAAGCCTCATTGCCTGGGCATCTCCCTGTGAAAGCACTGCGTTCCTTGGGAAATCAGAGTTGGGTTTGGGGATGCTGCTACTGCTTGCCTGAGCTAGACTCCGGAGCTCGGTGGAAGATACTCACATGGAGCGAAATACCCTTTGCCCTAGCATACCCTCTGCCTGAGAGAGAAGCCAAGAGTGGGGAAGGCTCAGCACGCCGCCCCGGGAGAAGAGAAGGAGCCGTTGGCCTTGGGGTCAGGAAACGCTCGGGAAGCAGGATAACCTGCCGTGGCATTAACAGCAGGCCGGTGGCAAGACAAGTGTCACCTGCTCCATGTGCGGAGCGATGGAACCCCGGCTGCTAAGGAGACATGAGGGGACGACTAGGGCAGAGGAGCGTGAACCACTCTGAGGAAGGAGTCTGGGCAGAAGGCAGGCCTGTCCTGTGCCTCTGGTCGCAAGGGGAGATCATCTCCTTGGCCACCTGTCCCAAGGGCAGACTTGGGCTTGCCACCAGGTGCTATACCCGGAACGCGCAGAAACAAACCCATGGAGAAACGGGCAGTCAGATGCCGTCTTCCACCAAGATGTGGCAGCGATGTGGGTGGCAGTGCGTGTGCCGGGAAAGGAGTGGAGACAGTCCCCCACAGTTCCCTGTCCCAGTGCCCGGGCGTGTGCAGTGATCCTGTCACCTCCTCTCTCCTGTGGTGAAGGCACTGGCCTAGACCCCGAGTCTCCCTGTGCGCCAGAGCAAAAGGCAAAGCCTTTCCTACCCCAGGAGATGGTAATAGGCATAGAGTGCCATGCTAAGACATGCACGCTGCTGCAGGGTTGGGACTGTGTCTGCTTAGTTCGGCATAGCAAGGTGAACCCCGGGCGTGATCTTGAAGCCCGGGAAAGCAAGTCCCAAGAGGCACCAGCTCTCCCGCCTCTCTTCTTCCCTGCCGCGACAGAGTGAACACCCAAAGTTTTTCTGAGGAAACAGCAGCGAAGTGCGGTTCGTGCCAAGCTGAAAACCTCTGCGAAAGCATAGCAGTCGCGGGGAAATCAGAGTCGGTTCTGTGGGCTGCTTTTGTTGCTTGCCTTAGCCTAGTATTCGCAGCACTATGGGAGCATACGGCATAGAGGGAAATCCTCTTTGCCCTGGGCATCGCCTCTGGGAAAGCATAGCATTCTTTGTGAAACCAGATTCGGGTCTGAGGGATTCTCCTGTTGCCTGAGCTGGCCTCCTTAGAACGGTGTAATAAACCCGCATGGAACGAAATCTTCTTTGCCTGTGCATCTCTCTGCCTGAGAGAGAAGCGAGCTTGCGCCTGTGGAAAGAGCCTTAAGGAAAGGGATTTGTCTTTCACGGTGCTCCCCAGGAGCAAGTTGCCCTGTGAGAAGAGCAGGAGCCGTTGGCCTTCTGGTCTGGAAAAGGTTGCTAAGCAGGAGAGCCTTCCCAGGCAGGCACAGCGGCCAGTGACAATACAAGTGTCACTAGCTCCCTGTGCAGAGAAGTTAGTCTGGCCAGCTAAGGAGACAGGAGGGGATGAGGTGGGCAGGGCGCGTGGTCCTCTCTTAGAAAGGAGTCTGGGCAGAGTGCATGCCTGTCCTGAGCCTCTGGGCTTAAGGAGACAGCAGCTCCTTGGCCACCTGTCCCTGGGGCAGACATGCACTAGCCACCAGGCGCCTACCCTGAACTCGCAGAAACAGCTCCCTGAAATAACGGGGAGTCAGATGCCGTCTTCCTCCAGGATGTGGAAGCTTGGAGGAGGCACGGGGTTTCAGGGGAAGGAGTGGGGACTGTCCCCCAAAGCTACCTATTAAGTGCACGGGCGGTGGGCTGGGATCCTGTCACCTTTCCTTTCCTGTGGGGAAAGCACTGGCCAAGTCCGCGAGTCCGCCTGAGCGCCAGAGTAAAGGGCCAAGCGATGCCTACACTGGGAGATGGTGGTGTGCATAGAGTGCCATCCAAGGCTACGCGCGCTATAGCAGCATCGTGGCTGTGTCTGCTTAGTTCGGCCTGGCAGGGTGATCCCAGGACGCGAACATGGATCCCTGGAAAGCAAGGACCAAGAGGCACCAGCTCTCCCGCAGCTCTTCTTCCCTGAGGCAACTGAAGGCTTGCTGAGGAAGCAGCAGCGAAGTGCTGTTCGCTCCAAGCCAAAGCCTCTGCGAAAGCACAGCATTCGCTGAGAAATGTTCTGTGGGCTGCTGCTGCTTGCCTGAGCCCAGGCTCACGGTGGGAGAAACCCGCATACAGCGAAAGCCTCATTGCCTGGGCATCTCCCTGTGAAAGCACTGCGTTCCTTGGGAAATCAGAGTTGGGTTTGGGGATGCTGCTACTGCTTGCCTGAGCTAGACTCCGGAGCTCGGTGGAAGATACTCGCATGGAGCGGACTACCCTTTGCCCTAACATACCCTCTGCCTGAGAGAGAAGCCAAGAGTGGGGCAGGCTCAGCACGCCGCCCCCGGAGAAGAGAAGGAGCCGTTGGCCTTGGGGTCAGGAAACGCTCGGGAAGCAGGATAACCTGCCGTGGCATTAACAGCAGGCCGGTGGCAAGACAAGTGTCACCTGCTCCATGTGCGGAGCGATGGAACCCCGGCTGCTAAGGAGACATGAGGGGACGACTAGGGCAGAGGAGCGTGAACCACTCTGAGGAAGGAGTCTGGGCAGAAGGCAGGCCTGTCCTGTGCCTCTAGTCGCAAGGGGAGATCATCTCCTTGGCCACCTGTCCCAAGGGCAGACTTGGGCTTGCCACCAGGTGCTATACCCGGAACGCGCAGAAACAAACCCATGGAGAAACGGGCAGTCAGATGCCGTCTTCCACCAAGATGTGGCAGCGATGTGGGTGGCAGGGCGTGTGCCGGGAAAAGATTCGAGACTGTCCCCCACAGTTGCCCGTCCCAGTGCACGGGCCGTGTGCAGAGATCCTGTCGCCTCCTCTCTCCTGTGGTGAAGGCACTGGCCTAGACCCCGAGTCTGCCTGTGCGCCAGAGCAAAAGGCAAAGCCTTTCCTACCCCAGGAGATGGTAATAGGCATAGAGTGCCATGCTAAGACATGCACGCTGCTGCAGGGTTGGGACTGTGTCTGCTTAGTTCGGCATAGCAAGGTGAACCCCGGGCGTGATCTTGAAGCCCGGGAAAGCAAGTCCCAAGAGGCACCAGCTCTCCCGCCTCTCTTCTTCCCTGCCGCGACAGAGTGAACACCCAAAGCCTTTCTGAGGAAACAGCAGCGAAGTGTGGTTCGTGCCAAGCTGAAAACATCTGCGAAAGCATAGCAGTCGCGAGGAAATCAGAGTCGGTTCTGTGGGCTGCTTTTGTTGCTTGCCTTAGCCTAGTATTTGCAGCACTATGGGAGCATAGGGCATAGAGCGAAATCCTCTTTGCCCTGGGCATCGCCTCTGGGAAAGCATAGCATTCTTTGCGAAACCAGATTCGGGTCTGAGGGATTCTCCTGTTGCCTGAGCTGGTCTCCTCAGCACGGTGTAATAAACCCGCATGGAACGAAATCTTCTTTGCCTGTGCATCTCTCTGCCTGAGAGAGAAGCGAGCTTGCGCCTGTGGAAAGAGCCTTAGGAAAGGGACTTGTCTTCCACGGTGCTCCCCAGGAGCATGTCTGTGAAAGGTGCAGCAAGCTGCCCTGTGAGAAGAGCTGGAGCCGTTGGCCTTCTGGTCTGGAAAAGGTTGCTAAGCAGGAGAGCCTTCCCAGGCAGGCACAGCGGCCAGTGACAATACAAGTGTCACTAGCTCCCTGTGCAGAGAAGGAAGTCTGGCCAGCTAAGGAGACAGGAGGGGATGAGGTGGGCAGGGCGTGTGGTCCTCTCTTAGAAAGGATTCTGGGCAGAGAAAATGCCTGTCCTGAGCCTCTGGGCTTAAGGAGACAGCAGCTCCTTGGCCACCTGTCCCTGGGGCAGACATGCACTAGCCACCAGGCGCCTACCCTGAACTCGCAGATTCAGCTCCCTGAAATAACAGGGAGTCAGATGCCGTCTTCCTCCAGGATGTGGAAGCTTGGAGGAGGCACGGGGTTTCAGGGGAAGGAGTGGGGACAGTCCCCCAAGGCTCCCTATTAAGTGCACGGGCAGTGTGCTGAGATCTGTCACCTTTCCTTTCCTGTGGGGAAAGCACTGGCCTAGTCCGCGAGTCCGCCGGAGCGCCAGAGTAAAGGGCCAAGCGATGCCTACACTGGGAGATGGTGGTGTGCATAGAGTGCCATCCAAGGCTACGCGCCCTATAGCAGCATCGTGGCTGTGTCTGCTTAGTTCGGCCTGGCAGGGTGATCCCAGGACGCGAACATGGATCCCTGGAAAGCAAGGACCAAGAGGCACCAGCTCTCCCGCAGCTCTTCTTCCCTGAGGCAACTGAAGGCTTGCTGAGGAAGCAGCAGCGAAGTGCTGTTCGCTCCAAGCCAAAGCCTCTGCGAAAGCACAGCATTCGCTGAGAAATGTTCTGTGGGCTGCTGCTGCTTGCCTGAGCCCAGTCTCACGGTGGGAGAAACCCGCATACTGCGAAAGCCTCATTGCCTGGGCATCTCCCTGTGAAAGCACTGCGTTCCTTGGGAAATCAGAGTTGGGTTTGGGGATGCTGCTACTGCTTGCCTGAGCTAGACTCCGGAGCTCGGTGGAAGATACTCGCATGGAGCGAAATACCCTTTGCCCTAGCATACCCTCTGCCTGAGAGAGAAGCCAAGAGTGGGGCAGGCTCAGCACGCCGCCCCCGGAGAAGAGAAGGAGCCGTTGGCCTTGGGGTCAGGAAACGCTCGGGAAGCAGGATAACCTGCCGTGGCATTAACAGCAGGCCGGTGGCAAGACAAGTGTCACCTGCTCCATGTGCGGAGCGATGGAACCCCGGCTGCTAAGGAGACATGAGGGGACGACTAGGGCAGAGGAGCGTGAACCACTCTGAGGAAGGAGTCTGGGCAGAAGGCAGGCCTGTCCTGTGCCTCTGGTCGCAAGGGGAGATCATCTCCTTGGCCACCTGTCCCAAGGGCAGACTTGGGCTTGCCACCAGGTGCTATACCCGGAACGCGCAGAAACAAACCCATGGAGAAACGGGCAGTCAGATGCCGTCTTCCACCAAGATGTGGCAGCGATGTGGGTGGCAGTGCGTGTGCCGGGAAAGGAGTGGAGACAGTCCCCCACAGTTCCCTGTCCCAGTGCCCGGGCGTGTGCAGTGATCCTGTCACCTCCTCTCTCCTGTGGTGAAGGCACTGGCCTAGACCCCGAGTCTGCCTGTGCGCCAGAGCAAAAGGCAAAGTCTTTCCTACCCCAGGAGATGGTAATAGGCATAGAGTGCCATGCTAAGACATGCACGCTGCTGCAGGGTTGTGACTGTGTCTGCTTAGTTCGGCATAGCAAGGTGAACCCCGGGCGTGATCTTGAAGCCCGGGAAAGCAAGTCCCAAGAGGCACCACCTCTCCCACCTCTCTTCTTCCCTGCCGCGACAGAGTGAACACCCAAAGTTTTTCTGAGGAAACAGCAGCGAAGTGCGGTTCGTGCCAAGCTGAAAACCTCTGCGAAAGCATAGCAATCGCGGGGAAATCAGAGTCGGTTCTGTGGGCTGCTTTTGTTGCTTGCCTTAGCCTAGTATTCGCAGCACTATGGGAGCATAGGGCATAGAGCGAAATCCTCTTTGCCCTGGGCATCGCCTCTGGTAAAGCATAGCATTCTTTGCGAAACCAGATTCGGGTCTGAGGGATTCTCCTGTTGCCTGAGCTGGTCTCCTCAGCACGGTTAATAACCCGCATGGAACGAAATCTTCTTTGCCTGTGCATCTCTCTGCCTGAGAGAGAAGCGAGCTTGCGCCTGTGGAAAGAGCCTTAAGGAAAGGGACTTGTCTCACGGTGCTCCCCAGGAGCAAGCTGCCCAGTGAGAAGAGCAGGAGCCGTTGGCCTTCTGGTCTGGAAAAGGTTGCTAAGCAGGAGAGCCTTCCCAGGCAGGCACAGCGGCCAGTGACAATACAAGGGTCACTAGCTCCCTGTGCAGAGAAGGAAGTCTGGCCAGCTAAGGAGACAGGAGGGGATGAGGTGGGCAGGGCGCGTGGTCCTCTCTTAGAAAGGAGTCTGGGCAGAGAGCATGCCTGTCCTGAGCCTCTGGGCTTAAGGAGACAGCAGCTCCTTGGCCACCTGTCCCTGGGGCAGACATGCACTAGCCACCAGGAGCCTACCCTGAACTCGCAGAAACAGCTCCCTGAAATAACGGGGAGTCAGATGCCGTCTTCCTCCAGGATGTGGAAGCTTGGAGGAGGCACGGGGTTTCAGGGGAAGGAGTGGGGACAGTCCCCCAAGGCTCCCTATTAAGTGCACGGGCGGTGTGCTGGGATCCTGTCACCTTTCCTTTCCTATGGGGAAAGCACTGGCCTAGTCCGCGAGTCCGCTTGAGATCCAGAGTAAAGGGCCAAGCGATGCCTATACTGGGAGTTGGTGGTGTGCATAGAGTGCCATCCAAGTCTACGCGCGCTATAGCAGCATCGTGGCTGTGTCTGCTTAGTTCGGCCTGGCAGGGTGATCCCAGGACGCGAACATGGATCCCTGGAAAGCAAGGACCAAGAGGCACCAGCTCTCCCGCAGCTCTTCTTCCCTGAGGCAACTGAAGGCTTGCTGAGGAAGCAGCAGCGAAGTGCTGTTCGCTCCAAGCCAAAGCCTCTGCGAAAGCACAGCATTCGCTGAGAAATGTTCTGTGGGCTGCTGCTGCTTGCCTGAGACCAGTCTCACGGTGGGAGAACCCCGCATACAGCGAAAGCCTCATTGCCTGGGCATCTCCCTGTGAAAGCACTGCGTTCCTTTGGAAATCAGAGTTGGGTTTGGGGATGCTGCTACTGCTTGCCTGAGCTAGACTCCGGAGCTCGGTGGAAGATACTCGCATGGAGCGGACTACCCTTTGCCCTAGCATACCCTCTGCCTGAGAGAGAAGCCAAGAGTGGGGCAGGCTCAGCACGCCGCCCCCGGAGAAGAGAAGGAGCAGTTGGCCTTGGGGTCAGGAAATGCTCGGGAAGCAGGATAACCTGCCGTGGCATTAACAGCAGGCCGGTGGCAAGACAAGTGTCACCTGCTCCATGTGCGGAGCGATGGAACCCCGGCTGCTAAGGAGACATGAGGGGACGACTAGGGCAGAGGAGCGTGAACCACTCTGAGGAAGGAGTCTGGGCAGAAGGCAGGCCTGTCCTGTGCCTCTGGTCGCAAGGGGAGATCATCTCCTTGGCCACCTGTCCCAAGGGCAGACTTGGGCTTGCCACCAGGTGCTATACCCGGAACGCGCAGAAACAAACCCATGAAGAAACGGGCAGTCAGATGCCGTCTTCCACCAAGATGTGGCAGCGATGTGGGTGGCAGTGCGTGTGCCGGGAAAGGAGTGGAGACAGTCCCCCACAGTTCCCTGTCCCAGTGCCCGGGCGTGTGCAGTGATCCTGTCACCTCCTCTCTCCTGTGGTGAAGGCACTGGCCTAGACCCCGAGTCTGCCTGTGCGCCAGAGCAAAAGGCAAAGCCTTTCCTACCCCAGGAGATGGTAATAGGCATAGAGTGCCATGCTAAGACATGCACGCTGCTGCAGGGTTGGGACTGTGTCTGCTTAGTTCGGCATAGCAAGGTGAACCCCGGGCGTGATCTTGAAGCCCGGGAAAGCAAGTCCCAAGAGGCACCAGCTCTCCCGCCTCTCTTCTACCCTGCCGCGACAGAGTGAACACCCAAAGCCTTTCTGAGGAAACAGCAGCGAAGTGTGGTTCGTGCCAAGCTGAAAACATCTGCGAAAGCATAGCAGTCGCGAGGAAATCAGAGTCGGTTCTGTGGGCTGCTTTTGTTGCTTGCCTTAGCCTAGTATTCGCAGCACTATGGGAGCATAGGGCATAGAGCGAAATCCTCTTTGCCCTGGGCATCGCCTCTGGTAAAGCATAGCATTCTTTGCGAAACCAGATTCGGGTCTGAGGGATTCTCCTGTTGCCTGAGCTGGTCTCCTCAGCACGGTGTAATAAACCCGCATGGAACGAAATCTTCTTTGCCTGTGCATCTCTCTGCCTGAGAGAGAAGCGAGCTTGCGCCTGTGGAAAGAGCCTTAGGAAAGGGACTTGTCTTTCACGGTGCTCCCCAGGAGCATGTCTGTGAAAGGTGCAGCAAGCTGCCCTGTGAGAAGAGCAGGAGCCGTTGGCCTTCTGGTCTGGAAAAGGTTGCTAAGCAGGAGAGCCTTCCCAGGCAGGCACAGCGGCCAGTGACAATACAAGTGTCACTAGCTCCCTGTGCAGAGAAGGAAGTCTGGCCAGCTAAGGAGACAGGAGGGGATGAGGTGGGCAGGGCGCGTGGTCCTCTCTTATAAAGGATTCTGGGCAGAGAAAATGCCTGTCCTGAGCCTCTGGGCTTAAGGAGACAGCAGCTCCTTGGCCACCTGTCCCTGGGGCAGACATGCACTAGCCACCAGGCGCCTACCCTGAACTCGCAGATTCAGCTCCCTGAAATAACAGGGAGTCAGATGCCGTCTTCCTCCAGGATGTGGAAGCTTGGAGGAGGCACGGGGTTTCAGGGGAAGGAGTGGGGACAGTCCCCCAAGGCTCCCTATTAAGTGCACGGGCAGTGTGCTGAGATCTGTCACCTTTACTTTCCTGTGGGGAAAGCACTGGCCTAGTCCGCGAGTCCGCCGGAGCGCCAGAGTAAAGGGCCAAGCGATGCCTACACTGGGAGATGGTGGTGTGCATAGAGTGCCATCCAAGGCTACGCGCCCTATAGCAGCATCGTGGCTGTGTCTGCTTAGTTCGGCCTGGCAGGGTGATCCCAGGACGCGAACATGGATCCCTGGAAAGCAAGGACCAAGAGGCACCAGCTCTCCCGCAGCTCTTCTTCCCTGAGGCAACTGAAGGCTTGCTGAGGAAGCAGCAGCGAAGTGCTGTTCGCTTCAAGCCAAAGCCTCTGCGAAAGCACAGCATTCGCTGAGAAATGTTCTGTGGGCTGCTGCTTCTTGCCTGAGACCAGTCTCACGGTGGGAGAAACCCGCATACAGCGAAAGCCTCATTGCCTGGGCATCTCCCTGTGAAAGCACTGCGTTCCTTGGGAAATCAGAGTTGGGTTTGGGGATGCTGCTACTGCTTGCCTGAGCTAGACTCCGGAGCTCGGTGGAAGATACTCGCATGGAGCGAAATACCCTTTGCCCTAGCATACCCTCTGCCTGAGAGAGAAGCCAAGAGTGGGGAAGGCTCAGCACGCCGCCCCCGGAGAAGAGAAGGAGCCGTTGGCCTTGGGGTCAGGAAACGCTCGGGAAGCAGGATAACCTGCCGTGGCATTAACAGCAGGCCGGTGGCAAGACAAGTGTCACCTGCTCCATGTGCGGAGCGATGGAACCCCGGCTGCTAAGGAGACATGAGGGGACGACTAGGGCAGAGGAGCGTGAACCACTCTGAGGAAGGAGTCTGGGCAGAAGGCAGGCCTGTCCTGTGCCTCTGGTCGCAAGGGGAGATCATCTCCTTGGCCACCTGTCCCAAGGGTAGACTTGGGCTTGCCACCAGGTGCTATACCCGGAACGCGCAGAAACAAACCCATGGAGAAACGGGCAGTCAGATGCCGTCTTCCACCAAGATGTGGCAGCGATGTGGGTGGCAGTGCGTGTGCCGGGAAAGGAGTGGAGACAGTCCCCCACAGTTCCCTGTCCCAGTGCCCGGGCGTGTGCAGTGATCCTGTCACCTCCTCTCTCCTGTGGTGAAGGCACTGGCCTAGACCCCGGGTCTGCCTGTGCACCAGAGCAAAAGGCAAAGGCTTTCCTACCCCAGGAGATGGTAATAGGCATAGAGTGCCATGCTAAGACATGCACGCTGCTGCAGGGTTGGGACTGTGTCTGCTTAGTTCGGCATAGCAAGGTGAACCCCGGGCGTGATCTTGAAGCCCGGGAAAGCAAGTCCCAAGAGGCACCAGCTCTCCCGCCTCTCTTCTTCCCTGCCGCGACAGAGTGAACACCCAAAGCCTTTCTGAGGAAACAGCAGCGAAGTGTGGTTCGTGCCAAGCTGAAAACCTCTGCGAAAGCATAGCAGTCGCGGGGAAATCAGAGTCGGTTCTGTGGGCTGCTTTTGTTGCTTGCCTTAGCCTAGTATTTGCAGCACTATGGGAGCATACGGCATAGAGCGAAATCCTCTTTGCCCTGGGCATCGCCTCTGGGAAAGCATAGCATTCTTTGCGAAACCAGATTCGGGTCTGAGGGATTCTCCTGTTGCCTGAGCTGGTCTCCTCAGCACGGTGTAATCAACCCGCATGGAACGAAATCTTCTTTGCCTGTGCATCTCTCTGCCTGAGAGAGAAGCGAGCTTGCGCCTGTGGAAAGAGCCTTAAGGAAAGGGACTTGTCTTTCACGGTGCTCCCCAGGAGCATGTCTGTGAAAGGTGCAGCAAGCTGCCCAGTGAGAAGAGCAGGAGCCGTTGGCCTTCTGGTCTGGAAAAGGTTGCTAAGCAGGAGAGCCTTCCCAGGCAGGTACAGCGGCCAGTGACAATACAAGTGTCACTAGCTCCCTGTGCAGAGAAGGAAGTCTGGCCAGCTAAGGAGACAGGAGGGGATGAGGTGGGCAGGGCGTGTGGTCCTCTCTTAGAAAGGATTCTGGGCAGAGAAAATGCCTGTCCTGAGCCTCTGGGCTTAAGGAGACAGCAGCTCCTTGGCCACCTGTCCCTGGGGCAGACATGCACTAGCCACCAGGCGCCTACCCTGAACTCGCAGATACAGCTCCCTGAAATAACAGGGAGTCAGATGCCGTCTTCCTCCAGGATGTGGAAGCTTGGAGGAGGCACGGGGTTTCAGGGGAAGGAGTGGGAACAGTCCCCCAAGGCTCCCTATTAAGTGCACGGGCGGTGTGCTGGGATCCTGTCACCTTTCCTTTCCTGTGGGGAAAGCACTGGCCTAGTCCGCGAGTCCGCCTGAGCGCCAGAGTAAAGGGCCAAGCGATGCCTACACTGGGAGATGGTGGTGTGCATAGAGTGCCATCCAAGGCTACGCGCGCTATAGCAGCATCGTGGCTGTGTCTGCTTAGTTCGGCCTGGCAGGGTGATCCCAGGACGCGAACATGGATCCCTGGAAAGCAAGGACCAAGAGGCACCAGCTCTCCCGCAGCTCTTCTTCCCTGAGGCAACTGAAGGCTTGCTGAGGAAGCAGCAGCGAAGTGCTGTTCGCTCCAAGCCAAAGCCTCTGCGAAAGCACAGCATTCGCTGAGAAATGTTCTGTGGGCTGCTGCTGCTTGCCTGAGACCAGTCTCACGGTGGGAGAAACCCGCATACAGCGAAAGCCTCATTGCCTGGGCATCTCCCTGTGAAAGCACTGCGTTCCTTGGGAAATCAGAGTTGGGTTTGGGGATGCTGCTACTGCTTGCCTGAGCTAGACTCCGGAGCTCGGTGGAAGAAACTCACATGGAGCGAAATACCCTTTGCCCTAGCATACCCTCTGCCTGAGAGAGAAGCCAAGAGTGGGGAAGGCTCAGCACGCCGCCCCCGGAGAAGAGAAGGAGCCGTTGGCCTTGGGGTCAGGAAACGCTCGGGAAGCAGGATAACCTGCCGTGGCATTAACAGCAGGCCGGTGGCAAGACAAGTGTCACCTGCTCCATGTGCGGAGCGATGGAACCCCGGCTGCTAAGGAGACATGAGGGGACGACTAGGGCAGAGGAGCATGAACCACTCTGAGGAAGGAGTCTGGGCAGAAGGCAGGCCTGTCCTGTGCCTCTGGTCGCAAGGGGAGATCATCTCCTTGGCCACCTGTCCCAAGGGCAGACTTGGGCTTGCCACCAGGTGCTATACCCGGAACGCGCAGAAACAAACCCATGGAGAAACGGGCAGTCAGATGCCGTCTTCCACCAAGATGTGGCAGCGATGTGGGTGGCAGTGCGTGTGCCGGGAAAGGAGTGGAGACAGTCCCCCACAGTTCCCTGTCCCAGTGCCCGGGCGTGTGCAGTGATCCTGTCACCTCCTCTCTCCTGTGGTGAAGGCACTGGCCTAGACCCCGGGTCTGCCTGTACACCAGAGCAAAAGGCAAAGGCTTTCCTACCCCAGGAGATGGTAATAGGCATAGAGTGCCATGCTAAGACATGCACGCTGCTGCAGGGTTGGGACTGTGTCTGCTTAGTTCGGCATAGCAAGGTGAACCCCGGGCGTGATCTTGAAGCCCGGGAAAGCAAGTCCCAAGAGGCACCAGCTCTCCCGCCTCTCTTCTTCCCTGCCGCGACAGAGTGAACACCCAAAGCCTTTCTGAGGAAACAGCAGCGAAGTGTGGTTCGTGCCAAGCTGAAAACCTCTGCGAAAGCATAGCAGTCGCGGGGAAATCAGAGTCGGTTCTGTGGGCTGCTTTTGTTGCTTGCCTTAGCCTAGTATTTGCAGCACTATGGGAGCATACGGCATAGAGCGAAATCCTCTTTGCCCTGGGCATCGCCTCTGGGAAAGCATAGCATTCTTTGCGAAACCAGATTCGGGTCTGAGGGATTCTCCTGTTGCCTGAGCTGGTCTCCTCAGCACGGTGTAATAAACCCGCATGGAACGAAATCTTCTTTGCCTGTGCATCTCTCTGCCTGAGAGAGAAGCGAGCTTGCGCCTGTGGAAAGAGCCTTAAGGAAAGGGACTTGTCTTTCACGGTGCTCCCCAGGAGCAAGCTGCCCTGTGAGAAGAGCAGGAGCCGTTGGCCTTCTGGTCTGGAAAAGGTTGCTAAGCTGGAGAGCCTTCCCAGGCAGGCACAGCGGCCAGTGACAATACAAGGGTCACTAGCTCCCTGTGCAGAGAAGGAAGTCTGGCCAGCTAAGGAGACAGGAGGGGATGAGGTGGGCAGGGCGCGTGGTCCTCTCTTAGAAAGGAGGCTGGGCAGAGAGCATGCCTGTCCTGAGCCTCTGGGCTTAAGGAGACAGCAGCTCCTTGGCCACCTGTCCCTGGGGCAGACATGCACTAGCCACCAGGCGCCTACCCTGAACTCGCAGAAACAGCTCCCTGAAATAACGGGGAGTCAGATGCCGTCTTCCTCCAGGATGTGGAAGCTTGGAGGAGGCACGGGGTTTCAGGGGAAGGAGTGGGGACAGTCCCCCAAAGCGCCCTATTAAGTGCACGGGCGGTGGGCTGGGATCCTGTCACCATTCCTTTCCTGTGGGGAAAGCACTGGCCTAGTCCGCGAATCCGCCGGAGCGCCAGAGTAAAGGGCCAAGCGATGCCTACACTGGGAGATGGTGGTGTGCATAGAGTGCCATCCAAGGCTACGCGCGCTATAGCAGCATCGTGGCTGTGTCTGCTTAGTTCGGCCTGGCAGGGTGATCCCAGGACGCGAACATGGATCCCTGGAAAGCAAGGACCAAGAGGCACCAGCTCTCCTGCAGCTCTTCTTCCCTGAGGCAACTGAAGGTTTGCTGAGGAAGCAGCAGCGAAGTGCTGTTCGCTCCAAGCCAAAGCCTCTGCGAAAGCACAGCATTCGCTGAGAAATGTTCTGTGGGCTGCTGCTGCTTGCCTGAGACCAGTCTCACGGTTGGAGAAACCCGCATACAGCGAAAGCCTCATTGCCTGGGCATCTCCCTGTGAAAGCACTGCGTTCCTTCGGAAATCAGAGTTGGGTTTGGGGATGCTGCTACTGCTTGCCTGAGCTAGACTCCAAGCTCGGTGGAAGATACTCGCATGGAGCGAAATACCCTTTGCCCTAGCATACCCTCTGCCTGAGAGAGAAGCCAAGAGTGGGGAAGGCTCAGCACGCCGCCCCCGGAGAAGAGAAGGAGCCGTTGGCCTTGGGGTCAGGAAACGCTCGGGAAGCAGGATAACCTGCCGTGGCATTAACAGCAGGCCGGTGGCAAGACAAGTGTCACCTGCTCCATGTGCGGAGCGATGGAACCCCGGCTGCTAAGGAGACATGAGGGGACGACTAGGGCAGAGGAGCATGAACCACTCTGAGGAAGGAGTCTGGGCAGAAGGCAGGCCTGTCCTGTGCCTCTGGTCGCAAGGGGAGATCATCTCCTTGGCCACCTGTCCCAAGGGCAGACTTGGGCTTGCCACCAGGTGCTATACCCGGAACGCGCAGAAACAAACCCATGGAGAAACGGGCAGTCAGATGCCGTCTTCCACCAAGATGTGGCAGCGATGTGGGTGGCAGTGCGTGTGCCGGGAAAGGAGTGGAGACAGTCCCCCACAGTTCCCTGTCCCAGTGCCCGGGCGTGTGCAGTGATCCTGTCACCTCCTCTCTCCTGTGGTGAAGGCACTGGCCTAGACCCCGGGTCTGCCTGTACACCAGAGCAAAAGGCAAAGGCTTTCCTACCCCAGGAGATGGTAATAGGCATAGAGTGCCATGCTAAGACATGCACGCTGCTGCAGGGTTGGGACTGTGTCTGCTTAGTTCGGCATAGCAAGGTGAACCCCGGGCGTGATCTTGAAGCCCGGGAAAGCAAGTCCCAAGAGGCACCAGCTCTCCCGCCTCTCTTCTTCCCTGCCGCGACAGAGTGAACACCCAAAGCCTTTCTGAGGAAACAGCAGCGAAGTGTGGTTCGTGCCAAGCTGAAAACCTCTGCGAAAGCATAGCAGTCGCGGGGAAATCAGAGTCGGTTCTGTGGGCTGCTTTTGTTGCTTGCCTTAGCCTAGTATTTGCAGCACTATGGGAGCATACGGCATAGAGCGAAATCCTCTTTGCCCTGGGCATCGCCTCTGGGAAAGCATAGCATTCTTTGCGAAACCAGATTCGGGTCTGAGGGATTCTCCTGTTGCCTGAGCTGGTCTCCTCAGCACGGTGTAATAAACCCGCATGGAACGAAATCTTCTTTGCCTGTGCATCTCTCTGCCTGAGAGAGAAGCGAGCTTGCGCCTGTGGAAAGAGCCTTAAGGAAAGGGACTTGTCTTTCACGGTGCTCCCCAGGAGCAAGCTGCCCTGTGAGAAGAGCAGGAGCCGTTGGCCTTCTGGTCTGGAAAAGGTTGCTAAGCTGGAGAGCCTTCCCAGGCAGGCACAGCGGCCAGTGACAATACAAGGGTCACTAGCTCCCTGTGCAGAGAAGGAAGTCTGGCCAGCTAAGGAGACAGGAGGGGATGAGGTGGGCAGGGCGCGTGGTCCTCTCTTAGAAAGGAGGCTGGGCAGAGAGCATGCCTGTCCTGAGCCTCTGGGCTTAAGGAGACAGCAGCTCCTTGGCCACCTGTCCCTGGGGCAGACATGCACTAGCCACCAGGCGCCTACCCTGAACTCGCAGAAACAGCTCCCTGAAATAACGGGGAGTCAGATGCCGTCTTCCTCCAGGATGTGGAAGCTTGGAGGAGGCACGGGGTTTCAGGGGAAGGAGTGGGGACAGTCCCCCAAAGCGCCCTATTAAGTGCACGGGCGGTGGGCTGGGATCCTGTCACCATTCCTTTCCTGTGGGGAAAGCACTGGCCTAGTCCGCGAATCCGCCGGAGCGCCAGAGTAAAGGGCCAAGCGATGCCTACACTGGGAGATGGTGGTGTGCATAGAGTGCCATCCAAGGCTACGCGCGCTATAGCAGCATCGTGGCTGTGTCTGCTTAGTTCGGCCTGGCAGGGTGATCCCAGGACGCGAACATGGATCCCTGGAAAGCAAGGACCAAGAGGCACCAGCTCTCCTGCAGCTCTTCTTCCCTGAGGCAACTGAAGGTTTGCTGAGGAAGCAGCAGCGAAGTGCTGTTCGCTCCAAGCCAAAGCCTCTGCGAAAGCACAGCATTCGCTGAGAAATGTTCTGTGGGCTGCTGCTGCTTGCCTGAGACCAGTCTCACGGTTGGAGAAACCCGCATACAGCGAAAGCCTCATTGCCTGGGCATCTCCCTGTGAAAGCACTGCGTTCCTTCGGAAATCAGAGTTGGGTTTGGGGATGCTGCTACTGCTTGCCTGAGCTAGACTCCAAGCTCGGTGGAAGATACTCGCATGGAGCGAAATACCCTTTGCCCTAGCATACCCTCTGCCTGAGAGAGAAGCCAAGAGTGGGGAAGGCTCAGCACGCCGCCCCCGGAGAAGAGAAAGAGCCGTTGGCCTTGGGGTCAGGAAACGCTCGGGAAGCAGGATAACCTGCCGTGGCATTAACAGCAGGCCGGTGGCAAGACAAGTGTCACCTGCTCCATGTGCGGAGCGATGGAACCCCGGCTGCTAAGGAGACATGAGGGGACGACTAGGGCAGAGGAGCGTGAACCACTCTGAGGAAGGAGTCTGGGCAGAAGGCAGGCCTGTCCTGTGCCTCTGGTCGCAAGGGGAGATCATCTCCTTGGCCACCTGTCCCAAGGGCAGACTTGGGCTTGCCACCAGGTGCTATACCCGGAACGCGCAGAAACAAACCCATGGAGAAACGGGCAGTCAGATGCCGTCTTCCACCAAGATGTGGCAGCGATGTGGGTGGCAGTGCGTGTGCCGGGAAAGGAGTGGAGACAGTCCCCCACAGTTCCCTGTCCCAGTGCCCGGGCGTGTGCAGTGATCCTGTCACCTCCTCTCTCCTGTGGTGAAGGCACTGGCCTAGACCCCGGGTCTGCCTGTGCACCAGAGCAAAAGGCAAAGGCTTTCCTACCCCAGGAGATGGTAATAGGCATAGAGTGCCATGCTAAGACATGCACGCTGCTGCAGGGTTGGGACTGTGTCTGCTTAGTTCGGCATAGCAAGGTGAACCCCGGGCATGATCTTGAAGCCCGGGAAAGCAAGTCCCAAGAGGCACCAGCTCTACCGCCTCTCTTCTTCCCTGCCGCGACAGAGTGAACACCCAAAGCCTTTCTGAGGAAACAGCAGCGAAGTGTGGTTCGTGCCAAGCTGAAAACCTCTGCGAAAGCATAGCAGTCGCGGGGAAATCAGAGTCGGTTCTGTGGGCTGCTTTTGTTGCTTGCCTTAGCCTAGTATTTGCAGCACTATGGGAGCATACGGCATAGAGCGAAATCCTCTTTGCCCTGGGCATCGCCTCTGGGAAAGCATAGCATTCTTTGCGAAACCAGATTCGGGTCTGAGGGATTCTCCTGTTGCCTGAGCTGGTCTCCTCAGCACGGTGTAATCAACCCGCATGGAACGAAATCTTCTTTGCCTGTGCATCTCTCTGCCTGAGAGAGAAGCGACCTTGCGCCTGTGGAAAGAGCCTTAAGGAAAGGGACTTGTCTTTCACGGTGCTCCCCAGGAGCATGTCTGTGAAAGGTGCAGCAAGCTGCCCAGTGAGAAGAGCAGGAGCCGTTGGCCTTCTGGTCTGGAAAAGGTTGCTAAGCAGGAGAGCCTTCCCAGGCAGGTACAGCGGCCAGTGACAATACAAGTGTCACTAGCTCCCTGTGCAGAGAAGGAAGTCTGGCCAGCTAAGGAGACAGGAGGGGATGAGGTGGGCAGGGCGTGTGGTCCTCTCTTAGAAAGGATTCTGGGCAGAGAAAATGCCTGTCCTGAGCCTCTGGGCTTAAGGAGACAGCAGCTCCTTGGCCACCTGTCCCTGGGGCAGACATGCACTAGCCACCAGGCGCCTACCCTGAACTCACAGGTACAGCTCCCTGAAATAACAGGGAGTCAGATGCCGTCTTCCTCCAGGATGTGGAAGCTTGGAGGAGGCACGGGGTTTCAGGGGAAGGAGTGGGAACAGTCCCCCAAGGCTCCCTATTAAGTGCACGGGCGGTGTGCTGGGATCCTGTCACCTTTCCTTTCCTGTGGGGAAAGCACTGGCCTAGTCCGCGAGTCCGCCTGAGCGCCAGAGTAAAGGGCCAAGCGATGCCTACACTGGGAGATGGTGGTGTGCATAGAGTGCCATCCAAGGCTACGCGCCCTATAGCAGCATCGTGGCTGTGTCTGCTTAGTTCGGCCTGGCAGGGTGATCCCAGGACGCGAACATGGATCCCTGGAAAGCAAGGACCAAGAGGCACCAGCTCTCCCGCAGCTCTTCTTCCCTGAGGCAACTGAAGGCTTGCTGAGGAAGCAGCAGCGAAGTGCTGTTCGCTCCAAGCCAAAGCCTCTGCGAAAGCACAGCATTCGCTGAGAAATGTTCTGTGGGCCTTGCTGCTTGCCTGAGACCAGTCTCACGGTGGGAGAAACCCGCATACAGCGAAAGCCTCATTGCCTGGGCATCTCCCTGTGAAAGCACTGCGTTCCTTGGGAAATCAGAGTTGGGTTTGGGGATGCTGCTACTGCTTGCCTGAGCTAGACTCCGGAGCTCGGTGGAAGATACTCACATGGAGCGAAATACCCTTTGCCCTAGCATACCCTCTGCCTGAGAGAGAAGCCAAGAGTGGGGAAGGCTCAGCACGCCGCCCCCGGAGAAGAGAAGGAGCCGTTGGCCTTGGGGTCAGGAAACGCTCGGGAAGCAGGATAACCTGCCGTGGCATTAACAGCAGGCCGGTGGCAAGACAAGTGTCACCTGCTCCATGTGCGGAGCGATGGAACCCCGGCTGCTAAGGAGACATGAGGGGACGACTAGGGCAGAGGAGCATGAACCACTCTGAGGAAGGAGTCTGGGCAGAAGGCAGGCCTGTCCTGTGCCTCTGGTCGCAAGGGGAGATCATCTCCTTGGCCACCTGTCCCAAGGGCAGACTTGGGCTTGCCACCAGGTGCTATACCGGGAACGCGCAGAAACAAACCCATGGAGAAACGGGCAGTCAGATGCCGTCTTCCACCAAGATGTGGCAGCGATGTGGGTGGCAGTGCGTGTGCCGGGAAAGGAGTGGAGACAGTCCCCCACAGTTCCCTGTCCCAGTGCCCGGGCGTGTGCAGTGATCCTGTCACCTCCTCTCTCCTGTGGTGAAGGCACTGGCCTAGACCCCGGGTCTGCCTGTACACCAGAGCAAAAGGCAAAGGCTTTCCTACCCCAGGAGATGGTAATAGGCATAGAGTGCCATGCTAAGACATGCACGCTGCTGCAGGGTTAGGACTGTGTCTGCTTAGTTCGGCATAGCAAGGTGAACCCCGGGCGTGATCTTGAAGCCCGGGAAAGCAAGTCCCAAGAGGCACCAGCTCTCCCGCCTCTCTTCTTCCCTGCCGCGACAGAGTGAACACCCAAAGCCTTTCTGAGGAAACAGCAGCGAAGTGTGGTTCGTGCCAAGCTGAAAACCTCTGCGAAAGCATAGCAGTCGCGGGGAAATCAGAGTCGGTTCTGTGGGCTGCTTTTGTTGCTTGCCTTAGCCTAGTATTTGCAGCACTATGGGAGCATACGGCATAGAGCGAAATCCTCTTTGCCCTGGGCATCGCCTCTGGGAAAGCATAGCATTCTTTGCGAAACCAGATTCGGGTCTGAGGGATTCTCCTGTTGCCTGAGCTGGTCTCCTCAGCACGGTGTAATAAACCCGCATGGAACGAAATCTTCTTTGCCTGTGCATCTCTCTGCCTGAGAGAGAAGCGAGCTTGCGCCTGTGGAAAGAGCCTTAAGGAAAGGGACTTGTCTTTCACGGTGCTCCCCAGGAGCAAGCTGCCCAGTGAGAAGAGCAGGAGCCGTTGGCCTTCTGGTCTGGAAAAGGTTGCTAAGCAGGAGAGCCTTCCCAGGCAGGCACAGCGGCCAGTGACAATACAAGTGTCACTAGCTCCCTGTGCAGAGAAGGAAGTCTGGCCAGCTAAGGAGACAGGAGGGGATGAGGTGGGCAGGGCGCGTGGTCCTCTCTTAGAAAGGAGTCTGGGCAGAGAGCATGCCTGTCCTGAGCCTCTGGGCTTAAGGAGACAGCAGCTCCTTGGCCACCTGTCCCTGGGGCAGACATGCACTAGCAACCAGGCGCCTACCCTGAACTCGCAGAACAGCTCCCTGAAATAACGGGGAGTCAGATGCCGTCTTCTTCCAGGATGTGGAAGCTTGGAGGAGGCACGGGGTTTCAGGGGAAGGAGTGGCGACAGTCCCCAAGGCTCCCTATTAAGTGCACGGGCGGTCGGCTGGGATCCTGTCACCTTTCCTTTCCTGTGGGGAAAGCACTGGCCTAGTCCGCGAGTCCGCCGGAGCGCCAGAGTAAAGGGCCAAGCGATGCCTACACTGGGAGATGGTGGTGTGCATAGAGTGCCATCCAAGGCTACGCGCGCTATAGCAGCATCGTGGCTGTGTCTGCTTAGTTCGGCCTGGCAGGGTGATCCCAGGACGCGAACATGGATCCCTGGAAAGCAAGGACCAAGAGGCACCAGCTCTCCCGCAGCTCTTCTTCCCTGAGGCACCTGAAGGCTTGCTGAGGAAGCAGCAGCGAAGTGCTGTTCGCTCCAAGCCAAAGCCTCTGCGAAAGCACAGCATTCGCTGAGAAATGTTCTGTGGGCTGCTGCTGCTTGCCTGAGACAAGTCTCACGGTGGGAGAAACCCGCATACAGCGAAAGCCTCATTGCCTGGGCATCTCCCTGTGATAGCCCTGCGTTCCTTGGGAAATCAGAGTTGGGTTTGGGGATGCTGCTACTGCTTGCCTGAGCTAGAATCCGGAGCTCGGTGGAAGATACTCGCATGGAGCGAAATACCCTTTGCCCTAGCATACCCTCTGCCTGAGAGAGAAGCCAAGAGTGGGGAAGGCTCAGCTCGCCGCCCCCGGAGAAGAGAAGGAGCCGTTGGCCTTGGGGTCAGGAAACGCTCGGGAAGCAGGATAACCTGCCGTGGCAGTAACAGCAGGCCGGTGGCAAGACAAGTGTCACCTGCTCCATGTGCGGAGCGATGGAACCCCGGCTGCTAAGGAGACATGAGGGGACGACTAGGGCAGAGGAGCGTGAACCACTCTGAGGAAGGAGTCTGGGCAGAAGGCAGGCCTGTCCTGTGCCTCTGGTCGCAAGGGGAGATCATCTCCTTGGCCACCTGTCCCAAGGGCAGACTTGGGCTTGCCACCAGGTGCTATACCCGGAACGCGCAGAAACAAACCCATGGAGAAACGGGCAGTCAGATGCCGTCTTCCACCAAGATGTGGCAGCGATGTGGGTGGCAGTGCGTGTGCCGGGAAAGGAGTGGAGACAGTCCCCCACAGTTCCCTGTCCCAGTGCCCGGGCGTGTGCAGTGATCCTGTCACCTCCTCTCTCCTGTGGTGAAGGCACTGGCCTAGACCCCGGGTCTGCCTGTGCACCAGAGCAAAAGGCAAAGGCTTTCCTACCCCAGGAGATGGTAATAGGCATAGAGTGCCATGCTAAGACATGCACGCTGCTGCAGGGTTGGGACTGTGTCTGCTTAGTTCGGCATAGCAAGGTGAACCCCGGGCGTGATCTTGAAGCCCGGGAAAGCAAGTCCCAAGAGGCACCAGCTCTCCCGCCTCTCTTCTTCCCTGCCGCGACAGAGTGAACACCCAAAGTTTTTCTGAAGAAACAGCAGCGAAGTGCGGTTCGTGCCAAGCTGAAAACCTCTGCGAAAGCATAGCAGTCGCGGGGAAATCAGAGTCGGTTCTGTGGGCTGCTTTTGTTGCTTGCCTTAGCCTAGTATTCGCAGCACTATGGGAGCATACGGCATAGAGCGAAATCCTCTTTGCCCTGGGCATC
The DNA here is from genome assembly GCF_964662115.1 of Mustela nivalis. NCBI lineage: Eukaryota > Metazoa > Chordata > Mammalia > Carnivora > Mustelidae > Mustela > Mustela nivalis. Next base: position 246,220 of record NW_028135960.1, read on the forward strand.
GCCTCTGGGAAAGCATAGCATTCTTTGCGAAACCAGATTCGGGTCTGAGGGATTCTCCTGTTGCCTGAGCTGGTCTCCTCAGCACGGTGTAATCAACCCGCATGGAACGAAATCTTCTTTGCCTGTGCATCTCTCTGCCTGAGAGAGAAGCGAGCTTGCGCCTGTGGAAAGAGCCTTAAGGAAAGGGACATGTCTTTCATGGCGCTCCCCAGGAGCATGTCTGTGAAAGGTGCAGCAAGCTGCCCAGTGAGAAGTGCAGGAGCCGTTGGCCTTCTGGTCTGGAAAAGGTTGCTAAGCAGGAGAGCCTTCCCCGGCAGGCACAGCGGCCAGTGACAATACAAGTGTCACTAGCTCCCTGTACAGAGAAGGAAGTCTGGCCAGCTAAGGAGACAGGAGGGGATGAGGTGGGCAGGGCGCGTGGTCCTCTCTTAGAAAGGAGTCTGGGCAGAGAGCATGCCTGTCCTGAGCCTCTGGGCTTAAGGAGACAGCAGCTCTTTGGCCACCTGTCCCTGGGGCAGACATGCACTAGCCACCAGGCGCCTACCCTGAACTCGCAGAAACAGCTCCCTAAAATAACGGGGAGTCAGATGCCATCTTCCTCCAGGATGTGGAAGCTTGGAGGAGGCACGGGGTTTCAAGGGAAGGAGTGGGGACCGTCCTCCAAAGCTCCCTATTAAGTGCACGGGCGGTGGGCTGGGATCCTCTCACCTTTCCTTTCCTGTGGGGAAAGCACTGGCCTAGTCCGCGAGTCCGCCTGAGCGCCAGAGTAAAGGGCCAAGCGATGCCTACACTGGGAGATGGTGGTGTGCATAGAGTGCCATCCAAGGCTACGCGCGCTATAGCAGCATCGTGGCTGTGTCTGCTTAGTTCGGCCTGGCAGGGTGATCCCAGGACGCGAACATGGATCCCTGGAAAGCAAGGACCAAGAGGCACCAGCTCTCCCGCAGCTCTTCTTCCCTGAGGCACCTGAAGGCTTGCTGAGGAAGCAGCAGCGAAGTGCTGTTCGCTCCAAGCCAAAGCCTCTGCGAAAGCACAGCATTCGCTGAGAAATGTTCTGTGGGCTGCTGCTGCTTGCCTGAGACAAGTCTCACGGTGGGAGAAACCCGCATACAGCGAAAGCCTCATTGCCTGGGCATCTCCCTGTGATAGCCCTGCGTTCCTTGGGAAATCAGAGTTGGGTTTGGGGATGCTGCTACTGCTTGCCTGAGCTAGAATCCGGAGCTCGGTGGAAGATACTCGCATGGAGCGAAATACCCTTTGCCCTAGCATACCCTCTGCCTGAGAGAGAAGCCAAGAGTGGGGAAGGCTCAGCTCGCCGCCCCCGGAGAAGAGAAGGAGCCATTGGCCTTGGGGTCAGGAAACGCTCGGGAAGCAGGATAACCTGCCGTGGCAGTAACAGCAGGCCGGTGGCAAGACAAGTGTCACCTGCTCCATGTGCGGAGCGATGGAACCCCGGCTGCTAAGGAGACATGAGGGGACGACTAGGGCAGAGGAGCGTGAACCACTCTGAGGAAGGAGTCTGGGCAGAAGGCAGGCCTGTCCTGTGCCTCTGGTCGCAAGGGGAGATCATCTCCTTGGCCACCTGTCCCAAGGGCAGACTTGGGCTTGCCACCAGGTGCTATACCCGGAACGCGCAGAAACAAACCCATGGAGAAACGGGCAGTCAGATGCCGTCTTCCACCAAGATGTGGCAGCGATGTGGGTGGCAGTGCGTGTGCCGGGAAAGGAGTGGAGACAGTCCCCCACAGTTCCCTGTCCCAGTGCCCGGGCGTGTGCAGTGATCCTGTCACCTCCTCTCTCCTGTGGTGAAGGCACTGGCCTAGACCCCGGGTCTGCCTGTGCACCAGAGCAAAAGGCAAAGGCTTTCCTACCCCAGGAGATGGTAATAGGCATAGAGTGCCATGCTAAGACATGCACGCTGCTGCAGGGTTGGGACTGTGTCTGCTTAGTTCGGCATAGCAAGGTGAACCCCGGGCGTGATCTTGAAGCCCGGGAAAGCAAGTCCCAAGAGGCACCAGCTCTCCCGCCTCTCTTCTTCCCTGCCGCGACAGAGTGAACACCCAAAGTTTTTCTGAAGAAACAGCAGCGAAGTGCGGTTCGTGCCAAGCTGAAAACCTCTGCGAAAGCATAGCAGTCGCGGGGAAATCAGAGTCGGTTCTGTGGGCTGCTTTTGTTGCTTGCCTTAGCCTAGTATTCGCAGCACTATGGGAGCATACGGCATAGAGCGAAATCCTCTTTGCCCTGGGCATCGCCTCTGGGAAAGCATAGCATTCTTTGCGAAACCAGATTCGGGTCTGAGGGATTCTCCTGTTGCCTGAGCTGGTCTCCTCAGCACGGTGTAATCAACCCGCATGGAACGAAATCTTCTTTGCCTGTGCATCTCTCTGCCTGAGAGAGAAGCGAGCTTGCGCCTGTGGAAAGAGCCTTAAGGAAAGGGACATGTCTTTCATGGCGCTCCCCAGGAGCATGTCTGTGAAAGGTGCAGCAAGCTGCCCAGTGAGAAGTGCAGGAGCCGTTGGCCTTCTGGTCTGGAAAAGGTTGCTAAGCAGGAGAGCCTTCCCCGGCAGGCACAGCGGCCAGTGACAATACAAGTGTCACTAGCTCCCTGTACAGAGAAGGAAGTCTGGCCAGCTAAGGAGACAGGAGGGGATGAGGTGGGCAGGGCGCGTGGTCCTCTCTTAGAAAGGATTCTGGGCAGAGAAAATGCCTGTCCTGAGCCTCTGGGCTTAAGGAGACAGCAGCTCCTTGGCCACCTGTCCCTGGGGCAGACATGCACTAGCCACCAGGCGCCTACCCTGAACTCACAGGTACAGCTCCCTGAAATAACAGGGAGTCAGATGCCGTCTTCCTCCAGGATGTGGAAGCTTGGAGGAGGCACGGGGTTTCAGGGGAAGGAGTGGGAACAGTCCCCCAAGGCTCCCTATTAAGTGCACGGGCGGTGTGCTGGGATCCTGTCACCTTTCCTTTCCTGTGGGGAAAGCACTGGCCTAGTCCGCGAGTCCGCCTGAGCGCCAGAGTAAAGGGCCAAGCGATGCCTACACTGGGAGATGGTGGTGTGCATAGAGTGCCATCCAAGGCTACGCGCCCTATAGCAGCATCGTGGCTGTGTCTGCTTAGTTCGGCCTGGCAGGGTGATCCCAGGACGCGAACATGGATCCCTGGAAAGCAAGGACCAAGAGGCACCAGCTCTCCCGCAGCTCTTCTTCCCTGAGGCAACTGAAGGCTTGCTGAGGAAGCAGCAGCGAAGTGCTGTTCGCTCCAAGCCAAAGCCTCTGCGAAAGCACAGCATTCGCTGAGAAATGTTCTGTGGGCCTTGCTGCTTGCCTGAGACCAGTCTCACGGTGGGAGAAACCCGCATACAGCGAAAGCCTCATTGCCTGGGCATCTCCCTGTGAAAGCACTGCGTTCCTTGGGAAATCAGAGTTGGGTTTGGGGATGCTGCTACTGCTTGCCTGAGCTAGACTCCGGAGCTCGGTGGAAGATACTCACATGGAGCGAAATACCCTTTGCCCTAGCATACCCTCTGCCTGAGAGAGAAGCCAAGAGTGGGGAAGGCTCAGCACGCCGCCCCCGGAGAAGAGAAGGAGCCGTTGGCCTTGGGGTCAGGAAACGCTCGGGAAGCAGGATAACCTGCCGTGGCATTAACAGCAGGCCGGTGGCAAGACAAGTGTCACCTGCTCCATGTGCGGAGCGATGGAACCCCGGCTGCTAAGGAGACATGAGGGGACGACTAGGGCAGAGGAGCATGAACCACTCTGAGGAAGGAGTCTGGGCAGAAGGCAGGCCTGTCCTGTGCCTCTGGTCGCAAGGGGAGATCATCTCCTTGGCCACCTGTCCCAAGGGCAGACTTGGGCTTGCCACCAGGTGCTATACCGGGAACGCGCAGAAACAAACCCATGGAGAAACGGGCAGTCAGATGCCGTCTTCCACCAAGATGTGGCAGCGATGTGGGTGGCAGTGCGTGTGCCGGGAAAGGAGTGGAGACAGTCCCCCACAGTTCCCTGTCCCAGTGCCCGGGCGTGTGCAGTGATCCTGTCACCTCCTCTCTCCTGTGGTGAAGGCACTGGCCTAGACCCCGGGTCTGCCTGTACACCAGAGCAAAAGGCAAAGGCTTTCCTACCCCAGGAGATGGTAATAGGCATAGAGTGCCATGCTAAGACATGCACGCTGCTGCAGGGTTAGGACTGTGTCTGCTTAGTTCGGCATAGCAAGGTGAACCCCGGGCGTGATCTTGAAGCCCGGGAAAGCAAGTCCCAAGAGGCACCAGCTCTCCCGCCTCTCTTCTTCCCTGCCGCGACAGAGTGAACACCCAAAGCCTTTCTGAGGAAACAGCAGCGAAGTGTGGTTCGTGCCAAGCTGAAAACCTCTGCGAAAGCATAGCAGTCGCGGGGAAATCAGAGTCGGTTCTGTGGGCTGCTTTTGTTGCTTGCCTTAGCCTAGTATTTGCAGCACTATGGGAGCATACGGCATAGAGCGAAATCCTCTTTGCCCTGGGCATCGCCTCTGGGAAAGCATAGCATTCTTTGCGAAACCAGATTCGGGTCTGAGGGATTCTCCTGTTGCCTGAGCTGGTCTCCTCAGCACGGTGTAATAAACCCGCATGGAACGAAATCTTCTTTGCCTGTGCATCTCTCTGCCTGAGAGAGAAGCGAGCTTGCGCCTGTGGAAAGAGCCTTAAGGAAAGGGACTTGTCTTTCACGGTGCTCCCCAGGAGCAAGCTGCCCAGTGAGAAGAGCAGGAGCCGTTGGCCTTCTGGTCTGGAAAAGGTTGCTAAGCAGGAGAGCCTTCCCAGGCAGGCACAGCGGCCAGTGACAATACAAGTGTCACTAGCTCCCTGTGCAGAGAAGGAAGTCTGGCCAGCTAAGGAGACAGGAGGGGATGAGGTGGGCAGGGCGCGTGGTCCTCTCTTAGAAAGGAGTCTGGGCAGAGAGCATGCCTGTCCTGAGCCTCTGGGCTTAAGGAGACAGCAGCTCCTTGGCCACCTGTCCCTGGGGCAGACATGCACTAGCAACCAGGCGCCTACCCTGAACTCGCAGAACAGCTCCCTGAAATAACGGGGAGTCAGATGCCGTCTTCTTCCAGGATGTGGAAGCTTGGAGGAGGCACGGGGTTTCAGGGGAAGGAGTGGCGACAGTCCCCAAGGCTCCCTATTAAGTGCACGGGCGGTCGGCTGGGATCCTGTCACCTTTCCTTTCCTGTGGGGAAAGCACTGGCCTAGTCCGCGAGTCCGCCGGAGCGCCAGAGTAAAGGGCCAAGCGATGCCTACACTGGGAGATGGTGGTGTGCATAGAGTGCCATCCAAGGCTACGCGCGCTATAGCAGCATCGTGGCTGTGTCTGCTTAGTTCGGCCTGGCAGGGTGATCCCAGGACGCGAACATGGATCCCTGGAAAGCAAGGACCAAGAGGCACCAGCTCTCCCGCAGCTCTTCTTCCCTGAGGCACCTGAAGGCTTGCTGAGGAAGCAGCAGCGAAGTGCTGTTCGCTCCAAGCCAAAGCCTCTGCGAAAGCACAGCATTCGCTGAGAAATGTTCTGTGGGCTGCTGCTGCTTGCCTGAGACAAGTCTCACGGTGGGAGAAACCCGCATACAGCGAAAGCCTCATTGCCTGGGCATCTCCCTGTGATAGCCCTGCGTTCCTTGGGAAATCAGAGTTGGGTTTGGGGATGCTGCTACTGCTTGCCTGAGCTAGAATCCGGAGCTCGGTGGAAGATACTCGCATGGAGCGAAATACCCTTTGCCCTAGCATACCCTCTGCCTGAGAGAGAAGCCAAGAGTGGGGAAGGCACAGCTCGCCGCCCCCGGAGAAGAGAAGGAGCCGTTGGCCTTGGGGTCAGGAAACGCTCGGGAAGCAGGATAACCTGCCGTGGCAGTAACAGCAGGCCGGTGGCAAGACAAGTGTCACCTGCTCCATGTGCGGAGCGATGGAACCCCGGCTGCTAAGGAGACATGAGGGGACGACTAGGGCAGAGGAGCGTGAACCACTCTGAGGAAGGAGTCTGGGCAGAAGGCAGGCCTGTCCTGTGCCTCTGGTCGCAAGGGGAGATCATCTCCTTGGCCACCTGTCCCAAGGGCAGACTTGGGCTTGCCACCAGGTGCTATACCCGGAACGCGCAGAAACAAACCCATGGAGAAACGGGCAGTCAGATGCCGTCTTCCACCAAGATGTGGCAGCGATGTGGGTGGCAGTGCGTGTGCCGGGAAAGGAGTGGAGACAGTCCCCCACAGTTCCCTGTCCCAGTGCCCGGGCGTGTGCAGTGATCCTGTCACCTCCTCTCTCCTGTGGTGAAGGCACTGGCCTAGACCCCGGGTCTGCCTGTGCACCAGAGCAAAAGGCAAAGGCTTTCCTACCCCAGGAGATGGTAATAGGCATAGAGTGCCATGCTAAGACATGCACGCTGCTGCAGGGTTGGGACTGTGTCTGCTTAGTTCGGCATAGCAAGGTGAACCCCGGGCGTGATCTTGAAGCCCGGGAAAGCAAGTCCCAAGAGGCACCAGCTCTCCCGCCTCTCTTCTTCCCTGCCGCGACAGAGTGAACACCCAAAGTTTTTCTGAAGAAACAGCAGCGAAGTGCGGTTCGTGCCAAGCTGAAAACCTCTGCGAAAGCATAGCAGTCGCGGGGAAATCAGAGTCGGTTCTGTGGGCTGCTTTTGTTGCTTGCCTTAGCCTAGTATTCGCAGCACTATGGGAGCATACGGCATAGAGCGAAATCCTCTTTGCCCTGGGCATCGCCTCTGGGAAAGCATAGCATTCTTTGCGAAACCAGATTCGGGTCTGAGGGATTCTCCTGTTGCCTGAGCTGGTCTCCTCAGCACGGTGTAATCAACCCGCATGGAACGAAATCTTCTTTGCCTGTGCATCTCTCTGCCTGAGAGAGAAGCGAGCTTGCGCCTGTGGAAAGAGCCTTAAGGAAAGGGACATGTCTTTCATGGCGCTCCCCAGGAGCATGTCTGTGAAAGGTGCAGCAAGCTGCCCAGTGAGAAGTGCAGGAGCCGTTGGCCTTCTGGTCTGGAAAAGGTTGCTAAGCAGGAGAGCCTTCCCCGGCAGGCACAGCGGCCAGTGACAATACAAGTGTCACTAGCTCCCTGTACAGAGAAGGAAGTCTGGCCAGCTAAGGAGACAGGAGGGGATGAGGTGGGCAGGGCGCGTGGTCCTCTCTTAGAAAGGAGTCTGGGCAGAGAGCATGCCTGTCCTGAGCCTCTGGGCTTAAGGAGACAGCAGCTCTTTGGCCACCTGTCCCTGGGGCAGACATGCACTAGCCACCAGGCGCCTACCCTGAACTCGCAGAAACAGCTCCCTAAAATAACGGGGAGTCAGATGCCATCTTCCTCCAGGATGTGGAAGCTTGGAGGAGGCACGGGGTTTCAAGGGAAGGAGTGGGGACCGTCCTCCAAAGCTCCCTATTAAGTGCACGGGCGGTGGGCTGGGATCCTCTCACCTTTCCTTTCCTGTGGGGAAAGCACTGGCCTAGTCCGCGAGTCCGCCGGAGCGCCAGAGTAAAGGGCCAAGCGATGCCTACACTGGGAGATGGTGGTGTGCATAGAGTGCCATCCAAGTCTACGCGCGCTATAGCAGCATCGTGGCTGTGTCTGCTTAGTTCGGCCTGGCAGGGTGATCCCAGGACGCGAACATGGATCCCTGGAAAGCAAGGACCAAGAGGCACCAGCTCTCCCGCAGCTCTTCTTCCCTGAGGCAACTGAAGGCTTGCTGAGGAACCAGCAGCGAAGTGCTGTTCGCTCCAAGCCAAAGCCTCTGCGAAAGCACAGCATTCGCTGAGAAATGTTCTGTGGGCTGCTGCTGCTTGCCTGAGCTCAGTCTCACGGTGGGAGAAACCCGCATACAGCGAAAGCCTCATTGCCTGGGCATCTCCCTTTGAAAGCACTGCGTTCCTTGGGAAATCGGAGTTGGGTTTGGGGATGCTGCTACTGCTAGCCTGAGCTAGACTCCGGAGCTCGGTGGAAGATACTCACATGGAGCGAAATACCATTTGCCCTAGCATACCCTCTGCCTGAGAGAGAAGCCAAGAGTGGGGAAGGCTCAGCACGCCGCCCCCGGAGAAGAGAAGGAGCCGTTGGCCTTGGGGTCAGGAAACGTTCGGGAAGCAAGATAACCTGCCGTGGCATTAACAGCAGGCCGGTGGCAAGACAAGTGTCACCTGCTCCATGTGCGGAGCGATGGAACCCGGGCTGCTAAGGAGACATGAGGGGACGACTAGGGCAGAGGAGCGTGAACCACTCTGAGGAAGGAGTCTGGGCAGAAGGCAGGCCTGTCCTGTGCCTCTAGTCGCAAGGGGAGATTCTCTCCTTGGCCACCTGTCCCAAGGGCAGACGGCCTGCCACCAGGTGCTATACCAAGAACGCACAGAAACAAACCCATGGAGAAACGGGCAGTCAGATGCCGTCTTCCACCAAGATGTGGCAGCGATGTGGGTGGCAGTGCGTGTGCCGGGAAAGGAGTGGAGACAGTCCCCCACAGTTCCCTGTCCCAGTGCCCGGGCGTGTGCAGTGATCCTGTCACCTCCTCTCTCCTGTGGTGAAGGCACTGGCCTAGACCCCGAGTCTGCCTGTGCGCCAGAGTAAAAGGCAAAGCCTTTCCTACCCCAGGAGATGGTAATAGGCATAGAGTGCCATGCTAAGACATGCATGCTGCTGCAGGGTTGGGACTGTGTCTGCTTAGTTCGGCCTAGCAAGGTGAACCCCGGGCGTGATCATGAAGCCCGGGAAAGCAAGTCCCAAGAGGCACCAGCTCTCCCGCCTCTCTTCTTCCCTGCCGCGACAGAGTGAACACCCAAAGCCTTTCTGAGGAAACAGCAGCGAAGTGTGGTTCGTGCCAAGCTGAAAACCTCTGCGAAAGCATAGCAGTCGCGGGGAAATCAGAGTCGGTTCTGTGGGCTGCTTTTGTTGCTTGCCTTAGCCTAATAATCGCAGCAACATGGGAGCATACGGCATAGAGCGAAATCATCTTTGCCCTGGGCATCGCCTCTGGGAAAGCATAGCATTCTTTGCGAAACCAGATTCGGGTCTGAGGGATTCTCCTGTTGCCTGAGCTGGTCTCCTCAGCACGGTGTAATCAACCCGCATGGAACGAAATCTTCTTTGCCTGTGCATCTCTCTGCCTGAGAGAGAAGCGAGCTTGCGCCTGTGGAAAGAGCCTTAAGGAAAGGGACTTGTCTTTCACGATGCTCCCCAGGAGCATGTCTGTGAAAGGTGCAGCAAGCTGCCCAGTGAGAAGAGCAGGAGCCGTTGGCCTTCTGGTCTGGAAAAGGTTGCTAAGCAGGAGAGCCTTCCCAGGCAGGCACAGCGGCCAGTGACAATACAAGTGTCACTAGCTCCCTGTGCAGAGAAGGAAGTCTGGCCAGCTAAGGAGACAGGAGGGGATGAGGTGGGAGGGCGCGTGGTCCTCTCTTAGAAAGGATTCTGGGCAGAGAGCATGCCTGTCCTGAGCCTCTGGGCTTAAGGAGACAGCAGCTCCTTGGCCACCTGTCCCTGGGGCAGACATGCACTAGCCACCAGACGCCTACCCTGAACTCGCAGATACAGCTACCTGAAATAACAGGGAGTCAGATGCCGTCTTCCTCCAGGATGTGGAAGCTTGGAGGAGGCACGGGGTTTCAGGGGAAGGAGTGGGAACAGTCCCCCAAGGCTCCCTATTAAGTGCACGGGCGGTGTGCTGGGATCCTGTCACCTTTCCTTTCCTGTGGGGAAAGCACTGGCCTAGTCCGCGAGTCCGCCTGAGCGCCAGAGTAAAGGGCCAAGCGATGCCTACACTGGGAGTTGGTGGTGTGCATAGAGTGCCATCCAAGGCTACGCGCGCTATAGCAGCATCGTGGCTGTGTCTGCTTAGTTCGGCCTGGCAGGGTGATCCCAGGACGCGAACATGGATCCCTGGAAAGCAAGGACCAAGAGGCACCAGCTCTCCCGCAGCTCTTCTTCCCTGAGGCAACTGAAGGCTTGCTGAGGAAGCAGCAGCGAAGTGCTGTTCGCTCCAAGCCAAAGCCTCTGCGAAAGCACAGCATTCGCTGAGAAATGTTCTGTGGGCTGCTGCTGCTTGCCTGAGCCCAGTATCACGGTGGGAGAAACCCACATACAGCGAAAGCCTCATTGCCTGGGCATCTCCCTGTGAAAGCACTGCGTTCCTTGGGAAATCAGAGTTGGGTTTGGGGATGCTGCTACTGCTTGCCTGAGCTAGACTCCGGAGCTCGGTGGAAGATACTCACATGGAGCGAAATACCCTTTGCCCTAGCATACCCTCTGCCTGAGAGAGAAGCCAAGAGTGGGGAAGGCTCAGCACGCCGCCCCCGGAGAAGAGAAGGAGCCGTTGGCCTTGGGGTCAGGAAACGCTCGGGAAGCAGGATAACCTGCCGTGGCATTAACAGCAGGCCGGTGGCAAGACAAGTGTCACCTGCTCCATGTGCAGAGCAATGGAACCCCGTCTGCTAAGGAGACATGAGGGGACGACTAGGGCAGAGGAGCGTGAACCACTCTGAGGAAGGAGTCTGGGCAGAAGGCAGGCCTGTCCTGTGCCTCTGGTCGCAAGGGGAGATCATCTCCTTGGCCACCTGTCCCAAGGGCAGACTTGGGCTTGCCACCAGGTGCTATACCCGGAACGCGCAGAAACAAACCCATGGAGAAACGGGCAGTCAGATGCCGTCTTCCACCAAGATGTGGCAGCGATGTGGGTGGCAGTGCGTGTGCCGGGAAAGGAGTGGAGACAGTCCCCCACAGTTCCCTGTCCCAGTGCCCGGGCGTGTGCAGTGATCCTGTCACCTCCTCTCTCCTGTGGTGAAGGCACTGGCCTAGACCCCGAGTCTGCCTGTGCGCCAGAGCAAAAGGCAAAGCCTTTCCTACCCCAGGAGATGGTAATAGGCATAGAGTGCCATGCTAAGACATGCACGCTGCTGCAGTGTTGGGACTGTGTCTGCTTAGTTCGGCATAGCAAGGTGAACCCCGGGCGTGATCTTGAAGCCCGGGAAAGCAAGTCCCAAGAGGCACCAGCTCTCCCGCCTCTCTTCTTCCCTGCCGCGACAGAGTGAACACCCAAAGTTTTTCTGAGGAAACAGCAGCGAAGTGCGGTTCGTGCCAAGCTGAAAACCTCTGCGAAAGCATAGCAGTCGCGGGGAAATCAGAGTCGGTTCTGTGGGCTGCTTTTGTTGCTTGCCTTAGCCTAGTATTCGCAGCACTATGGGAGCATACGGCATAGAGCGAAATCCTCTTTGCCCTGGGCATCGCCTCTGGGAAAGCATAGCATTCTTTGCGAAACCAGATTCGGGTCTGAGGGATTCTCCTGTTGCCTGAGCTGGTCTCCTCAGCACGGTGTAATAAACCCGCATGGAACGAAATCTTCTTTGCCTGTGCATCTCTCTGCCTGAGAGAGAAGCGAGCTTGCGCCTGTGGAAAGAGCCTTAAGGAAAGGGACTTGTCTTTCACGGTGCTCCCCAGGAGCAAGCTGCCCAGTGAGAAGAGCAGGAGCCGTTGGCCTTCTGGTCTGGAAAAGGTTGCTAAGCAGGAGAGCCTTCCCAGGCAGGCACAGCGGCCAGTGACAATACAAGTGTCACTAGCTCCCTGTGCAGAGAAGGAAGTCTGGCCAGCTAAGGAGACAGGAGGGGATGAGGTGGGCAGGGCGCGTGGTCCTCTCTTAGAAAGGAGTCTGGGCAGAGAGCATGCCTGTCCTGAGCCTCTGGGCTTAAGGAGACAGCAGCTCCTTGGCCACCTGTCCCTGGGGCAGACGCACTAGCCACCAGGCACCTACCCTGAACTCGCAGAAACAGCTCCCTGAAATAACGGGAAGTCAGATGCCGTCTTCCTCCAGGATGTGGAAGCTTGGAGGAGGCACGGGGTTTCAGGGGAAGGAGTGGGGACTGTCCCCCAAAGCTCCCTATTAAGTGCACGGGCGGTGGGCTGGGATCCTGTCACCTTTCCTTTCCTGTGAGGAAAGCACTGGCCTAGTCCGCGAGTCCGCCGGAGCGCCAGAGTAAAGGGCCAAGCGATGCCTACACTGGGAGATGGTGATGTGCATAGAGTGCCATCCAAGGCTTCGCGCGCTATAGCAGCATCGTGGCTGTGTCTGCTTAGTTCGGCCTGGCAGGGTGATCCCAGGACGCGAACATGGATCCCTGGAAAGCAAGGACCAAGAGGCACCAGCTCTCCCGCAGCTCTTCTTCCCTGAGGCAACTGAAGTCTTGCTGAGGAAGCAGCAGCGAAGTGCTGTTCGCTCCAAGCCAAAGCCTCTGCGAAAGCACAGCATTCGCTGAGAAATGTTCTGTGGGCTGCTGCTGCTTGCCTGAGCCCAGTCTCACGGTGGGAGAAACCCGCATACAGCGAAAGCCTCATTGCCTGGGCATCTCCCTGTGAAAGCACTGCGTTCCTTGGTAAATCAGAGTTGGGTTTGGGGATGCTGCTACTGCTTGCCTGAGCTAGACTCCGGAGCTCGGTGGAAGATACTCACATGGAGCGAAATACCCTTTGCCCTAGCATACCCTCTGCCTGAGAGAGAAGCCAAGAGTGGGGAAGGCTCAGCACGCCGCCCCCGGAGAAGAGAAGGAGCCGTTGGCCTTGGGGTCAGGAAACGCTCGGGAAGCAGGATAACCTGCCGTGGCATTAACAGCAGGCCGGTGGCAAGACAAGTGTCACCTGCTCCATGTGCAGAGCAATGGAACCCCGGCTGCTAAGGAGACATGAGGGGACGACTAGGGCAGAGGAGCGTGAACCACTCTGAGGAAGGAGTCTGGGCAGAAGGCAGGCCTGTCCTGTGCCTCTGGTCGCAAGGGGAGATCATCTCCTTGGCCACCTGTTTCAAGGGCAGACTTGGGCTTGCCACCAGGTGCTATACCCGGAACGCGCAGAAACAAACCCATGGAGAAACGGGCAGTCAGATGCCGTCTTCCACCAAGATGTGGCAGCGATGTGGGTGGCAGTGCGTGTGCCGGGAAAGGAGTGGAGACAGTCCCCCACAGTTCCCTGTCCCAGTGCCCGGGCGTGTGCAGTGATCCTGTCACCTCCTCTCTCCTGTGGTGAAGGCACTGGCCTAGACCCCGAGTCTGCCTGTGCGCCAGAGCAAAAGGCAAAGCCTTACCTACCCCAGGAGATGGTAATAGGCATAGAGTGCCATGCTAAGACATGCACGCTGCTGCAGGGTTGGGACTTTGTCTGCTTAGTTCGGCATAGCAAGGTGAACCCCGGGCGTGATCTTGAAGCCCGGGAAAGCAAGTCCCAAGAGGCACCAGCTCTCCCGCCTCTCTTCTTCCCTGCCGCGACAGAGTGAACACCCAAAGTTTTTCTGAGGAAACAGCAGCGAAGTGCGGTTCGTGCCAAGCTGAAAACCTCTGCGAAAGCATAGCAGTCGCGGGGAAATCAGAGTCGGTTCTGTGGGCTGCTTTTGTTGCTTGCCTTAGCCTAGTATTCGCAGCACTATGGGAGCATACGGCATAGAGCGAAATCCTCTTTGCCCTGGGCATCGCCTCTGGGAAAGCATAGCATTCTTTGTGAAACCAGATTCGGGTCTGAGGGATTCTCCTGTTGCCTGAGCTGGCCTCCTCAGAACGGTGTAATAAACCCGCATGGAACGAAATCTTCTTTGCCTGTGCATCTCTCTGCCTGAGAGAGAAGCGAGCTTGCGCCTGTGGAAAGAGCCTTAAGGAAAGGGACTTGTCTTTCACGGTGCTCCCCAGGAGCATGTCTGTGAAAGGTGCAGCAAGCTGCCCAGTGAGAAGAGCAGGAGCCTTTGGCCTTCTGGTCTGGAAAAGGTTGCTAAGCAGGAGAGCCTTCCCAGGCAGGCACAGCGGCCAGTGACAATACAAGTGTCACTAGCTCCCTGTGCAGAGAAGGAAGTCTGGCCAGCTAAGGAGACAGGAGGGGATGAGGTGGGAGGGCGCGTGGTCCTCTCTTAGAAAGGATTCTGGGCAGAGAGCATGCCTGTCCTGAGCCTCTGGGCTTAAGGAGACAGCAGCTCCTTGGCCACCTGTCCCTGGGGCAGACATGCACTAGCCACCAGGCGCCTACCCTGAACTCGCAGATACAGCTCCCTGAAATAACAGGGATTCAGATGCCGTCTTCCTCCAGGATGTGGAAGCTTGGAGGAGGCACGGGGTTTCAGGGGAAGGAGTGGGAACAGTCCACCAAGGCTCCCTATTAAGTGCACGGGCGGTGTGCTGGGATCCTGTCACCTTTCCTTTCCTGTGGGGAAAGCACTGACCTAGTCCGCGAGTCCGTCTGAGCGCCAGAGTAAAGGGCCAAGCGATGCCTACACTGGGAGATGGTGGTGTGCATAGAGTGCCATCCAAGGCTACGCGCCCTATAGCAGCATCGTGGCTGTGTCTGCTTAGTTCGGCCTGGCAGGGTGATCCCAGGACGCGAACATGGATCCCTGGAAAGCAAGGAACAAGAGGCACCAGCTCTCCCGCAGCTCTTCTTCCCTGAGGCAACTGAAGGCTTGCTGAGGAAGCAGCAGCGAAGTGCTGTTCGCTCCAAGCCAAAGCCTCTGCAAAAGCACAGCATTCGCTGAGAAATGTTCTGTGGGCTGCTGCTGCTTGCCTGAGACCAGTCTCACGTTGGGAGAAACCCGCATACAGCGAAAGCCTCATTGCCTGGGCATCTCCCTGTGAAAGCACTGCGTTCCTTGGGAAATCGGAGTTGGGTTTGGGGATGCTGCTACTGCTTGCCTGAGCTAGACTCCGGAGCTCGATGGAAGATACTCGCATGGAGCGAAATACCCTTCGCCCTAGCATACCCTATGCCTGAGAGAGAAGCCAAGAGTGGGGCAGGCTCAGCACGCCGCCCCCGGAGAAGAGAAGGAACCGTTGGCCTTGGTGTCAGGAAACGTTCGGGAAGCAGGATAACCTGCCATGGCATTAACAGCAGGCCGGTGGCAAGACATGTGTCACCTGCTCCATGTGCGAAGCGATGGAACCCGGGCTGCTAAGGAGACATGAGGAGACGACTAGGGCAGAGGAGCGTGAAACACTCTGAGGAAGGAGTCTGGGCAGAAGGCAGGCCTGTCCTGTGCCTCTGGTCGCAAGGGGAGATCATCTCCTTGGCCACCTGTCCCAAGGGCAGACTTGGGCTTGCCACCAGGTGCTATACCCGGAACACGCAGAAACAAACCCATGGAGAAACGGGCAGTCAGATGCCGTCTTCCACCAAGATGTGGCAGCGATGTGGGTGGCAGTGCGTGTGCCGGGAAAGGAGTGGAGACAGTCCCCCACAGTTCCCTGTTCAGTGCCCGGGCGTGTGCAGTGATCCTCTCACCTCCTCTCTCCTGTGGTGAAGGCACTGGCCTAGACCCCGAGTCTGCCTGTGCGCCAGAGCAAAAGGCAAAGCCTTTCCTACCCCAGGAGATGGTAATAGGCATAGAGTGCCATGCTAAGACATGCACGCTGCTGCAGGGTTGGGACTGTGTCTGCTTAGTTCGGCATAGCAAGGTGAACCCCGGGCGTGATCTTGAAGCCCGGGAAAGCAAGTCCCAAGAGGCACCAGCTCTCCCGCCTCTCTTCTTCCCTGCCGCGACAGAGTGAACACCCAAAGTTTTTCTGAGGAAACAGCAGCGAAGTGCGGTTCGTGCCAAGCTGAAAACCTCTGCGAAAGCATAGCAGTCGCGGGGAAATCAGAGTCGGTTCTGTGGGCTGCTTTTGTTGCTTGCCTTAGCCTAGTATTCGCAGCACTATGGGAGCATACGGCATAGAGCGAAATCCTCTTTGCCCTGGGCATCGCCTCTGGGAAAGCATAGCATTCTTTGTGAAACCAGATTCGGGTCTGAGGGATTCTCCTGTTGCCTGAGCTGGTCTCCTCAGCACGGTGTAATAAACCCGCATGGAACGAAATCTTCTTTGCCTGTGCATCTCTCTGCCTGAGAGAGAAGCGAGCTTGCGCCTGTGGAAAGAGCCTTAAGGAAAGGGACTTGTCTTTCACGGTGCTCCCCAGGAGCAAGCTGCCCTGTGAGAAGAGCAGGAGCCGTTGGCCTTCTGGTCTGGAAAAGGTTGCTAAGCAGGAGAGCCTTCCCAGGCAGGCACAGCGGCCAGTGACAATACAAGTGTCACTAGCTCCCTGTACAGAGAAGGAAGTCTGGCCAGCTAAGGAGACAGGAGGGGATGAGGTGGGCAGGGCGCGTGGTCCTCTCTTAGAAAGGAGTCTGGGCAGAGAGCATGCCTGTCCTGAGCTTCTGGGCTTAAGGAGACAGCAGCTCCTTGGCCACCTGTCCCTGGGGCAGACATGCACTAGCCACCAGGCGCCTACCCTGAACTCGCAGAACAGCTCCCTGAAATAACGGGGAGTTAGATGCCGTATTCCTCCAGGATGTGGAAGCTTGGAGGAGGCACGTGGTTTCAGGGGAAGGAGTGGGGACAGTCCCCCAAGGCTCCCTATAAAGTGCACGGGCGGTGGGCTGGGATACTGTCACCTTTCCTTTCCTGTGGGGAAAGCACTGGCCTAGTCCGCGAGTCCGCCTGAGCGCCAGAGTAAAGGGCCAAGCGATGCCTACACTGGGAGATGGTGGTGTGCATAGAGTGCCATCCAAGGCTTCGCGCGCTATAGCAGCATCGTGGCTGTGTCTGCTTAGTTCGGCCTGGCAGGGTGATCCCAGGACGCGAACATGGATCCCTGGAAAGCAAGGACCAAGAGGCACCAGCTCTCCCGCAGCTCTTCTTCCCTGAGGCAACTGAAGGCTTGCTGAGGAAGCAGCAGCGAAGTGCTGTTCGCTCCAAGCCAAAGCCTCTGCGAAAGCACAGCATTCGCTGAGAAATGTTCTGTGGGCTGCTGCTGCTTGCCTGAGCCCAGGCTCACGGTGGGAGAAACCCGCATACAGCGAAAGCCTCATTGCCTGGGCATCTCCCTGTGAAAGCACTGCGTTCCTTTGGAAATCAGAGTTGGGTTTGGGGATGCTGCTACTGCTTGCCTGAGCTAGACTCCGGAGCTCGGTGGAAGATACTCGCATGGAGCGAAATACCCTTTGCCCTAGCATACCCTCTGCCTGAGAGAGAAGCCAAGAGTCGGGAAGGCTCAGCACGCCGCCCCCGGAGAAAAGAAGGAGCCGTTGGCCTTGGGGTCAGGAAACGCTCGGGAAGCAGGATAACCTGCCGTGGCATTAACAGGAGGCCGGTGGCAAGACAAGTGTCACCTGCTCCATGTGCAGAGCAATGGAACCCCGGCTGCTAAGGAGACATGAGGGGACGACTAGGGCAGAGGAGCGTGAACCACTCTGAGGAAGGAGTCTGGGCAGAAGGCAGGCCTGTCCTGTGCCTCTGGTCGCAAGGGGAGATCATCTCCTTGGCCACCTGTCCCAAGGGCAGACTTGGGCTTGCCACCAGGTGCTATACCCGGAACGCGCAGAAACAAACCCATGGAGAAACGGGCAGTCAGATGCCGTCTTCCACCAAGATGTGGCAGCGATGTGGGTGGCAGTGCGTGTGCCGGGAAAGGAGTGGAGACAGTCCCCCACAGTTCCCTGTCCCAGTGCCCGGGCGTGTGCAGTGATCCTGTCACCTCCTCTCTCCTGTGGTGAAGGCACTGGCCTAGACCCCGAGTCTGCCTGTGCGCCAGAGCAAAAGGCAAAGCCTTTCCTACCCCAGGAGATGGTAATAGGCATAGAGTGCCATGCTAAGACATGCACGCTGCTGCAGGGTTGGGACTGTGTCTGCTTAGTTCGGCATAGCAAGGTGAACCCCGGGCGTGATCTTGAAGCCCGGGAAAGCAAGTCCCAAGAGGCACCAGCTCTCCCGCCTCTCTTCTTCCCTGCCGCGACAGAGTGAACACCCAAAGTTTTTCTGAGGAAACAGCAGCGAAGTGCGGTTCGTGCCAAGCTGAAAACCTCTGCGAAAGCATAGCAGTCGCGGGGAAATCAGAGTCGGTTCTGTGGGCTGCTTTTGTTGCTTGCCTTAGCCTAGTATTCGCAGCACTATGGGAGCATACGGCATAGAGCGAAATCCTCTTTGCCCTGGGCATCGCCTCTGGGAAAGCATAGCATTCTTTGTGAAACCAGATTCGGGTCTGAGGGATTCTCCTGTTGCCTGAGCTGGTCTCCTCAGCACGGTGTAATAAACCCGCATGGAACGAAATCTTCTTTGCCTGTGCATCTCTCTGCCTGAGAGAGAAGCGAGCTTGCGCCTGTGGAAAGAGCCTTAAGGAAAGGGACTTGTCTTTCACGGTGCTCCCCAGGAGCAAGCTGCCCTGTGAGAAGAGCAGGAGCCGTTGGCCTTCTGGTCTGGAAAAGGTTGCTAAGCAGGAGAGCCTTCCCAGGCAGGCACAGCGGCCAGTGACAATACAAGTGTCACTAGCTCCCTGTGCAGAGAAGGAAGTCTGGCCAGCTAAGGAGACAGGAGGGGATGAGGTGGGCAGGGCGCGTGGTCCTCTCTTAGAAAGGAGTCTGGGCAGAGAGCATGCCTGTCCTGAGCCTCTGGGCTTAAGGAGACAGCAGCTCCTTGGCCACCTGTCCCTGGGGCAGACATGCACTAGCCACCAGGCGCCTACCCTGAACTCGCAGAACAGCTCCCTGAAATAACGGGGAGTTAGATGCCGTATTCCTCCAGGATGTGGAAGCTTGGAGGAGGCACGTGGTTTCAGGGGAAGGAGTGGGGACAGTCCCCCAAGGCTCCCTATAAAGTGCACGGGCGGTGGGCTGGGATACTGTCACCTTTCCTTTCCTGTGGGGAAAGCACTGGCCTAGTCCGCGAGTCCGCCTGAGCGCCAGAGTAAAGGGCCAAGCGATGCCTACACTGGGAGATGGTGGTGTGCATAGAGTGCCATCCAAGGCTACGCGCGCTATAGCAGCATCGTGGCTGTGTCTGCTTAGTTCGGCCTGGCAGGGTGATCCCAGGACGCGAACATGGATCCCTGGAAAGCAAGGACCAAGAGGCACCAGCTCTCCCGCAGCTCTTCTTCCCTGAGGCAACTGAAGGCTTGCTGAGGAAGCAGCAGCGAAGTGCTGTTCGCTCCAAGCCAAAGCCTCTGCGAAAGCACAGCATTCGCTGAGAAATGTTCTGTGGGCTGCTGCTGCTTGCCTGAGCCCAGGCTCACGGTGGGAGAAACCCGCATACAGCGAAAGCCTCATTGCCTGGGCATCTCCCTGTGAAAGCACTGCGTTCCTTTGGAAATCAGAGTTGGGTTTGGGGATGCTGCTACTGCTTGCCTGAGCTAGACTCCGGAGCTCGGTGGAAGATACTCGCATGGAGCGAAATACCCTTTGCCCTAGCATACCCTCTGCCTGAGAGAGAAGCCAAGAGTCGGGAAGGCTCAGCACGCCGCCCCCGGAGAAAAGAAGGAGCCGTTGGCCTTGGGGTCAGGAAACGCTCGGGAAGCAGGATAACCTGCCGTGGCATTAACAGGAGGCCGGTGGCAAGACAAGTGTCACCTGCTCCATGTGCAGAGCAATGGAACCCCGGCTGCTAAGGAGACATGAGGGGACGACTAGGGCAGAGGAGCGTGAACCACTCTGAGGAAGGAGTCTGGGCAGAAGGCAGGCCTGTCCTGTGCCTCTGGTCGCAAGGGGAGATCATCTCCTTGGCCACCTGTCCCAAGGGCAGACTTGGGCTTGCCACCAGGTGCTATACCCGGAACGCGCAGAAACAAACCCATGGAGAAACGGGCAGTCAGATGCCGTCTTCCACCAAGATGTGGCAGCGATGTGGGTGGCAGTGCGTGTGCCGGGAAAGGAGTGGAGACAGTCCCCCACAGTTCCCTGTCCCAGTGCCCGGGCGTGTGCAGTGATCCTGTCACCTCCTCTCTCCTGTGGTGAAGGCACTGGCCTAGACCCCGAGTCTGCCTGTGCGCCAGAGCAAAAGGCAAAGCCTTTCCTACCCCAGGAGATGGTAATAGGCATAGAGTGCCATGCTAAGACATGCACGCTGCTGCAGGGTTGGGACTGTGTCTGCTTAGTTCGGCATAGCAAGGTGAACCCCGGGCGTGATCTTGAAGCCCGGGAAAGCAAGTCCCAAGAGGCACCAGCTCTCCCGCCTCTCTTCTTCCCTGCCGCGACAGAGTGAACACCCAAAGTTTTTCTGAGGAAACAGCAGCGAAGTGCGGTTCGTGCCAAGCTGAAAACCTCTGCGAAAGCATAGCAGTCGCGGGGAAATCAGAGTCGGTTCTGTGGGCTGCTTTTGTTGCTTGCCTTAGCCTAGTATTCGCAGCACTATGGGAGCATACGGCATAGAGCGAAATCCTCTTTGCCCTGGGCATCGCCTCTGGGAAAGCATAGCATTCTTTGTGAAACCAGATTCGGGTCTGAGGGATTCTCCTGTTGCCTGAGCTGGTCTCCTCAGCACGGTGTAATAAACCCGCATGGAACGAAATCTTCTTTGCCTGTGCATCTCTCTGCCTGAGAGAGAAGCGAGCTTGCGCCTGTGGAAAGAGCCTTAAGGAAAGGGACTTGTCTTTCACGGTGCTCCCCAGGAGCAAGCTGCCCTGTGAGAAGAGCAGGAGCCGTTGGCCTTCTGGTCTGGAAAAGGTTGCTAAGCAGGAGAGCCTTCCCAGGCAGGCACAGCGGCCAGTGACAATACAAGTGTCACTAGCTCCCTGTGCAGAGAAGGAAGTCTGGCCAGCTAAGGAGACAGGAGGGGATGAGGTGGGCAGGGCGCGTGGTCCTCTCTTAGAAAGGAGTCTGGGCAGAGAGCATGCCTGTCCTGAGCCTCTGGGCTTAAGGAGACAGCAGCTCCTTGGCCACCTGTCCCTGGGGCAGACATGCACTAGCCACCAGGCGCCTACCCTGAACTCGCAGAACAGCTCCCTGAAATAACGGGGAGTTAGATGCCGTATTCCTCCAGGATGTGGAAGCTTGGAGGAGGCACGTGGTTTCAGGGGAAGGAGTGGGGACAGTCCCCCAAGGCTCCCTATAAAGTGCACGGGCGGTGGGCTGGGATCCTGTCACCTTTCCTTTCCTGTGGGGAAAGCACTGGCCTAGTCCGCGAGTCCGCCTGAGCGCCAGAGTAAAGGGCCAAGCGATGCCTACACTGGGAGATGGTGGTGTGCATAGAGTGCCATCCAAGGCTACGCGCGCTATAGCAGCATCGTGGCTGTGTCTGCTTAGTTCGGCCTGGCAGGGTGATCCCAGGACGCGAACATGGATCCCTGGAAAGCAAGGACCAAGAGGCACCAGCTCTCCCGCAGCTCTTCTTCCCTGAGGCAACTGAAGGCTTGCTGAGGAAGCAGCAGCGAAGTGCTGTTCGCTCCAAGCCAAAGCCTCTGCGAAAGCACAGCATTCGCTGAGAAATGTTCTGTGGGCTGCTGCTGCTTGCCTGAGCCCAGGCTCACGGTGGGAGAAACCCGCATTCAGCGAAAGCCTCATTGCCTGGGCATCTCCCTGTGAAAGCACTGCGTTCCTTTGGAAATCAGAGTTGGGTTTGGGGATGCTGCTACTGCTTGCCTGAGCTAGACTCCGGAGCTCGGTGGAAGATACTCGCATGGAGCGAAATACCCTTTGCCCTAGCATACCCTCTGCCTGAGAGAGAAGCCAAGAGTCGGGAAGGCTCAGCACGCCGCCCCCGGAGAAAAGAAGGAGCCGTTGGCCTTGGGGTCAGGAAACGCTCGGGAAGCAGGATAACCTGCCGTGGCATTAACAGGAGGCCGGTGGCAAGACAAGTGTCACCTGCTCCATGTGCAGAGCAATGGAACCCCGGCTGCTAAGGAGACATGAGGGGACGACTAGGGCAGAGGAGCGTGAACCACTCTGAGGAAGGAGTCTGGGCAGAAGGCAGGCCTGTCCTGTGCCTCTGGTCGCAAGGGGAGATCATCTCCTTGGCCACCTGTCCCAAGGGCAGACTTGGGCTTGCCACCAGGTGCTATACCCGGAATGCGCAGAAACAAACCCATGGAGAAACGGGCAGTCAGATGCCGTCTTCCACCAAGATGTGGCAGCGATGTGGGTGGCAGTGCGTGTGCCGGGAAAGGAGTGGAGACAGTCCCCCACAGTTCCCTGTCCCAGTGCCCGGGCGTGTGCAGTGATCCTGTCACCTCCTCTCTCCTGTGGTGAAGGCACTGGCCTAGACCCCGAGTCTGCCTGTGCGCCAGAGCAAAAGGCAAAGCCTTTCCTACCCCAGGAGATGGTAATAGGCATAGAGTGCCATGCTAAGACATGCACGCTGCTGCAGGGTTGGGACTGTGTCTGCTTAGTTCGGCATAGCAAGGTGAACCCCGGGCGTGATCTTGAAGCCCGGGAAAGCAAGTCCCAAGAGGCACCAGCTCTCCTGCCTCTCTTCTTCCCTGCCGCGACAGAGTGAACACCCAAAGTTTTTCTGAGGAAACAGCAGCGAAGTGCGGTTCGTGCCAAGCTGAAAACCTCTGCGAAAGCATAGCAGTCGCGGGGAAATCAGAGTCGGTTCTGTGGGCTGCTTTTGTTGCTTGCCTTAGCCTAGTATTCGCAGCACTATGGGAGCATACGGCATAGAGCGAAATCCTCTTTGCCCTGGGCATCGCCTCTGGGAAAGCATAGCATTCTTTGTGAAACCAGATTCGGGTCTGAGGGATTCTCCTGTTGCCTGAGCTGGTCTCCTCAGCACGGTGTAATAAACCCGCATGGAACGAAATCTTCTTTGCCTGTGCATCTCTCTGCCTGAGAGAGAAGCGAGCTTGCGCCTGTGGAAAGAGCCTTAAGGAAAGGGACTTGTCTTTCACGGTGCTCCCCAGGAGCAAGCTGCCCTGTGAGAAGAGCAGGAGCCGTTGGCCTTCTGGTCTGGAAAAGGTTGCTAAGCAGGAGAGCCTTCCCAGGCAGGCACAGCGGCCAGTGACAATACAAGTGTCACTAGCTCCCTGTGCAGAGAAGGAAGTCTGGCCAGCTAAGGAGACAGGAGGGGATGAGGTGGGCAGGGCGCGTGGTCCTCTCTTAGAAAGGAGTCTGGGCAGAGAGCATGCCTGTCCTGAGCCTCTGGGCTTAAGGAGACAGCAGCTCCTTGGCCACCTGTCCCTGGGGCAGACATGCACTAGCCACCAGGCGCCTACCCTGAACTCGCAGAAACAGCTCCCTGAAATAACGGGGAGTCAGATGCCGTCTTCCTCCAGGATGTGGAAGCTTGGAGGAGGCACGGGGTTTCAGGGGAAGGAGTGGGGACAGTCCCCCAAAGTTCCCTATTAAGTGCACGGGCGGTGTGCTGGGATCCTGTCACCTTTCCTTTCCTGTGGGGAAAGCACTGGCCTAGTCGGCGAGTCCGCCTGAGCGTCAGAGTAAAGGGCCAAGCGATGCCTACACTGGGAGATGGTGGTGTGCATAGAGTGCCATCCAAGGCTACGCGAGCTATAGCAGCATCGTGGCTGTGTCTGCTTAGTTCGGCCTGGCAGGGTGATCCCAGGACGCGAACATGGATCCCTGGAAAGCAAGGACCAAGAGGCACCAGCTCTCCTGCAGCTCTTCTTCCCTGAGGCAACTGAAGGCTTGCTGAGGAAGCAGCAGCGAAGTGCTGTTCGCTCCAAGCCAAAGCCTCTGCGAAAGCACAGCATTCGCTGAGAAATGTTCTGTGGGCTGCTGCTGCTTGCCTGAGCCCAGTCTCACGGTGGGAGAAACCCGCATACAGCGAAAGCCTCATTGCCTGGGCATCTCCCTGTGAAAGCACTGCGTTCCTTGGGAAATCAGAGTTGGGTTTGGGGATGCTGCTACTGCTTGCCTGAGCTAGACTCCGGAGCTCGGTGGAAGATACTCGCATGGAGCGAAATACCCTTTGCCCTAGCATACCCTCTGCCTGAGAGAGAAGCCAAGAGTGGTGAAGGCTCAGCACGCTGCCCCCGGAGAAGAGAAAGAGCCGTTGGCCTTGGGGTCAGGAAACGCTCGGGAAGCAGGATAACCTGCCGTGGCATTAACAGCAGGCCGGTGGCAAGACAAGTGTCACCTGCTCCATGTGCGGAGCGATGGAACCCCGGCTGCTAAGGAGACATGAGGGGACGACTAGGGCAGAGGAGCGTGAACCACTCTGAGGAAGGAGTCTGGGCAGAAGGCAGGCCTGTCCTGTGCCTCTGGTCGCAAGGGGAGATCATCTCCTTGGCCACCTGTCCCAAGGGCAGACTTGGGCTTGCCACCAGGTGCTATACCCGGAACGCGCAGAAACAAACCCATGGAGAAACGGGCAGTCAGATGCCGTCTTCCACCAAGATGTGGCAGCGATGTGGGTGGCAGTGCGTGTGCCGGGAAAGGAGTGGAGACAGTCCCCCACAGTTCCCTGTCCCAGTGCCCGGGCGTGTGCAGTGATCCTGTCACCTCCTCTCTCCTGTGGTGAAGGCACTGGCCTAGACCCCGAGTCTGCCTGTGCGCCAGAGCAAAAGGCAAAGCCTTTCCTACCCCAGGAGATGGTAATAGGCATAGAGTGCCATGCTAAGACATGCACGCTGCTGCAGGGTTGGGACTGTGTCTGCTTAGTTCGGCATAGCAAGGTGAACCCCGGGCGTGATCTTGAAGCCCGGGAAAGCAAGTCCCAAGAGGCACCAGCTCTCCCGCCTCTCTTCTTCCCTGCCGCGACAGAGTGAACACCCAAAGTTTTTCTGAAGAAACAGCAGCGAAGTGCGGTTCGTGCCAAGCTGAAAACCTCTGCGAAAGCATAGCAGTCGCGGGGAAATCAGAGTCGGTTCTGTGGGCTGCTTTTGTTGCTTGCCTTAGCCTAGTATTCGCAGCACTATGGGAGCATACGGCATAGAGCGAAATCCTCTTTGCCCTGGGCATCGCCTCTGGAAAAGCATAGCATTCTTTGCGAAACCTGATTCGGGTCTGAGGGATTCACCTGTAGCCTGAGATGGTCTCCTCCGCACGGTGTAATAAACCCGCATGGAACGAAATCTTCTTTGCCTGTGCATCTGTCTCCCTGAGAGAGAAGCGAGCTTGCACCTGTGGAAAGAGCCTTAAGGAAAGGGACTTGTCTTTCACGGTGCTCCCCAGGAGCAAGCTGCCCAGTGAGAAGAGCAGGAGCCATTGGCCTTCTGATCTGGAAAAGGTTGCTAAGCAGGAGAGCCTTCCCAGGCAGGCACAGCGGCCAGTGACAATACAAGTATCACTAGCTCCCTGTGCAGAGAAGGAAGTCTGGCCAGCTAAGGAGACAGGAGGGGATGAGGTGGGCAGGGCGCGTGGTCCTCTCTTAGAAAGGAGTCTGGGCAGAGAGCATGCCTGTCCTGAGCCTCTGGGCTTAGGTGACAGCAGCTCCTTGGCCACCTGTCCCTGGGGCAGTCATGCACTAGCCCCCAGGTGCCTACCCTGAACTCGCAGAAACAGCTCCCTGAAATAACGGGGAGTCAGATGCCGTCTTCCTCCAGGATGTGGAAGCTTGGAGGAGGCACGGGGTTTCAGGGGAAGGAGTGGGGACTGTCCCCCAAAGCTCCCTATTAAGTGCACGGGCGGTGGACTGGGATCCTGTCACCTTTCCTTTCCTGTGGGGAAAGCACTGGCCAAGTCCGCGAGTCCGCCTGAGCGCCAGAGTAAAGGGCCAAGCGATGCCTACACTGGGAGATGGTGGTGTGCATAGAGTGCCATCCAAGGCTTCGCGCGCTATAGCAGCATCGTGGCTGTGTCTGCTTAGTTCGGCCTGGCAGGGTGATCCCAGGACGCGAACATGGATCCCTGGAAAGCAAGGACCAAGAGGCACCAGCTCTCCCGCAGCTCTTCTTCCCTGAGGCAACTGAAGGCTTGCTGAGGAAGCAGCAGCGAAGTGCTGTTCGCTCCAAGCCAAAGCCTCAGCGAAAGCACAGCATTCGCTGAGAAATGTTCTGTGGGCTGCTGCTGCTTGCCTGAGCCCAGTCTCACGGTGGGAGAAACCCGCATACAGCGAAAGCCTCATTGCCTGGGCATCTCCCTGTGAAAGCACTGCGTTCCTTGGGAAATCAGAGTTGGGTTTGGGATGCTGCTACTGCTTGCCTAAGCTAGACTCCGGAGCTCGATGGAAGATACTCGCATGGAGCGAAATACCCTTTGCCCTAGCATACCCTATGCCTGAGAGAGAAGCCAAGAGTGGGGCAGGCTCAGCACGCCGCCCCCGGAGAAGAGAAGGAGCCGTTGGCCTTGGGGTCAGGAAACGTTCGGGAAGCAGGATAACCTGCCGTGGCATTAACAGCAGGCCGGTGGCAAGACAAGTGTCACCTGCTCCATGTGCGGAGCGATGGAACCCCGGCTGCTAAGGAGACATGAGGGGACGACTAGGGCAGAGGAGCGTGAACCACTCTGAGGAAGGAGTCTGGGCAGAAGGCAGGCCTGTCCTGTGCCTCTAGTCGCAAGGGGAGACCATCTCCTTGGCCACCTGTCCCAAGGGCAGACTTGGGCTTGCCACCAGGTGCTATACCCAGAACACACAGAAACAAACCCATGGAGAAACGGGCAGTCAGATGCCGTCTTCCACCAAGATGTGGCAGCGATGTGGGTGGCAGTGCGTGTGCCGGGAAAGGAGTGGAGACAGTCCCCCACAGTTCCCTGTCCCAGTGCCCGGGCGTGTGCAGTGATCCTGTCACCTCCTCTCTCCTGTGGTGAAGGCACTGGCCTAGACCCCGAGTCTGCCTGTGCGCCAGAGCAAAAGGCAAAGCCTTTCCTACCCCAGGAGATGGTAATAGGCATAGAGTGCCATGCTAAGACATGCACGCTGCTGCAGGGTTGGGACTGTGTCTGCTTAGTTCGGCATAGCAAGGTGAACCCCGGGCGTGATCTTGAAGCCCGGGAAAGCAAGTCCAAAGAGGCACCAGCTCTCCCGCCTCTCTTCTTCCCTGCCGCGACAGAGTGAACACCCAAAGCCTTTCTGAGGAAACAGCAGCGAAGTGTAGTTCGTGCCAAGCTGAAAACCTCTGCGAAAGCATAGCAGTCGCGGGGAAATCAGAGTCGGTTCTGTGGGCTGCTTTTGTTGCTTGCCTTAGCCTAGTATTCGCAGCACTATGGGAGCATACGGCATAGAGCGAAATCCTCTTTGCCCTGGGCATCGCCTCTGGAAAAGCATAGCATTCTTTGCGAAACCAGATTCGGGTCTGAGGGATTCTCCTGTTGCCTGAGCTGGTCTCCTCAGCACGGTGTAATCAACCCGCATGGAACGAAATCTTCTAGCCTGTGCATCTCTCTGCCTGAGAGAGAAGCGAGCTTGCACCTGTGGAAAGAGCCTTAAGGAAAGGGACTTGTCTTTCACGGTGCTCCCCAGGAGCATGTCTGTGAAAGGTGTAGAAAGCTGCCCAGTGAGAAGAGCAGGGGCCGTTGGCCTTCTGGTCTGGAAAAGGTTGCTAAGCAGGAGAGCCGTCCCAGGCAGGCACAGCGGCCAGTGACAATACAAGTGTCACTAGCTCCCTGTGCAGAGAAGGAAGTCTGGCCAGCTAAGGAGACAGGAGTGGATGAGGTGGGAGGGCGCGTGGTCCTCTCTTAGAAAGGATTCTGGGCAGAGAGCATGCCTGTCCTGAGCCTCTGGGCTTAAGGAGACAGCAGCTGCTTGGCCACCTGTCCCTGGGGCAGACATGCACTAGCCACCAGGCGCCTACCCTGAACTCTCAGATACAGCTCCCTGAAATAACAGGGAGTCAGATGCCGTCTTCCTCCAGGATGTGGAAGCTTGGAGGAGGCACGGGGTTTTAGGGGAAGGAGTGGGGACAGACCCCAAGGCTCCCTATTAAGTGCACAGGCGGTGTGCTGAGATCCTGTCACCTTTCCTTTCCTGTGGGGAAAGCACTGGCCTAGTCCGCGAGTCCGCCTAAGCGCCAGAGTAAAGGGCCAAGCGATGCCTACACTGGGAGATGGTGGTGTGCATAGAGTGCCATCCAAGGCTACGCGCGCTATAGCAGCATCGTGGCTGTGTCTGCTAAGTTCGGCCTGGCAGGGTGATCCCAGGACGCGAACATGGATCCCTGGATAGCAAGGACCAAGAGGCACCAGCTCTCCCGCAGCTCTTCTTCCCTGAGGCAACTGAAGGCTTGCTGAGGAAGCAGCAGCGAAGTGCTGTTCGCTCCAAGCCAAAGCCTCTGAGAAGAACAGCATTCGCTGAGAAATGTTCTGTGGGCTGCTGCTGCTTGCCTGAGCCCAGTCTCACGGTGGGAGAAACCCGCATACAGCGAAAGCCTCATTGCCTGAGCATCTCCCTGTGAAAGCACTGCGTTCCTTGGGAAATCGGAGTTGGGTTTGGGGATGCTGCTACTGCTTGCCTGAGCTAGACTCCAGAGCTCGGTGGAAGATACTCGCATGGAGCGAAATACCCTTTGCCCTAGCATACCCTCTGCCTGAGAGAGAAGCCAAGAGTGGGGAAGGCTCAGCACGCCGCCCCCGGAGAAGAGAAGGAGCCGTTGGCCTTGGGGTCAGGAAACGCTCGGGAAGCAGGATAACCTGCCGTGGCAGTAACAGCAGGCCGGTGGCAAGACAAGTGTCACCTGCTCCATGTGCGGAGCGATGGAACCCCGGCTGCTAAGGAGACATTAGGGGACGACTAGGGCAGAGGAGCGTGAAACACTCTGAGGAAGGAGTCTGGGCAGAAGGCAGGCCTGTCCTGTGCCTCTAGTCGCAAGGGGAGATCATCTCCTTGGCCACCTGTCCCAAGGGCAGACTTGGGCTTGCCACCAGGTGCTATACCCAGAACGCACAGAAACAAACCCATGGAGAAACGGGCAGTCAGATGCCGTCTTCCACCAAGATGTGGCAGCGATGTGGGTGGCAGTGCGTGTGCCGGGAAAGGAGTGGAGACAGTCCCCCACAGTTCCCTGTCCCAGTGCCCGGGCGTGTGCAGTGATCCTGTCACCTCCTCTCTCCTGTGGTGAAGGCACTGGCCTAGACCCCGAGTCTGCCTGTGCGCCAGAGCAAAAGGCATAGCCTTTCCTACCCCAGGAGATGGTAATAGACATAGACGGCCATGCTAAGACATGCACGCTGCTGCAGGGTTGGGACTGTGTCTGCTTAGTTCGTCATAGCAAGGTGAACCCCGGGCGTGATCTTGAAGCCCGGGAAAGCAAGTCCCAAGAGGCTCCAGCTCTCCCGCCTCTCTTCTTCCCTGCCGCGACAGAGTGAACACCCAAAGTTTTTCTGAAGAAACAGCAGCGAAGCGCGGTTTGTGCCAAGCTGAATACATCTGCGAAAGCATAGAAGTCGCGGGGAAATCAGAGTCGGTTCTGTGGGATGCTTTTGTTGCTTGCCTTAGCCTAGTATTCGCAGCACTATGGGAGCATACGGCATAGAGCGAAATCCTCTTTGCCCTGGGCATCGCCTCTGGGAAAGCATAGCATTCTTTGCGAAACCAGATTCGGGTCTGAGGGATTCTCCTGTTGCCTGAGCTGGTCTCCTCAGCACGGTGTAATAAACCCGCATGGAACGAAATCTTCTTTGCCTGTGCATCTCTCTGCCTGAGAGAGAAGCGAGCTTGCGCCTGTGGAAAGAGCCTTAAGGAAAGGGACTTGTCTTTCACGGTGCCTCCCAGGAGCAAGCTGCCCAGTGAGAAGAGCAGGAGCCGTTGGCCTTCTGGTGGAAAAGGTTGCTAAGCAGGAGAGCCTTCCCAGGCATGCACAGCGGCCAGTGACAATTCAAGTGTCACTAGCTCCCTGTGCAGAGAACGAAGTCTGGCCAGCTAAGGAGACAGGAGGGGATGAGGTGGGCAGGGCGCGTGGTCCTCTCTTAGAAAGGATTCTGGGCAGAGAGCATGCCTGTCCTGAGCCTCTGGGCTTAAGGAGACAGCAGCTCCTTGGCCACCTGTCCCTGGGGCAGACATGCACTAGCCACCAGGCGCCTACCCTGAACTCGCAGAAACAGCTCCCTGAAATAACGGGAGTCAGATGCCGTCTTCCTCCAGGATGTGGAAGCTTGGAAAAGGCACGGGGTTTCAGGGGAAGGAGTGGGGACAGTCCCCCAAAGCTCCCTATTAAGTGCACGGGCGGTGTGCTGGGATCCTGTCACCTTTCCTTTCCTGTGGGGAAAGCACTGGCCTAGTCCGCGAGTCCGCCTCAGCGCCAGAGTAAAAGGCCAAGCGATGCCTACACTGGGAGATGGTGGTGTGCATAGAGTGCCATCCAAGGCTAGGCGCGCTATAGCAGCATCGTGGATGTGTCTGCTTCGTTCGGCCTGGCAGGGTGATCCCAGGACGCGAACATGGATCCCTGGAAAGCAAGGACCAAGAGGCACCAGCTCTCCCGCAGCTCTTCTTCCCTGAGGCAACTGAAGTCTTGCTGAGGAAGCAGCAGCGAAGTGCTGTTCGCTCCAAGCCAAAGCCTCTGCGAAAGCACAGCATTCGCTGAGAAATGTTCTGTGGGCTGCTGCTGCTTGCCTGAGCCCAGTCTCACGGTGGGAGAAACCCACATACAGCGAAAGCCTCATTGCCTGGGCATCTCCCTGTGAAAGCACTGCGTTCCTTGGGAAATCAGAGTTGGGTTTGGGGATGCTGCTACTGCTTGCCTGAGCTAGACTCCGGAGCTCGGAGGAAGATACTCGCATGGAGCGAAATACCCTTTGCCCTAGCATACCCTCTGCCTGAGAGAGAAGCCAAGAGTGGGGAAGGCTCAGCACGCCGCCCCCGGAGAAGAGAAGGAGCCGTCGGCCTTGGGGTCAGGAAACGCTCGGGGAGAAGGATAACCCGCCGTGGCATTAACAGCAGGCCGGTGGCAAGACAAGTGCCACCTGCTCCATGTGCGGAGCGATGGAACCCCGGCTGCTAAGGAGCCAGGAGGGGACGACTAGGGCAGAGGAGCGTGAACCACTCTGAGGAAGGAGTCTGGGCAGAAGGCAGGCCTGTCCTGTGCCTCTGGTCGCAAGGGGAGATCATCTCCTTGGCCACCTGTCCCAAGGGCAGACTTGGGCTTGCCACCAGGTGCTATACCCGGAACGCGCAGAAACAAACCCATGGAGAAACGGGCAGTCAGATGCCGTCTACCTCCAAGATGCGGCAGCGATGTGGGTGGCAGTGCGTGTGCCGGGAAAGGAGTGGCGACAGTCCGCCACAGTTCCCTGTCCCAGTGCCCGGGCGTGTGCAGTGATCCTGTCACCTCCTCTCTCCTGTGGTGAAGGCACTGGCCTAGACCCCGAGTCTGCGTGTGCGCCAGAGCAAAAGGCAAAGCCTTACCTTCCCCGGGAGATGGTAATAGGCATAGAGTGCCATGCTAAGACAGGCACGCTGCTGCAGGGTTGTGACTGTGTCTGCTTAGTTCGGCATAGCAAGGAGAACCCCAGGCGTGACCTTGAAGCCCGGGAAAGCAAGTCCCAAGAGGCTCCAGCTCTCCCGCCTCTCTTCTTCCCTGCCGCGACAGAGTGAACACCCAAAGCCTTACTGAGGAAACAGCAGCGAAGTGCGGTTCGTGCCAAGCTGAAAACCTCTGCGAAAGCATAGCAGTCCCGGGGAAATCAGAGTCGGTTCTGTGGGCTGCTTTTGTTGCTTGCCTTAGCCTAGTATTCGCAGCACTATGGGAGCATACGGCATAGAGCGAAATCCTCTTTGCCCTGGGCATCGCCTCTGGGAAAGCATAGCATTCTTTGCGAAACCAGATTCGGGTCTGAGGGATTCTCCTGTTGCCTGAGCTGGTCTCCTCAGCACGGTGTAATCAACCCGCATGGAACGAAATCTTCTTTGCCTGTGCATCTCTCTGCCTGAGAGAGAAGCGAGCTTGCGCCTGTGGAAAGAGCCTTAAGGAAAGGGACTTGTCTTTCATGGTGCTCCCCAGGAGCATGTCTGTGAAAGGTGCAGCAAGCTGCCCAGTGAGAAGAGCAGGAGCCGTTGGCCTTCTGGTCTGGAAAAGGTTGCTAAGCAGGAGAGCCTTCCCAGGCAGGCACAGTGGCCAGTGACAATACAAGTGTCACTAGCTCCCTGTGCAGAGAAGGAAGTCTGGCCAGCTAAGGAGACAGGAGGGGATGAGGTGGGCAGGGCGTGTGGTCCTCTCTTAGAAATGATTCTGGGCAGAGAGCATGCCTGTCCTGAGACTCTGGGCTTAAGTAGACAGCAGCTCCTTGGCCACCTGTCCCTGGGGCAGACATGCACTAGCCACCAGGTGCCTACCCTGAACTCGCAGAAACAGCTCCCTGAAATAACGGGGAGTCAGATGCCGTCTTCCTCCAGGATGTGGAAGCTTGGAGGAGGCACGGGGTTTCAGGCGAAGGAGTGGGGACAGTCCCCCAAAGCTCCCTATTAAGTGCACGGGCGGTGTGCTGGGATCCTGTCACCTTTTCTTTCCTGTGGGGAAAGCACTGGCCTAGTCCGCGAGTCAGCCTGAGCGCCAGAGTACATTCTTTGCGAAACCAGATTCGGGTCTGAGGGATTCTCCTGTTGCCTGAGCTGGTCTCCTCAGCACGGTGTAATAAACCCGCATGGAACGAAATCTTCTTTGCCTGTGCATCTCTCTGCCTGAGAGAGAAGCGAGCTTGCGCCTGTGGAAAGAGCCTTAAGGAAAGGGACTTGTCTTTCACGGCGCTTCCCAGGAGCATGTCTGTGAAAGGTGCAGCAAGCTGCCCAGTGAGAAGAGCAGGAGCCGTTGGCCTTCTGGTCTGGAAAAGGTTGCTAAGCAGGAGAGCCTTCCCAGGCATGCACAGCGGCCAGTGACAATTCAAGTGTCACTAGCTCCCTGTGCAGAGAACGAAGTCTGGCCAGCTAAGGAGACAGGAGGGGATGAGGTGGGCAGGGCGCGTGGTCCTCTCTTAGAAAGGATTCTGGGCAGAGAGCATGCCTGTCCTGAGCCTCTGGGCTTAAGGAGACAGCAGCTCCTTGGCCACCTGTCCCTGGGGCAGACATGCACTAGCCACCAGGCGCCTACCCTGAACTCGCAGAAACAGCTCCCTGAAATAACGGGAGTCAGATGCCGTCTTCCTCCAGGATGTGGAAGCTTGGAGGAGGCACGGGGTTTCAGGGGAAGGAGTGGGGACAGTCCCCCAAAGCTCCCTATTAAGTGCACGGGCGGTGTGCTGGGATCCTGTCACCTTTCCTTTCCTGTGGGGAAAGCACTGGCCTAGTCCGCGAGTCCGCCTCAGCGCCAGAGTAAAAGGCCAAGCGATGCCTACACTGGGAGATGGTGGTGTGCATAGAGTGCCATCCAAGGCTAGGCGCGCTATAGCAGCATCGTGGATGTGTCTGCTTCGTTCGGCCTGGCAGGGTGATCCCAGGACGCGAACATGGATCCCTGGAAAGCAAGGACCAAGAGGCACCAGCTCTCCCGCAGCTCTTCTTCCCTGAGGCAACTGAAGTCTTGCTGAGGAAGCAGCAGCGAAGTGCTGTTCGCTCCAAGCCAAAGCCTCTGCGAAAGCACAGCATTCGCTGAGAAATGTTCTGTGGGCTGCTGCTGCTTGCCTGAGCCCAGTCTCACGGTGGGAGAAACCCACATACAGCGAAAGCCTCATTGCCTGGGCATCTCCCTGTGAAAGCACTGCGTTCCTTGGGAAATCAGAGTTGGGTTTGGGGATGCTGCTACTGCTTGCCTGAGCTAGACTCCGGAGCTCGGAGGAAGATACTCGCATGGAGCGAAATACCCTTTGCCCTAGCATACCCTCTGCCTGAGAGAGAAGCCAAGAGTGGGGAAGGCTCAGCACGCCGCCCCCGGAGAAGAGAAGGAGCCTTTGGCCTTGGGGTCAGGAAACGCTCGGGGAGAAGGATAACCCGCCGTGGCATTACAGCAGGCCGGTGGCAAGACAAGTGCCACCTGCTCCATGTGCGGAGCGATGGAACCGCGACTGCTAAGGAGCCAGGAGGGGACGACTAGGGCAGAGGAGCGTGAACCACTCTGAGGAAGGAGTCTGGGCAGAAGGCAGGCCTGTCCTGTGCCTCTGGTCGCAAGGGGAGATCATCTCCTTGGCCACCTGTCCCAAGGGCAGACTTGGGCTTGCCACCAGGTGCTATACCCGGAACGCGCAGAAACAAACCCATGGAGAAACGGGCAGTCAGATGCCGTCTTCCACCAAGATGTGGCAGCGATGTGGGTGGCAGTGCGTGTGCCGGGAAAGGAGTGGCGACAGTCCGCCACAGTTCCCTGTCCCAGTGCCCGGGCGTCTGCAGTGATCCTGTCACCTCCTCTCTCCTGTGGTGAAGGCACTGGCCTAGACCCCGAGTCTGCGTGTGCGCCAGAGCAAAAGGCAAAGCCTTACCTTCCCCGGGAGATGGTAATAGGCATAGAGTGCCATGCTAAGACAGGCACGCTGCTGCAGGGTTGTGACTGTGTCTGCTTAGTTCGGCATAGCAAGGAGAACCCCGGGCGTGACCTTGAAGCCCGGGAAAGCAAGTCCCAAGAGGCTCCAGCTCTCCCGCCTCTCTTCTTCCCTGCCGCGACAGAGTGAACACCCAAAGCCTTACTGAGGAAACAGCAGCGAAGTGCGGTTCGTGCCAAGCTGAAAACCTCTGCGAAAGCATAGCAGTCCCGGGGAAATCAGAGTCGGTTCTGTGGGCTGCTTTTGTTGCTTGCCTTAGCCTAGTATTCGCAGCACTATGGGAGCATACGGCATAGAGCGAAATCCCCTTTGCCCTGGGCATCGCCTCTGGGAAAGCATAGCATTCTTTGCGAAACCAGATTCGGGTCTGAGGGATTCTCCTGTTGCCTGAGCTGGTCTCCTCAGCACGGTGTAATCAACCCGCATGGAACGAAATCTTCTTTGCCTGTGCATCTCTCTGCCTGAGAGAGAAGCGAGCTTGCGCCTGTGGAAAGAGCCTTAAGGAAAGGGACTTGTCTTTCATGGTGCTCCCCAGGAGCATGTCTGTGAAAGGTGCAGCAAGCTGCCCAGTGAGAAGAGCAGGAGCCGTTGGCCTTCTGTTCTTGAAAAGGTTGCTAAGCAGGAGAGCCTTCCCAGGCAGGCACAGTGGCCAGTGACAATACAAGTGTCACTAGCTCCCTGTGCAGAGAAGGAAGTCTGGCCAGCTAAGGAGACAGGAGGGGATGAGGTGGGCAGGGCGTGTGGTCCTCTCTTAGAAATGATTCTGGGCAGAGAGCATGCCTGTCCTGAGACTCTGGGCTTAAGTAGACAGCAGCTCCTTGGCCACCTGTCCCTGGGGCAGACATGCACTAGCCACCAGGTGCCTACCCTGAACTCGCAGAAACAGCTCCCTGAAATAACGGGGAGTCAGATGCCGTCTTCCTCCAGGATGTGGAAGCTTGGAGGAGGCACGGGGTTTCAGGCGAAGGAGTGGGGACAGTCCCCCAAAGCTCCCTATTAAGTGCACGGGCGGTGTGCTGGGATCCTGTCACCTTTTCTTTCCTGTGGGGAAAGCACTGGCCTAGTCCGCGAGTCCGCCTGAGCGCCAGAGTACATTCTTTGCGAAACCAGATTCGGGTCTGAGGGATTCTCCTGTTGCCTGAGCTGGTCTCCTCAGCACGGTGTAATAAACCCGCATGGAACGAAATCTTCTTTGCCTGTGCATCTCTCTGCCTGAGAGAGAAGCGAGCTTGCGCCTGTGGAAAGAGCCTTAAGGAAAGGGACTTGTCTTTCACGGCGCTTCCCAGGAGCATGTCTGTGAAAGGTGCAGCAAGCTGCCCAGTGAGAAGAGCAGGAGCCGTTGGCCTTCTGGTCTGGAAAAGGTTGCTAAGCAGGAGAGCCTTCCCAGGCAGGCACTGCGGCCAGTGACAATACAAGTGTCACTAGCTCCCTGTGCAGAGAAGGAAGTCTGGCCAGCTAAGGAGACAGGAGGGGATGAGGTGGGCAGGGCGCGTGGTCCTCTCTTAGAAAGGATTCTGGGCAGAGAGCATGCCTGTCCTGAGCCTCTGGGCTTAAGGAGACAGCAGCTCCTTGGCCACCTGTCCCTGGGGCAGACATGCACTAGCCACCAGGCGCCTACCCTGTACTCGCAGAAACAGCTCCCTGACATAACGGGGAGTCAAATGCCGTCTTCCTCCAGGATGTGGAAGCTTGGAGGAGGCACGGGGTTTCAGGGGAAGGAGTGGGGACAGTCCCCCAAAGCTCCCTATTAAGTGCACGGGCGGTGTGCTGGGATCCTGTCACCTTTCCTTTCCTGTGGGGAAAGCACTGGCCTAGTCCGCGAGTCCGCCTGAGCGCCAGAGTAAAAGGCCAAGCGATGCTTACACTGGGAAATGGTGGTGTGCATAGAGTGCCATCCAAGGCTACGCGCGCTATAGCAGCATCGTGGCTGTGTCTGCTTAGTTCGGCCTGGCAGGGTGATCCCAGGACGCGAACATGGATCCCTGGAAAGCAAGGACCAAGAGGCACCAGCTCTCCCGCAGCTCTTCTTCCCTGAAGCAACTGAAGGCTTGCTGAGGAAGCAGCAGCGAAGTGCTGTTCGCTCCAAGCCAAAGCCTCTGCGAAAGCACAGCATTCGCTGAGAAATGTTCTGTGGGCTGCTGCTGCTTGCCTGAGCCCAGTCACAGGGTGGGAGAAACCCGCATACAGCGAAAGCCTCATTGCCTGGGCATCTCCCTGTGAAAGCACTGCGTTCCTTGGGAAATCAGAGTTGGGTTTGGGGATGCTGCTACTGCTTGCCTGAGCTAGACTCCGGAGCTCGGTGGAAGATACTCGCATGGAGCGAAATACCCTTTGCCCTAGCATACCCTCTGCCTGAGAGAGAAGCCAAGAGTGGGGAAGGCTCAGCACGTCGCCCCCGGAGAAGAGAAGGAGCCGTTGGCCTTGGGGTCAGGAAACGCTCGGGAAGCAGGATAACCTGCCGTGGCATTAACAGCAGGCCGAGGGCAAGACAAGTGTCACCTGCTCCATGTGCGGAGCGATGGAACCCCGGCTGCTAAGGAGACATGAGGGGACGACTAGGGCAGAGGAGCGTGAACCACTCTGAGGAAGGAGTCTGGGCAGAAGGCAGGCCTGTCCTGTGCCTCTGGTCGCAAGGGGAGATCATCTCCTTGGCCACCTGTCCCAAGGGAAGACTTGGGCTTGCCACCAGGTGCTATACCCGGAACGCGCAGAAACAAACCCATGGAGAAACGGGCAGTCAGATGCCGTCTTCCACCAAGATGTGGCAGCGATGTGGGTGGCAGTGCGTGTGTCGGGAAAGGAGTGGAGACAGTCCCCCACAGTTCCCTGTCCCAGTGCCCGGGCGTGTGCAGTGATCCTGTCACCTCCTCTCTCCTGTGGTGAAGGCACTGGCCTAGACCCCGAGTCTGCCTGTGTGCCAGAGCAAAAGGCAAAGCCTTTCCTACCCCAGGAGATGGTAATAGGCATAGAGTGCCATGCTAAGACATGCACGCTGCTGCAGTGTTGGGACTGTGTCTGCTTAGTTCGGCATAGCAAGGTGAACCCCGGGCGTGATCTTGAAGCCCGGGAAAGCAAGTCCCAAGAGGCACCAGCTCTCCCGCCTCTCTTCTTCCCTGCCGCGACAGAGTGAACACCCAAAGCCTTTTGAGGAAACAGCAGCGAAGTGCGGTTCGTGCCAAGCTGAAAACCTCTGCGAAAGCATAGCAGTCGCGGGGAAATCAGAGTCGGTTCTGTGGGCTGCTTTTGTTGCTTGCCTTAGCCTAGTATCGCAGCACTATGGGAGCATATGGCATAGAGCGAAATCCTCTTTGCCCTGGGCATCGCCTCTCGGAAAGCATAGCATTCTTTGCGAAACCAGATTCGGGTCTGAGGGATTCTCCTATTGCCTGAGCTGGTCTCCTCAGCACGGTGTAATAAACCCGCATGGAATGAAATCTTCTTTGCCTGTGCATCTCTCTGCCTGAGAGAGAAGCGAGCTTGCGCCTGTGGAAAGAGCCTTAAGGAAAGGGACTTGTCTTTCACGGCGCTCCCCAGGAGCATGTCTGTGAAAGGTGCACCAAGCTGCCCAGTGAGAAGAGCAGGAGCCGTTGGCCTTCTGGTCTGGAAAAGGTTGCTAAGCAGGAGAGCCTTCCCAGGCAGGCACAGCGGCCAGTGACATTACAAGTGTCACTAGCTCCCTGTGCAGAGAAGAAAGTCTGGCCAGCTATGGAGACAGGAGGGGATGAGGTGGGCAGGGCGCGTGGTCCTCTCTTAGAAAGGAGTCTGGTCAGAGAGCATGCCTGTCCTGAGCCCCTGGGCTTAAGGACTCTTTTCTCATACTCAGTGTCTTTGTCTTTATGGGGTTTGTACTTTGCTTTTCCCCATCCTTTACTGCCATTATATAATCAAATCTAATAACTTCTTAGAGAAAGTTAAAAATTCCTGCATAGCCACAAGTGAACACAAAGTCACTGATTTTTAGGAAACCTATAAGATAGTCAGACGTCCATTCAATTTCTTTTTTGTTAAGATTTTTTTTATTTATTTGACAGAGAGAGTTGACAAGCAGGCAGAGAGGCAGGCAGAGGGAGAGGAGGAAGCAGGCTCCCTGCTGAGCAGAGAGCCCGATTTGGGGCTCGGTCCCAGGACCCTGGGATCATGACCTGAGCCGAAGACAGTGGCTTAACCCACTGAGCCACCCAGGCGTCCCTCCATTCAATTTCTTAACTGAGTCTCAAATGCATCCTGAGTTCTAACCTAGACCAAAGTTCTACTTCTTACACGTTGTTATATGACCAAATTCTTTCAGTTCAGTATTTTGTAACATTTAAATATTAATCAATTGATGCTTTCTCTGTGTATTTCTATGAAAATAATAAGAATACTGTAGATTTATTGTTATATTTATACATTTATAATCAAAGTTTCATCAGTTGAAGTTTTTGGAAATTTCAGATATAATGATTAACCTAAAATGATACTGCCTCAAATCTCTCTGATATCAAGGCCCAACACCTGATTATAGCCAAACCTGTGGTGGATAGTTCTATGGGAAATTGCAGTTACTTAACACTGATAGCATCTCATGTTCTCTCTCTCATTTTAGAATGTCTCCAACACAACCCAAAAGTGTAGGAAGAGAGTTAATGTCCTCTGAGGACAGCTCTCAGTGAAGTGGAAATAAGAACCATAGATAAAATTGTCAGTTTTCAGGTCTTCATGAGGACAACTTAAAGAAGTTTCCCAGGACCTTTCAGTAAAAGCAAGCCTTCATTTTCTATCCACAACAATTATATCAACAATGTACCTCTTTGACAAAGTTGCTTCTTCACTGTATCACTTTTCCATTCTTTTCTCCCTTGGATAATCTCCCAGATAAACTAACAGTACTCAAATCCTTTGTCCTACTCTTTGCTCTCAGGATAAATGGAGCCAAAAGACTTAGATTAATATCAAGTTCTGAATGGGATCTTAGAGCTATTTCTGTCCAGATTTTCATAAACCTAGGGACCTTTGAATTATCAGGCTATAAATAAGTTCTAAATGGAGGGGGCAAAAGCAAAAAGTAGAATTTTTTATGTTTGATTTTTAATCATGATTAATTGACTTTATTGATTATTAAAAATACTAACATTATAAAAGTGTGGATCTTTGTAAAACAATGTCATAATGTAAGAAATAAGTTGCATAGTCCTTTGGAGAATATTAAACCAAGTGTTCAGGTGCCATCTAATTTCTTGTTTAATCCAGAACTTTGGTGTGCATTATCTTGAGGAATAGGATTTTGAAGTCCAGACAGACTAACACAAAACTGATCCAAATGTGTGTGTTTATATTTCTGCATTTGTTGTTAAAATCAAAGTGTGATTGCTGGTTTAAAATGGTAAAACTAATAATGTTCATGGACTCTATTATAAATTTTCTAATTGTAGGGGAAGAATCCAATAAACATAGAATTAATTGATTTGCAAATCCTCAAAGAGCTACAGGATCAGGTAGTGGTACGTTCTGATTCAACAGCATCATAATGCAGCATTTTATATGTGTGGCTAATGGATATTTTCATGAATAGTTAAAATAATTCTGGTTGGTCTTGAGCAAATGTGTCAATTTTTTTTTTCTGTGTGTGTCATAAAAGAAAGAAGCAATAGTAAATTCTTGCTGTTATTCCATGGAGCCAATAAAATCATACTGCCAACAAGAGGCTGTTGACACTGTAAGTGTAGTTAACTGTCTTGAAATACTAGGCCTGGAAATAAAATTCCAATATTTCACATAACCTCTTTTTTTTTTTTAAAGAAAAAAACAAACAAACAACAAAAAAAAAAAAACAAAACAACTATACTGCTTACATTTAGGGCCCTGCTGTTGTTAAACTATTTTTGAAATGTCTACTATAAGTGTATATATATATATATTTTTTTTTCTGGCAATAAATTCATTTAGAGATAAATATGGATTGCAAATTATTTGGGGGGAGGCATGGTATTTGTGGCTAGTCTTACAAGTAAAAAGGACTAAAAGAAAGAAGAAAAACATTTTTTATTACAGCATATTTACATCTGTCCAAAGTACTTATTTACTATAATACTGACTAATGTATAATACTGTACACAAAGAAAGAAGTTAAATGAGTTATAATTCAGTCAAAGTATAGCTGGCCATTTTAAAACTTACCACTGAATCTTTCTGGTATGAAATGTGATATCAGGCAATCTGTTCCAGTTCATTACATCGGGTCATTTGTATGTTCTTTTACCATTTTGATAGCATAGCACATTTTATAACCCAGACATTTTACAATGGAACTATGATGCATGTATTTTCAAAAGTATAGACATACATGAAGCTATGAGGTCAAAAAAGATGAATGTCCATAGTACCATATAGACTCAACAAATATAAGTGTCCAAGGCTCCAAGTGAGATTTATGAATATTGTGTAAGATTAGGCCAACATGTGGTTTTGATATAAATAATCTGTTCTTAAATTAGAATTACAGACGTTGAGTACAGTGTTGAAAATGGCAGATAGATTTTAGCTATCTTTGCTCACTAGGGAAAATGGAAAAATGTTTAGTTTGGTCAGATTTTCACTTAACGTCTGAAAAATCTTACGTTTGAGAGAACCCTTCTGAAATAAGAATCCTTAAAGACATAACCCCTTTGGCACAAGTTTTCAAGAAACTTGTTTGATGTTGTAGACAATTATATGGCACACGTACTGTTCTAGATGTTTCATGCCAATAATATGTAAGCCATACCAAGGCTACATATACATATAGAGATGTTCCTCCGCTTACAAGGGGGCTATGTACAGAGAAACACATAAAAAATTGAAAATGCATTTAATACCCCTAAACTATCAAATATCATAGCTTACCTTAAGCTTATTTAAACATACTCAGAACACTTACATTTGCCTGCATTTGGGCAAAATCATCTTAAGCAAAGCCTATTTTATAACAAAGTATCAAATATCACATGCAATTTATTAAATATTACACTAAAAAAAAGAAGAATGGTTATATATAGAATGGTTGTAAAAATATCAGGTGTTCACCCCTGTAATCTTCTAGCTGACTGGGAGCTGTGGCTCACTGCCCCTGCCCAGCATCACAAGACGGCACCATACCACATGTCACTGGCCCTTTTTATAAAGACCCAAATTCAAAATTCAAAGTACAGTTTCTACTGAATCACTTTCACTTTCACATCATTGCCAAATATATCATAAGTTGAATCATTGTAAATCAGGAGCCATCTGATTTGAAAGTTAAACCACAGTCACCCATATACACACAAAAAAAGGCCTTATGTAGGGCCATCTATGTATCTCTAAACAACAAAGCATGACATATCAACGGCAAAAAATGGAGGTGAAGGGGACAATTGCTTTGCATCAGTACTCTGAGCAGTAACATACATGGCCTTACTCACCTAGCAGAACTCCAGAGCTAGCTGATGGCAAGGAATTTTACAAATGTTTGCTGAACAGCTTAATCACTATTATTTTAATTAGTGTGCATATCTGTTTTCTAAAGATATGTTAATTTATTTTATTGACTTATTACAAAACCAAATAGTTTCCTCTTATTTAAGTGGCAGGTAAATAGAATTCTTTTTAATTTAAATCAAATGGCTTTTTAGGGAAAATATACTAAAAATTCTGAAACTTGTATTGCTTATGAATCTTTAAGTTGTATTTTTCAAGTTTTTCCTAAATAATCTTCAATGAATTGAAAATATTTTTTGGATTTTATTCAAGGCTGTTAACACACAATTTCACTATGTTAAATATAGTGCTAAACGTTCAACCAAAACGTTGTGTCTTTATTTTTCCACTACCACATCCTCCATCTACTGACTGGATTCTCTCCCCAACTAGCACATATATAACTTTGTCTATCTTTAGGATAAGTAAGGGTCATCTTTTGTCTTTATCCTATTCCTCGTATGCTTCTGAACTTGTTGAATTTTAATATAGTCACACCATAAGCATCACATATTTGATTCCCCTTTCAATAGTAAACAGTGCACAACCAGAGCATACCTTCAAAGCTATCAATATACTTACTCTGGTATATTATTTTTGTATTTTTGTAAATTAAAATAATTAAATTATAGAACAAGAGTTTCAGGTGGTAGGTGTTGTAAGTTTTACCCAAACTGACTTTTGTCAACCTCGTTTTTGTCATCATATATGTCAAGTAGTTTTCTCAGGTTTATTTTTAGAATATCCTTGTATAATGAATATTTACACTGATATCTAGTATAAAAAGCTTGCAATTT
This sequence comes from Mustela nivalis, assembly GCF_964662115.1. NCBI lineage: Eukaryota > Metazoa > Chordata > Mammalia > Carnivora > Mustelidae > Mustela > Mustela nivalis. Next base: position 288,483 of record NW_028135960.1, read on the forward strand.
ATTTTAGAAACATTAAGATATTGAAAATCAATCTATTTCTTTAATTCATTAAAGACATTTTTGGCTTGTTTCCAGTACTTTCTTACTGGTTAAAAAATGAATTTGAAGTAGTCTGAATTTCATTATTATATGGCGCTTTCCCTTTGATGAATACAAAGACGATATTCTATATTAGCTCTCTGAGAAGAATTCATTTTTTTAATTTTATTTATTTGTAAGAGAGAGAGTGAGAGAGAGCACAAGCAGGGGGAGCAGCAGGGTGAGGGAGAAGCAAACTCCCAGCTAAGCAGGGAATCTGTTGCAGAACTGAGTCCCAGGACCCTAAGATCATGACCTGAGCTAAAGGCTCAGGTGTTTAACTGACTGAGCCACCCAGGTGTCCCAATCTGAGAAGAGTTCTGTATGTTATTCCTATTCATATGAAGTTTAAAGTCTAGGTAATTAACTTAATATTTTAGTGGCTATTACATAGATAGCACTATGTTCCAGGCAGAGAGTAAGAAAGAAATATTAAATCAACCATATTCTATGCATTCTAAATGAAAATAATTCATCAATCATAATAAATCTTTCTATTTATGGAATATCAACTTATAAGCTTTCCTCCATATGAACAATGCCAAATACCAGAATAAAGGGTCATCTAATACAAATAAAGGATAGAATTAAAGAATTCTGGTAAGCCATTTAATTTTGAAAAATGGTGCTATACTGTTGCTGAGTTGTGGTTTTCAGTTACATAATATCTGATAAGTGTAGAAGTAACGTGAGTGTTACGTGAGATGAGAAATGGTATATAATGAAGATATTTTTAAAAGTACAGATAAATACAAATTTGTAAACATAGCATTATGGAGGAATAAAAATAAATGATAGCTACACACTCTAAAGTGAATAAATCTTGGAAAGTTAATAGAGAACTAAAACAAGGACAGTGAAAAAAGTATGCTACATTTTTATGAAGTTCAAACAAATTCTGTGAAACCGTGGATGAACTTAAAGATACTATTATGTGTCAAATATTGTAAAAATTAAGCAAGGAAGTAGCAAACATAAAATAACCAAAGCATATAAACTTGGGTAGATACAATAGGTGTGATCATGTTCTACTTCATAAAGAGATGAGTTAATAGATAAATAAAAGTAACTAGACTTTTAGAAGTTAATAAAATTTTGCCTGTTATTTCTTAGCAATATAAAATATATGGTTTTCTAACAAAAACGTTTATCTTAAAAATATTTAAAAATAAATTTCAGGCTACTCATAAGGTTCTATTTACTTTTCCACTGAAGGAAAAGCTGGTTGTTGTAGTTGTAGTTGTTTGTTTGTTTTAGTCTCCTCCTAGTTTTTATTATTATAATGTGGAATGAGGAATGTTAGATTGAAAAGTGAATTATTTTATAGACAAAAATCATTACTTGATTCACCTCCTGGTACAGCAGATGGAACTCCTGAAAATATGCCCTTTTGCCTTATGGAAGAGTAACAGTTATGCTTACTTCTAAAACATGCTTGGTGGCGGCCCTAAATAGTGACACCATAGTAAACATTTTGAATATTTGCAATTAATTTTTATATTCATAGGGCTCCAAAAGGCACTGCTGGTATCTTAGCAGGTATTTCAATAAAGCTAAAAGTTGCCTGACTGTTTAAAAATATTAAGAAGGCACAAAACATGGCAGAAGTATTGTCCTCAGATATTATTTTTTTCCATATGCTCCTGATTCCAGACATGACAAGTAATTTTTTTAAATTTTTGTTATAAAAGATTTTATTTATTTATTTGACAGAGATCACAAGTAGGCAGAGTCAGGCAGAGAGATAGGAGGAAGCAGGCTCCCTGCTGAGCAGAGAGCCCAACGCAGGGCTCGATCCCAGGACCCTGAGATCATGACCCGAACCGAAGGCAGCAGCCCAAACCACTGAGCCACCCAGGCGCCCCAATGTTTTACTTTTCAATATACTACTTAGAATATAAAACCTATTCCATTTTGTAAGAAGTTTACTATTTAAAAAATGGTAATTTTCTCATTGTGTCTTCCCCTCTCATTGCTTTATTTTGAATAAAAAATTTCACAATAAACATAACGGATGCTTTCCTTTTGATGGTCCCTCTGTTGGTCATATTGTATATGAGCCATGACAATTAGTTTTACAAAATTTATTGATGTTTGTTGATATGTTTTATCATAACTAATTTTCCCTCCCTTATCTAGATTCCCCAGCTTTCATACCGGTGGACACTTCAATAAAACATACCCAACGGATGTATCAAGTACTTCTTAGACATCTCTCAGATCCTTGAGGTCTCATTTTCCCTAGGGATTTGCAATAGGTTCTGCCAGAGGCACCACTGTGACAACTGATGTCCATGGTCTATCTCCTGCTAAGCTCAAGAGGTCACTGGTTTCCAAGGTTATCTATACAATTAATGCATTCCAGCAAGTTCTTTTTTTTTTTTTTTTTACTATTAACAAACTTATTTTAAAGTTTATATGGAGAAGCAAAGACTCACAATAGTCAACATAGTGTTGAAGGAGAACAAAGACTGAGGACTGCCTTCAAAGTTTGCCATAACGATGGGGCGCCTGGGTGGCTCAGTGGGTTAAGCCTCTAACTTTGGCTCAGGTCATGATCCCAGGGGCCTGGGATCGAGTCCCGCATAGGGCTCTCTGATCAGCAGGGAGCCTGCTTCTCTTCATCTCTCTCTCTGTCTGTCTCTCTGCCTATTTGTGATCTCTCTCTCTGTCAAATAAATAAATAAAATCTTTTAAAAAAAAGTATACCATAACGATAATTATAAGCAAGATAATGTAATATCACAGAAAGACTAGATTAAAGGAACGGAATATATATTATCAATTATATTTTATATTTAATATAAAAGCAAAAGCAATACAAGAGAGAAAAATACAATCTTTCAAACAAATGGTTCTGGAGTAATGGTGAAGCTAAATGTAAAAATATAAAATAAAAATAAAATAAAATAATAAAATAAAATAAATCCAGGCAGATATCATACACTCTTCACAAAAATTAACTCAGATTGGATTATAAACCTAAACATGAAACATGTAGAAGGTAATATAGAAGAAAATTTAAATGACCTTGGTTTTGGAAATAACTTTAGCTACAAAAGCACAAGCACTGAATTTAAAAATGTCTACTCTGTGAAACACAATGCCAAGAGAATGAAAAGGCAAAGCACAGACTATGAGAAAAAATTTGCAAAATACACATCTGGCAAAGGACTCTTAATCAAAAATACACAAAGACCCCTTAAAACTCAACAATGGGGGAAAAACCTGATTAAAAATGAGCCAAAGATCTTAGCAGATACCTCACAGAAGAAAATATTACAGATGGCAAATAAGCATATAAAAAGATGCTTCACATCATATGTCATCAGGAAAATGCAAATTAAAAAGAAAAAGAGACACCAGTACATACCCAGAATCCAGAACACTGACAACAGAACACGAAATGTTGGTGAGGATGTGGAGCAACAGGAATGTTCTTCCATGTCTATTGAGAATAAAGAATGGAAAACAACATGGCAGTTTCTTACAAAACTAAACATATTCTTGCCAGATGATTCAGCAGTAGCAGTTCTTGGTATTTATCCAAAGAAGATGAAATCTAAACTCACAAAGATGTCTATAGTAGTTTTATTCATAACTGACAAAAGCTTGGAAGCAACCAAGATATCCTTCCATAGGTGAAAGGTCAAATAAAGTGTAGTACATGCAAACAATGGAATCTTATTTAATGCTAAAGAAATGAATTACCACGCCATGAAAAGATATGGATATAAATATTTAATAAATATTTGATTTTAGGCTTCTACCAGTCTATCAATAGTATTAGAATATTTTAACAGTGAATGCTCAGCATTCATGAATTTACCTAATAAAATATTTTGGGTTCAATATTTTAAATACTTCAACCTCTATGATTAACTTCCTAATAATTTTGAATTGGGGTAAATAAACCTTAATTTTTTGTAACTTGTTTCTTATTGCAAAAGAGCTCAATAAAATTTTAGAAAATAAAAATTTACCAAAAAAAAAGTTTAGTTTACTATTGCCAAATAATTTAAAACTTTACCTTATATTCAAATACATATATTTTTCTAAATTGATTTATATGCTACTAAAACCAAAAACTTTTAGTTATACTAGATTTCATATCATGCAATCAATGCCAGAAAGCCATCTGGCGATGACTTGTCTTAAATAGAATTAAGATGGGTGTTATTACAATGCAAGATGGAAACAAAGATAGTATAACAATTGAGTGTTACATAACTTTTCTGTTTTGATCAAGTTACTAATCTACAAAAGGCTTTTATCGGTGACAGACTTGGGAATTTAACAAAACTTTTAAGCTAGCATGTGCGACTCATTCCTAGAAAACAACACAATCAATAACACTTTATTTAGATTAAATCATGACTATTTCTCCATTTGAATAAAAAAGGTAGCAACCCCAATAAGTTTATTGAACAGGAAAAGTTGAAATGCTATAATGCTCCTAAGGAATTAAATGATCCAGTCATGAATTACAAAAAAAGGATATAAATTACCAAAGTGTTTGTATAATTGGAATGTACAACTGCCCGTTATCGTTCAATAGTGTAGGCTTGTACAAGAACTCTACAAAAGAACTCCAACTTCTAAACCGTGGAAAATATGTTCCCTTTCACCCTATATACAACTATTAAGCCATTCATTTAGCTTTTAAAATATCCACTTAATACAGGCTTTTTACTCATTTGAACAGGCAGCAGGGCTCTATTCTTATTGCTTACATCTGAGGGATAGACTTCTAGCGTAAGAGGTAAAGCCCATAAAGGAGCCCAATAATAACAACAAAATACAGTTTACTGAGCCCTTACAATCTGCCAGCTACCTTTCTGAGAATACTTCAATTAATAAAACATATAAAATACCTGACCACAAAGAGCTTACATTCTTTTGAAATATAATAGTGAAATAAACCAATAATAAAGGAGCACCTCGGTGGCTCAGTCCATTGAGTGACTGCCTTTGGCTTGGGTCATGATCTCAGGGTCCTGGGATGTAACTCCCCAGCAGGCTTTCTAGGCAGTGGGGTGTTTTCTTCTTCCTCTGCGCCCCCTCCCAATTCTTTCTCTCTCTGTCTCCAATAAGAAAATAAACCAGTAATAGAATAATGATTGATGGTTGATGGTGATAAGAGTTACAAAGAAATACAAGAAAGGTAAAAGCCATTGGAGAATGCTGGGATGAAAGTTAATTTTATTTTGTGTTGGGTGGTTATATCTCATTTATGAGATGTTATTTGCACAAAGACTCACGAAGTGAAGGAGGGTGTTATACACATATTAAAGGAAAAGATTGCTCTAGGCAGAGCAAGTAAGTATATAGACTTTGTGTGAACAGCTGGTCTGTTACTTTTGAGGAAAAGCAAGGAGGCCAATGAGGAGTTCATAGTGGTGGAGAGAGGAAGAACGTATTGATGCATGACCTTCTAGTACATTGAAACGCCTTCAGTTTTTATTTAATATGAAATGGAAAGATACCAAAAGACTTTCAACAGCAGAATAAAATCATCTGACTTGATTTTTAGGTTAAGTTGCTTTACCAAAATAAATTTGCAGGGAGAAAGGAGTGCAGTATGTGTGGAAGTGGGGTTATCAATCAAGTCAAAAATTCAGGAACATATGATGGTGTTTTTAGCATGCTGGGTGGTAATAGAAGTGGTGAGGTATGGTTTTTATTTTGTATATATTTTGATGGTGAATATTCTGGTGAACAGGATGGAGTATGTGCAGGACAGACAATATCAACATTTATTTTACCTGCACAAGCAGAAGGGTGGAGTCTTCATTCCCTGATATGGAGAGAACTCTGAGTTCAAATGCTCTTTCTGATTAAATGGCATAGTGATGATGAGGATTTAGTCAGACAGTGAAAGAGAACAGTAAGCATAGTGTTAAGCGGTAAGACATTATAACATTTGAACAGCAAAAAACGTTGTGTTGGATCATCTGTTTATGTGAGTAAATAAATAAATAAAGCTTCCTGGGGTTCTGATAGAGGTAAAGAAGACTACTATATGATCCAAAGGGGCACGTGCACCAAATGTTTATAGCAGCAATATCCACAATAGCCAAACTATGGAAAGAACCTAGATGTCCATCAACAAATGAATAATATATATATATATATATATATATATATATATATATATATATATGTGTGTGTGTGTGTGTGTGTATACGATGGAATACTATGCAGCCATCAAAAGAAACGAAATCTTGCCATTTGCAATGACATGGATGAAACTAGAGGGTATTATGCTTAGCAAAATAAGTCAACCAGAGAAAGACACTATCATATGATCTCCCTGATATGAGGAAATGGAGGTGCAATATGGGGGCTTTGGGGGACAGGAAAAGAGTAAATGAAACAAGATGGGATCGGGAGGGAGACAAACCATAAGAGACTCTTAATCTCACAAAACAAACTGAGAGTTGCCGGGGGGGTGGGGAGGGTAGGGAGAGGGTGGTGGGGTTATGAACATTGGGGAGGGTATGTGCTGTGGTGAGTGCTGTGAAGTGTGTAAACCTGGCGATTCACAGACCTGTACCCCTGGGGCTAATAATACATTATATGTTAATTAAAAAAAAGAAGAAGAAGAAGACTACTATAAATCAAATGCTATGGTTTTCAGCAAAGAGTGTGTAATCAGGCATATTTTATTAAAGTAACCAAGTAAAATGATGGTCGAAAATTGGAATAACAGAAAACATAAAAATCAGAAATTTTAAAAAGAGATATGGGACAGTGTAGAGAATATAGTCAATGATATTATAATAATGTTATATGGTGACAGATGGTGGCTATATTTGTAGTGATCATAGAATAATGTATGGAGATATTGAAAACCTGAAACCAATGTAACACTGAATATCAACTATACTCAAATAAAAGAATAGTAAAAATAAAATATTTTAATTTAAAAAGATAAAAAGAGGGACAAGAATTTGAAAAGTGAATTTCAAAAAGAGTAAAGATGAGGCTAAGACATACTCTGAACCTTGAGGAAAACACCATTTTGAAAATTCTTCCCATTTTGAGAAAGCCCAAATGAATCAATACCATAAAAGAACCCATTTTAACTGAGAGATGTAATGAATGCTCAAGAAATAATTTTATGACAGGATAATTCTTCCCTATGAAACAGCATACAGAAACCAGGGGAAACACCTGGAAGCAAAATAAACTATACTGAAAATAAGAATTAGGAAAATGATAAATGATGAAAGATAAGAAAACTATACCTGCGACAGAGACCTAGTGAAGAGAACTTTTAGCTTGTGGTTTAATGTTTTTGAGGATAATCTAGAGTTCATAACTGCCTTGAGACAGGCTGGTTGTAGGTAGTTTAGGCAGACCCCTAGGACAGGCATACTTTGGGCAGGTGGTGTTGGAGGAGGCCATTGGCTGGACAAAGAAAAATCCAACCATTTGACTAAAGTGTCTGTGAAGATGTTGAAGTCAGATGCAACAGAGAAAGACCTGTCAAACCTAATCTCAGAAATGGAGATGATGAAGATGATTGGACAGCACAAGGACACCATCAACCTGCTGGGTCCTGCACACAGGATGGTCCTTTGTACACTCTCATGGAATATGCCTCCAAAGACAACATACAGGAGTACCTGCAGGCCCAGAGGCCTCCTGAGCTGGAGTACTGTTACAATATCAGCCACAATGCAGCAGAGCAACTCTCCTCCAAGGACCTGGTATCCTGTGCCTATCAGGTAGCCTGACGCATGGAGCACCTTGCCTCCAAGAAGTGCATACACCAAGACCTGGCCACCAGGGAAGTGCTGGTGACAAAGGACAACATGATGAAGATCTCAGACTTCAGCCTTGCCAGAGATATCACCACATCAGTTACTATAAAAAGACAACCAACAGTGGACTGCCTGTGAAGTGGATGGTCCCTAAGGCCATGTTTGACCAGATCTACGTCCACCAGAGTGACTTCTGGTCTTTTGGGGTGATCCTGTGCAAAATCTTCACTCTGGAAGCGTACCATATCCTGGAGTGCCTGTGGAGGTGGTTTTCAAGCTGCTGAAGGAGTCATTTGATGGATAAGCCAATAAGTGCACCAGAGAGTTATACACAATAATGAGGGGTGGCTGGCATGTGGTACCTTCAAGCTGGTGGTAGGAGACCTGGATCATACTGTGGCCTTGACCTCCAACCAGGAGCACCCGGACCTGTCCTTGGCCCTGGAACAATACTGTCTATGCTTTCCCAACACCCAAAGCTCCACCTGCTCCTCAGAGAAGAATTCCACCTTCTCTCATGTGCCGTTGCCCAGGGAGGCCTATCTGCCCTGACACCCAGCCCAGCTTGCCAATGGTGAACTCAAATGACTAGTATCCCTATTACTCCTGTCCAGATTCCGTCATAAGCTGTAACCCTTACCCCCCACCCTCCCTGCAAGACTCACTGCCTTCTCCTTTGTCCCTTTCCTACTGGCAGGAGCTAGCTGCCTACCTGAGGCCTTCACCCCTTGAAGTTCACCTCTCTTCCCCTTCCTCTTCCTCCTCCTTACAACCTGCTCATGAAAGAAAGGCACAGAGAGGCAGGTACTTGCTCGTGGCTACTTCCTTCCCTCCCATATGTTGGACCAAGGCCCCTCCCTGGCATCTGGTACTGCCTGGACGTCGAGGGAGTGGGAGATGAGGCATGCCAGTGAAAGCTATCAGAGCTTTCCTGTTTTGGTTTTGTCTGCTTAGCATAACATGTAAGACTGAGTTCTGATGGCAGGGACCTAGTCCTTGGGGCTATAGCACTAGCGAGGGGAGCTCAACTGCTCTGGGCCTTGGCTAAGAGCAACCCCTGCTCCAGAGATATGGTGCCAAGGGCTTATTAATTTTGATACTAATTTGCTTTGCTGACCAAATACCTGGTATTAAAAGATGGGATGGCAAAGACTGGGAGCAGTGTTGTGACCATGGGGTCCAGCCCCAAACTATGAAGAAAACACAAAGTGTATAAATCTGAGTAAGTATATATTTACACACCTCTTTAAATAGGTTGTTATCAAAGATTTAATCAATGGGTAATATGCTCCTCGTGGCTGGGAAGCATCAGTTGCCATATATTAAAACCAAAGAAAAGAGGTGTCTGGGTGGCTTCCTCCATAAGTGTCCCTTCTTTTCAGGTCATGAACCCAGGGTCCTGGGATGGAGCCCCACATCAGGCTCTCTGCTCAGTGGGAAACCTGCTTCTCCTTTTCCCTCTGCCCTGCTTATAGTTCCTCTTCCTGTCTCTCTGACTGTCAAATAAATAAAATATTAAAAAAAAGAAACAAACAAAATGTTTTTAAAAGGTCTTTTTTTTTTTAAATTTTCTAGGGGTGCCTGGGTGACTCAGTTGTTTAGGCAGATGTTTGCCTTTGGCTGATGTTATGATTCCAGTGTACAGGGATCCAGCCCTGCATGAGACTACTTGCACCCCAAGGAGCTTGCTTCTTCCTCTCCCTCTGCACGTGATTAACCCTGCTTGTGTGCTTCCTCTCTCTCCCTCTCTCTCTCGCTGTCAATAAACAAAATAAAATCTTTTATTAAATAAATAAATAAATAAATAAATAAAGTTCTAAACCTACTTTCAGTTTAGGTCCCTTAACAAAAATTACTACTGATTCATTAAAAAAAAAAAAAAAAGAAAAGATAATTTAGAAAGATGCTTCCAGAGCTAAAAACCTGGTTTTTTTTTTCAGGATTAAATATAGAAGTGCTTTATAAATTAAAAGAAAAACTATGGTATATTAACACTAATCACACTATAACTTTGGGGGTTATGTCAAGATAATGAAAAGTGATTTTAAAACAAATTTCATTATCAGACATAAAGATCAATTCAAAATTACAGAAGAGTAAAAGCATGAATTCATCAGGGTGTATAATAATTCTTGACTTTTAATACTTAATAACAGTTTTGGGGATATATAGGGATATATAGCAGTTACACGAATAGCCATTTTACTTCTAGGCATTTAACCAAGAGAAACAAACCCTATGTTCGTACAAGGACTTGTATATGAATTTCATAGCAGCTTTATTTTTAAGAATTGAAAACAGTGGAAATGTTCATCAATGTCCATCAATAGAGCAAAGACAAATTATGATCTATTATTAAAGAAATTACTGTTCAACATCAAAATGAACTATTTACAATTGGAGATTCTCAAAGTAATGGTGCTGAGAAAAGAAAAGCCAGGCAATGTATAGTATATACTGTGTGATTCCATGACTATAAAAAAATCTAGAAAATACAAATTTATATATAGTCACAGTCATCAATTATATTGGTGTGATTTTAGTGCCTTCTTCTGTGCTCCCATAGCTTCCTACACTTGGATCTCCGAGCATTTGTTACACCATGTGAAAATTTGAACTCTTTTTCTTTATTCTGTCTTACTAGAAAAAGAATTCTTGAAATTTTATGGACATTTGAACTCTCAGATACTAGCAGAAATTCTATCACACAGTAAATTTCCAAATATAAAAGCCAGAGTTTTACCATGACTTCTAAGCTTTTACATGATCTAGCCACTCATTTAACCTCTGTGACCTCTTTCCCTGCTACTCTTCAGTCCCTCACAGTGGCCTCCTTGCTATTCCTCAGATATGCCAGTCACGATCCAACCTTATGGCCTTCAAGATAGCCAATTCCTTTGTCTGGAGTGACCTTATTGCTGATAGTTCTGGGCAAATTCATCACCTTTCCATACCTTTGTTCAATTGTCAGCTTCATTGTAACTACCCTGATCTTCCTATTAAAATTCTTAACTCCCCATCCCCTGCCTAGCAACCTTGATTTTTCTCACCCTGATCTAATTTTTCTTTTTCCCCATTGTACTCATCATTTTTGAATGCACTATGCAATTTTTATTAAGGTTCATAGCTTTTAATTGTCTCACCCATTAAAATAAAAGTTCTACAAAGCCAAGTATTTCATTTACCAGTGTAGTCTGAAGTAATATCTGCCATATAATAGGTTCAGTAGACAATTGGTAAATTTCAGAATAAATTAATGTTGAGAGTATACTGAATTTCATAAGTCATTTCAATATTTTTTTTCCAAAAAATAAACTATTTAAAAAATACCTTAAATTTACTTTCAAAATATTTTATAGCATATAATGGACAAAATAAGACAAAAAAAAAAAAACAAAATAAGACAAAAGCCTTAAAGAAACAATCATATAAATAACCATTTCAAACCTACTTAAAAATTGCATAATACCACACTCCTAGATCCTCTCTGAATGCTCTAAAATAACCCTTCAAAGGAAATACATTTTTAAAAATAACAGATTTTTTGGCAAATAATTTAATAAAATAAAAGTTTCATTCATCTATATAGATCATAATAAATGTTTTTAATAAGCATGAAATTATAACTCTGAAGTGTGCTAAAATGAAACCACCTGCTAAGGGTGAGAGAACAAAAATATACATCATTTTTCCAAATAAGAGGAATTTATTACCTTTGAATCAAAGCATGTGGATTTGTTCAAACTGGCAATAAAGGAATATGGAAACACAAACCATAGAAAGTCCTATTTTAGATTTCTAAAAGACTTCATAGTGAAGAGTATACATTTTTTAAATGCTACATAATGCTACATAATGACAAGATGACAGGATGTGACAAATAGCATTTTAAAAGCTCTACTCATAATGGAACGGAAGGTGTCATTTCCCGATAATTTTATATATGTCATTAATTTACTATATCTGGATACAACACATTACCAAACAGATGTTCATCAAAGACTAAATCATTTTTAATGGAACATAATAATTTGAACCTACATTTATTAATCATTTATTTCGATATAACATTTATAGTCTCGCTAAACATTTTATCAGTTGTTGACAAAAATAAAAAAAAATAGGATAAAAATTCGTGTTTGGAAAAGTGGATTTTATTTGAAATTTGCATTTAAATGAAAATATTTGCTGATATTTTTAAAACTTTAAATGTAATTTTATATATATCTGACCTATCAGATGATATAAAATTTTTGGAGAACATATGACATATTTTTTTGATCTTGGTTGAAGGTATTAATAAAGAGCAACTGTTTGTATTATTTGTATTGTGATATCTTAGTTAATAAACATGAATAACTGGTATAAAATATGTTTTTTTAAAAATTTTATTTATTTCCTTGACAGAGATCACAGGAAGGCAGAGAGGCAGGCAGAGAGAGAGGAATGGAAGCAGGCTCCCTGCTGAGAAGAGATCCCACTGTGGGACTCAATCCCAGGAACCTGGAATCATGACCTGAGCTGAAGGCAGAGATTTTAACCCATTGAGCCACCCAGCTGCCCTAAAATATGTTCTTTTTTTTAAATATAGAATTATAGTTCTTGCAAAAATATGGAACTAGCTGGAACTGAATGCCTCCTTCAAAGTCAGCTCTGGAGAAATTATGCAAGTGTAATATGGAACTATTTCAGATATTAACCAAAAACAAAGAAATGATGATAAATTCCTTAAAAGACTCTTAATTGCTCTTGACTGGTATGTTTCAAGCTCTATACCTGGTTTGAGGACAGTTTTTAACAGGCCTGTCACTGTAGAAATCAGCTGGATGTTTAGAGGCTATCAGAACTGTACAAAAACCTTGAAGGGGTAAAGACTTGAAAATTCTTTAGAGAGATTAGCTCCCTAAGGCATTATTCATCCACACATTTTCCTCCAAACAATTAAGACTGATGGATGAGGGGCACCTGAGGGGCTCTCTCATCACGTGGATGGTGGGTTAAGCCTCTGCCTTCATCTCAAGTCATGGTCTCTGGGTCCTGGGATCCAGCCCCACATCGGGCTCTGCTCAAAAGGAAGACTGCTTCCCTCCCTGCTTGCCTGCCTCTCTGCTTACTTGTGATCTCACTCTCTCTGTGTGTCCAATAAATAAATAAAATCTTTTAGAAAAGGCTGATGGATGCTAAATTATGAAAACTGCTCCCTCCAAATGATGCTTCTTCATAAGGATTTAAGAATTTAAAATTGTAAGAATTTAAAATTGAAACTTGATCATAGGATTTATCTTATAGAATAACATCAAGTGCAGGCAGTTATTATTAGATCTGAAGTATTTGTGATTCTGAATTCTTGGCATCATTACTAAATTTATTTTTAATAAATTATTATTTAATATATAATAATATATATAATATACTATATGTAACATATATAACATATATAATATATATAATAAATTCATTCATTTATTTATTACTTATTTATTTATTATTATTATGTATTTATTTATTAACTCAAACACAAGAAAATGAATGACCTGATTGAAAAATTGGCAAGGACTGTAACAGACACCTCACTGAAGAAGATATTGAGATGGCAATAATGATATGAAAAGATGCTGTGATGATCCACAGCATGTCTAATTAAGGAATTGTAAATTAAAAGAACGATGAGGGGCACCTGGATGGCTCAGTGGGTTAAGCCGCTACCTTTGGCTCAGGTCATGATCTCAGGGTCCTGGGATCGAGTTCCACGTTGGACTCTCTGCTCAGTAGGAGCCTGCTTCTCTTTCTCTCTCTGTCTGACTGCCTATCCGTCTTCTTGTGATCTCTCTCTGTCAAATAAATAAATAAAATCTTTTTAAAAAATAAATAAATAAATAAAACAATGATATATCACTACACATCTATTAGAATGGCTAAAATCCAAAATACTGACAGCATAAAATGCTTTTGATGATGAGGAACAAGAGAAACTCTCATTCATTCTGATGAGAACATCAAAATGGTGCTACCACTTTGGAAGACAGTTGGGCAGTTTCTTACAAAACTAAACATATTCTTACCATATGATCCAGCAATCGTGCTCCTTGGTACTCACCCAAAAGAGCGAAAACTTTATGTACACAGAATCCTGCATATAAACCTGTGTTTGTAACAGCTTTACCCATAAGTGCCAAGAGTTGGAAGTAACCAAGATGTCCTTCAGGAGGAGAATGGATAGATAAACTGTGGTCCATTGAAACAATGGGATATGGTTCAGCGATAAAGAGAGATGGCTATCAAGCAATGAAAAGACATAGAGCAAACTTAAAATCCGTCATAATAAGTGAAAGAAGTCAATTTGAAAAAGCTTCATGTTGCAAGGTTCCAACTATATGAGCTTCTAGAAAAGGCAGAACTATGCAAACGGTATAAAGGTCAGTGGTTTGTAGCAGTTAGGAGAGGAGGAGGATGAACAGGCAGAGCACAGAGGATTTTTAGGCCAGTGAAAATGTTCTGTATGATATGTATGATATTTTAGATATATATCGCTACACAGTTGTCAAAATGCTTAAGATACTATACCAAGAGTGAACTCTATGAGAAAAGGTTTTTTTAAGATTTTATTTATTGATTTGACAGGCATCAAAGCAGGCAGAGAGGCAGGCGGGGAAAGCAGGGGTTGGGGGAAAGCAGGCTCCCTGCCAAGCAGAGAGTCTGGTCTGGGGCTCGATGCCAGGACCGTGAGATTATGACCTGAGCCGAAGGCAGAAGCCTTAACCCACTGAGCCACCCTGGTGCCCCACCAAGAGTGAACTCTAATGTAAACTGTGGACTTTGGGGTGATAATGATGTGTCAGTGTAGGGTCAGTGAGCGTGAAAAATTTCACCGTGGTACAGGATGTTGATAATGGGGAAGGCTGTGTGTATGTGGGGAAAGGGAATTTTACTTTGATCCCCAAACTACTCTAAAAAATGCAGTCTGTTAAAAAAAATCTTTATAATGCAATATAATACAAAACAAGAATGCATATCAAGAGAGAAATAATGTTTAAAAGGAACGAAGAACTTCAGTAATGTGTACCTAGGGATTTTGATTGCACATTTGTAGGAAGTTCACATTGTCATTAGCAATTGTTTATCTGTGAAGTAGAAGTAACATAAAGAGTGATGAAAACTCACAAATGCAACATTAAAAAAATGCCATCTATGGGCTATTAAAAAATGGAACAAAATTTGCTTGTCTTTTTAAGCTTTGTGGGGAATGAAGGGACAGAATTTAAATTCAGCTTTATAAAAGATTGGATAATATGTTTCTACAAAGAAGGCTCCTCTGAGTAACACAGAAATAAATATGGTAGCAGAAAGTGGAGAAAGGGTTACATCTCTTGTGAGCTCACGTTCTCTGAAACACTGTCACTTAGTGGAGACAGTAACTGTCTGATGAAGAGCAAATGATAGTCTTTCAGATTCCCGGGATTTTCACTAAGAATCGTGAATGGATTTTTTAAAAAAATATGTAAAGAATGTCTACAGTGCAAGTACCTGCAAATAACTGACATTTTGGAGAGAATATTTTAATCAGCAGAGAAGGTCAAAATGACAAAGTTCCACGATCAGAGTAAACATATGGGATTAAAAATAAAAAATAAAAAATAAAAGATTTTTTTGAAAGGAGTTTTTTTTTAAAGGAGCTTAAACAAATGTCCTTTTTAAGAGACAGTTGGCTTTTTAAACCAAAAGTACAACTCATTGAGAGAATCGCTGCTTTATTTATTGGGGTAGAAAGGACCTGGAATGTAGAAAGACCCATTCTGCAGAGGAAAAAATAGAATCACTAACAGGCCTCATGCCTTGCACAGCCAGTGGCTAGAATCCCTGCCTCATGACACCCT
This sequence comes from Mustela nivalis, assembly GCF_964662115.1. Lineage (NCBI taxonomy): Eukaryota > Metazoa > Chordata > Mammalia > Carnivora > Mustelidae > Mustela > Mustela nivalis. Next base: position 304,204 of record NW_028135960.1, read on the forward strand.
TTGCTAGAAGGCCGCTAGAACCATCTCAACTATGTTAGTCTTTCTTGGAAGCCAACAAGTGTTTGCCCAGTTAAGAGCACGGTAACAATCAGTTACGTTATGTTATAATGATTGTCGATATCTTTAAAAGCCTTGTCAAGTTCCTTTTTGAGTAACCCTCACCCCACCCTTAGAGAAATTTATCTGTGGTTCACCTCTTTGAAATACCTCACTGTTGTTCCACATTTACCATAGCCAAAAAAAAAAAAAAAAAAAAAAGGTTTTTATTAACAAAGTGTCAGAAGGGGGCGCCACTGTAAACAATGAGAATTTTCGCTTCCGGGACAACTTTGTTGCAGAAACAGCTGAAAGCAATCAGGTCAGACAGAGCCAAGGGCTGGAGGGATTTTTAAAATTACAAAAACCGAACCAAATCAAACCAAAACAAAAATCAAAACCAATGGCCAAGATTTCAAGTTTGCTACTAAAGGTATGACATTCTCCTAAACATGCACGTGACTTGTTCAGTATATTTATATATTTATATTTGAAGAAGAAGGAACTATTTGATGCGACAAATCCACGTTGATTAAAAATTACCAGATATGGGGGCTCCTGGGTGGCTCAGTGGATTAGGCCTCTGTCTTCGGCTCAGGTCATGATCTCAGGGTCCTGGGATCGAGTCCCACATCAGGCTCTCTGCTCAGCAGGGAGCCTGCTTCCTCTTCTCTCTCTCTCTCCCTCCTCTCACCTACTTGTGATCTCTCTCTGTCAAATAAATAAATAAAATCCTTAAAAAAAAAACAATTACTAGGTGTGAAATACATCGGGGTTATGGGAAGGAAAATGATTTCACCTGATCTGACTAGGAAGTGGTTGAAGCCTGAATTAAAGTGCTATACAAAGAGTAAAGACCTGGGAAATATATGGGGAAAAAATCCCTAGAAAAACAGACATAATAACTGGCTGCTCTTTATTGATCCAGATCCTGCGGTAGGCAAAGAAGAGCTGGTTTTAGCCAGAGGATGATCTCCGTTTGTCTTCATGATCTGGCATTTCCTGCAAGCCAGGCATGGGGCTCTGCACTAGAGCTGCAAATGCTGGGAGCCCTCACTGTCCCTTTTCTCTTCTCAGGGGGACAACGGGCATGTCCATGGTGCAGTGTGACAGGTTTTACCACAAGGAGATAAAGACTGCCAAGGGAGGTTGAAGCTGGAAAAAGCCACTTAGGAACAGATTTTCAGGGGAGGTGATAGACAAAGGCAATGCGAAGAATGAGGATGAGTGTGTCAAGTTTCAAAGTGCCAGGAGGCAGCACAGTGCATTCGGGAAACTACAGCAAGTTCATGACAACCGACAGCTGATCTGGCAGCATCACCTGGGGATGGAGGCTGAGCCCCGGGGTTAACACTGGGGGTGAGATGGTTTGTATACTATGCCGAGGAGGTGAGGTACTACACTGTGGGGGCACAGAGAGCTACCGGAGGATTTCAAATATCAGAATCGTAACCATCATAGAGTATTTCATTGCATCCTAGCTTTCATCAAGAGTAAGATGCACTATAGTTTATGTTAGACTAATAAAGAGAAATGCTGTCAGTTAAACTAGGATATGTCCTCAAGTGCAAGGTGAGTGCCACCTTAAGAGATATTAAAATGGGGGGGGGGAGGAGAAATCTTAGAACAAGTAAACATTGGTACTAGAATAATTAAGAAAGTTCAAACACTTGGATCAACAAAAAAAAGTGATTAATCCTTCCATGTGCCCCAACCTATATTAAGTCTTAGAACAAGAGACATTCTCATCTTGATGCCCCGCAGCTGTTAGACCCAAGGTACAGAGGGCAGTAGCCAACGACCAGCAGGCCCCAAGTGCCATGTGCAGCCTCTAAGAGCAACTGCCTTTGAGAGAGGAAACGGTTGAGAGTGGGCTTTCTGAGGTAGAGAATTACTAGCTGGGAAAGTAGGAAAATTGACACAGAATCGGAATTGATGCCCCTACATGACAGAGTTGGTGAAACTTCCCTTCTCAGAGATCTTGAGGCTCCTCAGAAATGTATTTTTCATTTTGGACGGAACATTCAGGATAAATATGATCTGTTCGAGTTCCTGGTTCTCTCATCAGGACTGTTTCTTAGGCTTCACTGGCACAAGAAAAGGGTTTTGATAGTCCAGGGTAAATCCTGACAAAAGCAAAGCACAGTATCTATGAAAAACTAACCACTCAGAAGAGAACAACAGATAAAAGGCCAGGCCGACCTGACCCTGCAGGATAGGTTAGGTTGTTCTGGTAACAGGGGTAGAGGGGAAGTGCCCATCTCCTGCTAGAAGAGCTAGAGAAGACCCCTTCCGGAGAGACCACCAGGAGAGGAGAGCAGTAGGTGCTGATGATGAAGAATATTTTAATCAGCAGAGAAGGTCAAAATGACAAAGTTCCAGGATCAGAGTAAAAATATGGGATTAAAAAATAAAAAATAAAAAACATATTTTTTTGAAAGAATTTTTTTTAAAGGAATTTAAACAAAAGTCCTTTTTAAGAGACAGTTGGCTGTTTAAACCAAAAGTACAACTCACTGAGAGAATCGCCGCATTATTTATTGGAGTAGAAAGGACCTGGAATGTAGAAAGACCCATTCTGCAGAAGAAAAAATAGAATCACTAACAGGCCTCATGCCTTGCACAGCCAGTGGCTAGAATCCCTGCCTCATGACACCCTGTGCTAGAAGTCCACTAGATCCATCTCAACTATGTTAGTCTATCATGGAAGCCAACAAGTGTTTTCCCAGTTAAGAGCACAGTAACAATCAGTCACGTTATGTTATAATGATTGTCGATATCTTTAAAAGCCTTGTCAAGTTCCTTTTTGAGTAACCCTCACCCCACCCTTAGAGAAATTTATCTGTGGTTCACCTCTTTGAAATACCTCACTGTTGTTCCACATTTAAGACACAATGAAGAAAAAAAAATTGACAATGAGTTCCAGATTTTAAAAGTCACTTGCCATTCAATCAAAATTGTGAGTTTGATCGGTTACCGAACACTTTATAATGCACCCCCGGTAATTTTACAGAGATTATTTTTTTCTTACCAATTCTTGGTTATTCTGTCTTGCAATGCAGAGAACGCTAACTAATTTAAAATAAACTTCCATTAATTTTGATTGTTATAAACTTAAAATTGATTAATTTCCATATACAGAGTTTAAAATGTTCACAATTTACATTAATTATATATGCTGGCTCTACCTTGGAAAAATTATACTGAAAATTGAAATTAAAATGATGTTGTATATAGCTGCAAGAAGCCACCTGTCCCATTTCATCTTACTATATAAGTTGTGCCAGGTAATTTATAAAATCCCTACTGCATAACAAATCTATTTTTTGTTGGAATGGGTAGTAATGTTTTTTCATATTTCTAAATAAGATTTTGTCTATGAGTGCATCTGCAACTGTATTTTTCCTAAGTGGCTTCATGGTCTTGAACTGAGAAAGCTCAGAACATTAAACATCAAAATAATATAATTTGACATAATTAGACATCAAGGAAATGCAATTAAAATGACACTGAGATATCACTACACAGTTATCAGAATGGCTAAAATAAAATATAATGACAAGTCCAAAAGAAAAAAATATACCGTTTGATGATACACAATGGCAAGTTGTACCATAACTTAACCATCTCAGACTAGTGTAGTGTTAAATTTGTTTTTCTAAGCAATGTTTTGGGTTACTTAACACTATTCAAGGATTTAAAGTGCTATCATTTTACTTAAAACTGTGAAATTTGGTCAGATTTAAATTTCAATTTATGTTAAAATATTCTGTAAACTGTGTTAAACTTTGACATTTGTTCCCTCTGTTCAGTGAATAACACTATATCATATTTTGAAAAATACACTAATTTTCATTTTGAAAAATATCCCTTTTTCCTCTTATGGTAATTATTAATATGAATTAATAGTAGAATTTGATATGGTTCCATATGAGCATAAATACTTTATTGTATATTATAAAATTTAATAATGAATATAATGTACTTCTTTGGACAATTTTTAAAGACCAGTCTACTCTTAAAAAAAAAAAATGGAGACGCACTTCTTCAGTTCACACAAATTTCATTTTATTATATACCTCAGATAGATTTCAACAAATCATAATTTACTAAAATTATGTCTATTTAAAAATCTCATAGAAGAGTTAAACCATCAAAAATAAAAATAAACACGCACAACACACACACATCACCCATGTATTGGCAAATCACAATTGCTGTAACAATACATTAGGCATTCCACAGTTAAGGGCTATCAAAATTTCCATCAGTGACAAAAAGATTTGTATCCAAATGGACTGATTTTCCAGAATCCAAGAAAAAGTCTCCTAGGGTTTATTTAAAGAAAAATATTTGAACAAATACTTTTTAAATTTAGGAAATACAGAACATATGATTAAAGAATATTTGCAGTGCAGACTATATTCAATCCTTCCTTCAAAATGTGCCTTTGAGTACATAATTCTGTTTTCTCTATCTAAATTGAGCTGTCCTCCAAGGAAGTTTTCTAAAATGTGTGTCTCTGTGTGATAAATGTTCTAAGACCTAACATGCTTCATTGTATTTTTACTGTGCTCTCAAATTTAATCAATAATTTGGCTTGATGTATAATATCTAGTTTCAAATGTCTTTTCCATCTATACAAACACCCAGCTGTCTCCTTTATATGCTATTACTATTGAGAATTCTGCTGTCAGTATTATTCTTGTACATTTTATGTGATTTGTTCTCTTGGGCATTATTTATGCTCTTCTCTGTTTTTGATATTCTTAAAGCTCACCATAATATATATGAGTGTTTTTTTAAAAGATTTTATTTATTTATTTGACAGAGAGAAATCACAAGTAGTTGGAGAGGCAGGCAGAGAGAGAGAGAGAGGAGGAAGCAGGCTCCCCGCCGAGCAGAGAGCCCCATGTGGGACTCGATCCAAACCCTGAGAACATGACCTGAGCCGAAGGCAGCGGCTTAAACCACTGAGCCACCCACGCACCCTATATGAGTTGTTTTGTGTGTGTGTGGTTTTTGTTTTGTTTTGTTTCTGATTTCACATGTTTGGCATTATTTTAAGTCTGGTATCTTTTATCTTTCTTTAATTCTCCAAAATTTATCTCAGTACTTATTTAAATATTTTCTTTATTTATTTTCTCTTCTACTGCATTTGGGCAGAAGTCATTAATTTATTTGTTTTTTTTCCCAACTCACTTATTCATTTTACAGCTATATTCATCTTAGTCTCCATTTATTGTATTCTTTATTTCAACAATTTTCACTTAATTTATATTCACAGTATAGTATCTTTCTTTTCTTTGTATATGTATATCATTATTTTATCATATACTTTTAAGCTATTTAAAAAAATATTTTATTTATATATTTGACAGTGAGAAATCACAAGTAGGTAGAGAGGCGGGCAGAGAAGCATGCTACCTGCTGAGCAGAAAGCCTGATGTGGGGCTTGATCCCAGGACCCTGAGATCATGACTTGAACTGCAGGCAGCGGCTTAACCCACTGAGCCACCCAGGTGCCCCTTTTAAGCTATTTTTTAAAAGTACAGTCATTCTTTTTTTTTTAAGATTTTATTTATTTATTTAATTGACAGAGAGAGATCACAAGTAGACGGAGGGCAGGCAGAGAGAGAGAGAGAGAGAGAGAGAGAAGCAGACTCCCTGCTGAGCAAAGAGCCTGATGCAGGATTTGATCCCAGGACCCTGAGATCATGACCTTAGCTGAAGGCAGTGGCTTAATCCACTGAGCCACCTAGGCGCCCCTAAGCTATTTTTTAAATTCCTGTTCCAATAGCACTTGGATTGCCATATAAAGTTAACCACATCATTTTTTTTAGGTAAGTAATTGTACTTTATATGTGCATAGTTATTTTGGTCCATGAGTTCAGCTACTCTTAGGATCATCAAATCTCTGTAAAGTCTGGGTATGCTAAGATTTTCTAAGCAACAATAAAATACATTGAAACCTGGTAGCTTAATTATAATAATGTTTTCTTCCTCAATCATTCACAATAGCATTACATTCTGAGTAGCTCCCTTCTATTTTGCAACTATAGTGTTTGGTAAAACTTGAATTGTGATATCACTGTGATAATGTGAATTACTCCAGGTTTTTCAGAGAATCGGGAAGAGAAAAAAAAAAGGAAGATATTCTCCAGGGCCAACTCTAGAAGTGACTATTAAAACATCTGTCCAAATTCAATTGAACAAAACTCAGAAATGCCATCTCCAGTGAAATACAAAGAAGAGTATATATAGTTCTGGGCACACACATCTCATTTGACCCAAAGATGTACATCAATGAAAGACTGAAGGCCAATCACCACTCCATGGGAGAATTTAAAAATAAATTTACTAATGAGGCCAAGAATTCAGAATCACAAATACTTCAGATCTAATAATAACTGCCTGCACTTGATGTTATTCTATAAGATAAATCCTATAATCAAGTTTCAATTTTAAATTCTTACAATTTTAAATTCTTAAATCCTTATGAAGAAGCATCATTTGGAGGGAGCAGTTTTCATAATTTAGCATCCATCAGCCTTTTCTAAAAGATTTTATTTATTTATTGGACACACAGAGAGAGTGAGATCACAAGTAAGCAGAGAGGCAGGCAAGCAGGGAGGGAAGCAGTCTTCCTTTTGAGCAGAGCCCGATGTGGGGCTGGATCCCAGGACCCAGAGACCATGACTTGAGATGAAGGCAGAGGCTTAACCCACCATCCACGTGATGAGAGAGCCCCTCAGGTGCCCCTCATCCATCAGTCTCAATTGTTTGGAGGAAAATGTGTGGATGAATAATGCCTTAGGGAGCTAATCTCTCTAAAGAATTTTCAAGTCTTTACCCCTTCAAGGTTTTTGTACAGTTCTGATAGCCTCTAAACATCCAGCTGATTTCTACAGTGACAGGCCTGTTAAAAACTGTCCTCAAACCAGGTATAGAGCTTGAAACATACCAGTCAAGAGCAATTAAGAGTCTTTTAAGGAATTTATCATCATTTCTTTGTTTTTGATTAATATCTGAAATAGTTCCATATTACACTTGCATAATTTCTCCAGAGCTGACTTTGAAGGAGGCATTCAGTTCCAGCTAGTTCCATATTTTTGCAAGAACTATAATTCTATATTTAAAAAAAAGAACATATTTTAGGGCAGCTGGGTGGCTCAATGGGTTAAAATCTCTGCCTTCAGCTCAGGTCATGATTCCAGGTTCCTGGGATTGAGTCCCACAGTGGGATCTCTTCTCAGCAGGGAGCCTGCTTCCATTCCTCTCTCTCTGCCTGCCTCTCTGCCTTCCTGTGATCTCTGTCAAGGAAATAAATAAAATTTTAAAAAAACATATTTTATACCAGTTATTCATGTTTATTAACTAAGATATCACAATACAAATAATACAAACAGTTGCTCTTTATTAATACCTTCAACCAAGATCAAAAAAATATGTCATATTTTCTCCAAAAATTTTATATCATCTGATAGGTCAGATATATATAAAATTACATTTAAAGTTTTAAAAATATCAGCAAATATTTTCATTTAAATGCAAATTTCAAAGAAAATCTACTTTTCCAAACACGAATTTTTATCCTATTTTTTTTTATTTTTGTCGACAACTGATAAAATGTTTAGCGAGACTATAAATGTTATATCGAAATAAATGATTAATAAATGTAGGTTCAAATTATTATGTTCCATTAAAAATGATTTAGTCTTTGATGAACATCTGTTTGGTAATGTGTTGTATCCAGATATAGTAAATTAATGACATATATAAAATTGTCGGGAAATGACACCCTCCGTTCCATTATGAGTAGAGCTTTTAAAATGCTATTTGTCACATCCTGTCATCTTGTCATTATGTAGCATTATGTAGCATTTAAAAAATGTATACTCTTCACTATGAAGTCTTTTAGAAATCTAAAATAGGACTTTCTATGGTTTGTGTTTCCATATTCCTTTATTGCCAGTTTGAACAAATCCACATGCTTTGATTCAAAGGTAATAAATTCCTCTTATTTGGAAAAATGATGTTTATTTTTGTTCTCTCACCCTTAGCAGGTGGTTTCATTTTAGCACACTTCAGAGTTATAATTTCATGCTTATTAAAAACATTTATTATGATCTATATAGATGAATGAAACTTTTATTTTATTAAATTATTTGCCAAAAAATCTGTTATTTTTAAAAATGTATTTCCTTTGAAGGGTTATTTTAGAGCATTCAGAGAGGATCTAGGAGTGTGGTATTATGCAATTTTTAAGTAGGTTTGAAATGGTTATTTATATGATTGTTTCTTTAAGGCTTTTGTCTTATTTTGTTTTTTTTTTTTGTCTTATTTTGTCCATTATATGCTATAAAATATTTTGAAAGTAAATTTAAGGTATTTTTTAAATAGTTTATTTTTTGGAAAAAAAATATTGAAATGACTTATGAAATTCAGTATACTCTCAACATTAATTTATTCTGAAATTTACCAATTGTCTACTGAACCTATTATATGGCAGATATTACTTCAGACTACACTGGTAAATGAAATACTTGGCTTTGTAGAACTTTTATTTTAATGGGTGAGACAATTAAAAGCTATGAACCTTAATAAAAATTGCATAGTGCATTCAAAAATGATGAGTACAATGGGGAAAAAGAAAAATTAGATCAGGGTGAGAAAAATCAAGGTTGCTAGGCAGGGGATGGGGAGTTAAGAATTTTAATAGGAAGATCAGGGTAGTTACAATGAAGCTGACAATTGAACAAAGGTATGGAAAGGTGATGAATTTGCCCAGAACTATCAGCAATAAGGTCACTCCAGACAAAGGAATTGGCTATCTTGAAGGCCATAAGGTTGGATCGTGACTGGCATATCTGAGGAATAGCAAGGAGGCCACTGTGAGGGACTGAAGAGTAGCAGGGAAAGAGGTCACAGAGGTTAAATGAGTGGCTAGATCATGTAAAAGCTTAGAAGTCATGGTAAAACTCTGGCTTTTATATTTGGAAATTTACTGTGTGATAGAATTTCTGCTAGTATCTGAGAGTTCAAATGTCCATAAAATTTCAAGAATTCTTTTTCTAGTAAGACAGAATAAAGAAAAAGAGTTCAAATTTTCACATGGTGTAACAAATGCTCGGAGATCCAAGTGTAGGAAGCTATGGGAGCACAGAAGAAGGCACTAAAATCACACCAATATATTTGATGACTGTGACTATATATAAATTTGTATTTTCTAGATTTTTTTATAGTCATGGAATCACACAGTATATACTATACATTGCCTGGCTTTTCTTTTCTCAGCACCATTACTTTGAGAATCTCCAATTGTAAATAGTTCATTTTGATGTTGAACAGTAATTTCTTTAATAATAGATCATAATTTGTCTTTGCTCTATTGATGGACATTGATGAACATTTCCACTGTTTTCAATTCTTAAAAATAAAGCTGCTATGAAATTCATATACAAGTCCTTGTACGAACATAGGGTTTGTTTCTCTTGGTTAAATGCCTAGAAGTAAAATGGCTATTCGTGTAACTGCTATATATCCCTATATATCCCCAAAACTGTTATTAAGTATTAAAAGTCAAGAATTATTATACACCCTGATGAATTCATGCTTTTACTCTTCTGTAATTTTGAATTGATCTTTATGTCTGATAATGAAATTTGTTTTAAAATCACTTTTCATTATCTTGACATAACCCCCAAAGTTATAGTGTGATTAGTGTTAATATACCATAGTTTTTCTTTTAATTTATAAAGCACTTCTATATTTAATCCTGAAAAAAAAAACCAGGTTTTTAGCTCTGGAAGCATCTTTCTAAATTATCTTTTCTTTTTTTTTTTTTTTTAATGAATCAGTAGTAATTTTTGTTAAGGGACCTAAACTGAAAGTAGGTTTAGAACTTTATTTATTTATTTATTTATTTATTTAATAAAAGATTTTATTTTGTTTATTGACAGCGAGAGAGAGAGGGAGAGAGAGGAAGCACACAAGCAGGGTTAATCACGTGCAGAGGGAGAGGAAGAAGCAAGCTCCTTGGGGTGCAAGTAGTCTCATGCAGGGCTGGATCCCTGTACACTGGAATCATAACATCAGCCAAAGGCAAACATCTGCCTAAACAACTGAGTCACCCAGGCACCCCTAGAAAATTTAAAAAAAAAAAGACCTTTTAAAAACATTTTGTTTGTTTCTTTTTTTTAATATTTTATTTATTTGACAGTCAGAGAGACAGGAAGAGGAACTATAAGCAGGGCAGAGGGAAAAGGAGAAGCAGGTTTCCCACTGAGCAGAGAGCCTGATGTGGGGCTCCATCCCAGGACCCTGGGTTCATGACCTGAAAAGAAGGGACACTTATGGAGGAAGCCACCCAGACACCTCTTTTCTTTGGTTTTAATATATGGCAACTGATGCTTCCCAGCCACGAGGAGCATATTACCCATTGATTAAATCTTTGATAACAACCTATTTAAAGAGGTGTGTAAATATATACTTACTCAGATTTATACACTTTGTGTTTTCTTCATAGTTTGGGGCTGGACCCCATGGTCACAACACTGCTCCCAGTCTTTGCCATCCCATCTTTTAATACCAGGTATTTGGTCAGCAAAGCAAATTAGTATCAAAATTAATAAGCCCTTGGCACCATATCTCTGGAGCAGGGGTTGCTCTTAGCCAAGGCCCAGAGCAGTTGAGCTCCCCTCGCTAGTGCTATAGCCCCAAGGACTAGGTCCCTGCCATCAGAACTCAGTCTTACATGTTATGCTAAGCAGACAAAACCAAAACAGGAAAGCTCTGATAGCTTTCACTGGCATGCCTCATCTCCCACTCCCTCGACGTCCAGGCAGTACCAGATGCCAGGGAGGGGCCTTGGTCCAACATATGGGAGGGAAGGAAGTAGCCACGAGCAAGTACCTGCCTCTCTGTGCCTTTCTTTCATGAGCAGGTTGTAAGGAGGAGGAAGAGGAAGGGGAAGAGAGGTGAACTTCAAGGGGTGAAGGCCTCAGGTAGGCAGCTAGCTCCTGCCAGTAGGAAAGGGACAAAGGAGAAGGCAGTGAGTCTTGCAGGGAGGGTGGGGGGTAAGGGTTACAGCTTATGACGGAATCTGGACAGGAGTAATAGGGATACTAGTCATTTGAGTTCACCATTGGCAAGCTGGGCTGGGTGTCAGGGCAGATAGGCCTCCCTGGGCAACGGCACATGAGAGAAGGTGGAATTCTTCTCTGAGGAGCAGGTGGAGCTTTGGGTGTTGGGAAAGCATAGACAGTATTGTTCCAGGGCCAAGGACAGGTCCGGGTGCTCCTGGTTGGAGGTCAAGGCCACAGTATGATCCAGGTCTCCTACCACCAGCTTGAAGGTACCACATGCCAGCCACCCCTCATTATTGTGTATAACTCTCTGGTGCACTTATTGGCTTATCCATCAAATGACTCCTTCAGCAGCTTGAAAACCACCTCCACAGGCACTCCAGGATATGGTACGCTTCCAGAGTGAAGATTTTGCACAGGATCACCCCAAAAGACCAGAAGTCACTCTGGTGGACGTAGATCTGGTCAAACATGGCCTTAGGGACCATCCACTTCACAGGCAGTCCACTGTTGGTTGTCTTTTTATAGTAACTGATGTGGTGATATCTCTGGCAAGGCTGAAGTCTGAGATCTTCATCATGTTGTCCTTTGTCACCAGCACTTCCCTGGTGGCCAGGTCTTGGTGTATGCACTTCTTGGAGGCAAGGTGCTCCATGCGTCAGGCTACCTGATAGGCACAGGATACCAGGTCCTTGGAGGAGAGTTGCTCTGCTGCATTGTGGCTGATATTGTAACAGTACTCCAGCTCAGGAGGCCTCTGGGCCTGCAGGTACTCCTGTATGTTGTCTTTGGAGGCATATTCCATGAGAGTGTACAAAGGACCATCCTGTGTGCAGGACCCAGCAGGTTGATGGTGTCCTTGTGCTGTCCAATCATCTTCATCATCTCCATTTCTGAGATTAGGTTTGACAGGTCTTTCTCTGTTGCATCTGACTTCAACATCTTCACAGACACTTTAGTCAAATGGTTGGATTTTTCTTTGTCCAGCCAATGGCCTCCTCCAACACCACCTGCCCAAAGTATGCCTGTCCTAGGGGTCTGCCTAAACTACCTACAACCAGCCTGTCTCAAGGCAGTTATGAACTCTAGATTATCCTCAAAAACATTAAACCACAAGCTAAAAGTTCTCTTCACTAGGTCTCTGTCGCAGGTATAGTTTTCTTATCTTTCATCATTTATCATTTTCCTAATTCTTATTTTCAGTATAGTTTATTTTGCTTCCAGGTGTTTCCCCTGGTTTCTGTATGCTGTTTCATAGGGAAGAATTATCCTGTCATAAAATTATTTCTTGAGCATTCATTACATCTCTCAGTTAAAATGGGTTCTTTTATGGTATTGATTCATTTGGGCTTTCTCAAAATGGGAAGAATTTTCAAAATGGTGTTTTCCTCAAGGTTCAGAGTATGTCTTAGCCTCATCTTTACTCTTTTTGAAATTCACTTTTCAAATTCTTGTCCCTCTTTTTATCTTTTTAAATTAAAATATTTTATTTTTACTATTCTTTTATTTGAGTATAGTTGATATTCAGTGTTACATTGGTTTCAGGTTTTCAATATCTCCATACATTATTCTATGATCACTACAAATATAGCCACCATCTGTCACCATATAACATTATTATAATATCATTGACTATATTCTCTACACTGTCCCATATCTCTTTTTAAAATTTCTGATTTTTATGTTTTCTGTTATTCCAATTTTCGACCATCATTTTACTTGGTTACTTTAATAAAATATGCCTGATTACACACTCTTTGCTGAAAACCATAGCATTTGATTTATAGTAGTCTTCTTCTTCTTCTTTTTTTTAATTAACATATAATGTATTATTAGCCCCAGGGGTACAGGTCTGTGAATCGCCAGGTTTACACACTTCACAGCACTCACCACAGCACATACCCTCCCCAATGTTCATAACCCCACCACCCTCTCCCTACCCTCCCCACCCCCCCGGCAACTCTCAGTTTGTTTTGTGAGATTAAGAGTCTCTTATGGTTTGTCTCCCTCCCGATCCCATCTTGTTTCATTTACTCTTTTCCTGTCCCCCAAAGCCCCCATATTGCACCTCCATTTCCTCATATCAGGGAGATCATATGATAGTGTCTTTCTCTGGTTGACTTATTTTGCTAAGCATAATACCCTCTAGTTTCATCCATGTCATTGCAAATGGCAAGATTTCGTTTCTTTTGATGGCTGCATAGTATTCCATCGTATACACACACACACACACACACACATATATATATATATATATATATATATATATATATATATATATATATATATATATTATTCATTTGTTGATGGACATCTAGGTTCTTTCCATAGTTTGGCTATTGTGGATATTGCTGCTATAAACATTTGGTGCACGTGCCCCTTTGGATCATATAGTAGTCTTCTTTACCTCTATCAGAACCCCAGGAAGCTTTATTTATTTATTTACTCACATAAACAGATGATCCAACACAACGTTTTTTGCTGTTCAAATGTTATAATGTCTTACCGCTTAACACTATGCTTACTGTTCTCTTTCACTGTCTGACTAAATCCTCATCATCACTATGCCATTTAATCAGAAAGAGCATTTGAACTCAGAGTTCTCTCCATATCAGGGAATGAAGACTCCACCCTTCTGCTTGTGCAGGTAAAATAAATGTTGATATTGTCTGTCCTGCACATACTCCATCCTGTTCACCAGAATATTCACCATCAAAATATATACAAAATAAAAACCATACCTCACCACTTCTATTACCACCCAGCATGCTAAAAACACCATCATATGTTCCTGAATTTTTGACTTGATTGATAACCCCACTTCCACACATACTGCACTCCTTTCTCCCTGCAAATTTATTTTGGTAAAGCAACTTAACCTAAAAATCAAGTCAGATGATTTTATTCTGCTGTTGAAAGTCTTTTGGTATCTTTCCATTTCATATTAAATAAAAACTGAAGGCGTTTCAATGTACTAGAAGGTCATGCATCAATACGTTCTTCCTCTCTCCACCACTATGAACTCCTCATTGGCCTCCTTGCTTTTCCTCAAAAGTAACAGACCAGCTGTTCACACAAAGTCTATATACTTACTTGCTCTGCCTAGAGCAATCTTTTCCTTTAATATGTGTATAACACCCTCCTTCACTTCGTGAGTCTTTGTGCAAATAACATCTCATAAATGAGATATAACCACCCAACACAAAATAAAATTAACTTTCATCCCAGCATTCTCCAATGGCTTTTACCTTTCTTGTATTTCTTTGTAACTCTTATCACCATCAACCATCAATCATTATTCTATTACTGGTTTATTTTCTTATTGGAGACAGAGAGAGAAAGAATTGGGAGGGGGCGCAGAGGAAGAAGAAAACACCCCACTGCCTAGAAAGCCTGCTGGGGAGTTACATCCCAGGACCCTGAGATCATGACCCAAGCCAAAGGCAGTCACTCAATGGACTGAGCCACCGAGGTGCTCCTTTATTATTGGTTTATTTCACTATTATATTTCAAAAGAATGTAAGCTCTTTGTGGTCAGGTATTTTATATGTTTTATTAATTGAAGTATTCTCAGAAAGGTAGCTGGCAGATTGTAAGGGCTCAGTAAACTGTATTTTGTTGTTATTATTGGGCTCCTTTATGGGCTTTACCTCTTACGCTAGAAGTCTATCCCTCAGATGTAAGCAATAAGAATAGAGCCCTGCTGCCTGTTCAAATGAGTAAAAAGCCTGTATTAAGTGGATATTTTAAAAGCTAAATGAATGGCTTAATAGTTGTATATAGGGTGAAAGGGAACATATTTTCCACGGTTTAGAAGTTGGAGTTCTTTTGTAGAGTTCTTGTACAAGCCTACACTATTGAACGATAACGGGCAGTTGTACATTCCAATTATACAAACACTTTGGTAATTTATATCCTTTTTTTGTAATTCATGACTGGATCATTTAATTCCTTAGGAGCATTATAGCATTTCAACTTTTCCTGTTCAATAAACTTATTGGGGTTGCTACCTTTTTTATTCAAATGGAGAAATAGTCATGATTTAATCTAAATAAAGTGTTATTGATTGTGTTGTTTTCTAGGAATGAGTCGCACATGCTAGCTTAAAAGTTTTGTTAAATTCCCAAGTCTGTCACCGATAAAAGCCTTTTGTAGATTAGTAACTTGATCAAAACAGAAAAGTTATGTAACACTCAATTGTTATACTATCTTTGTTTCCATCTTGCATTGTAATAACACCCATCTTAATTCTATTTAAGACAAGTCATCGCCAGATGGCTTTCTGGCATTGATTGCATGATATGAAATCTAGTATAACTAAAAGTTTTTGGTTTTAGTAGCATATAAATCAATTTAGAAAAATATATGTATTTGAATATAAGGTAAAGTTTTAAATTATTTGGCAATAGTAAACTAAACTTTTTTTTTGGTAAATTTTTATTTTCTAAAATTTCATTGAGCTCTTTTGCAATAAGAAACAAGTTACAAAAAATTAAGGTTTATTTACCCCAATTCAAAATTATTAGGAAGTTAATCATAGAGGTTGAAGTATTTAAAATATTGAACCCAAAATATTTTATTAGGTAAATTCATGAATGCTGAGCATTCACTGTTAAAATATTCTAATACTATTGATAGACTGGTAGAAGCCTAAAATCAAATATTTATTAAATATTTATATCCATATCTTTTCATGGCGTGGTAATTCATTTCTTTAGCATTAAATAAGATTCCATTGTTTGCATGTACTACACTTTATTTGACCTTTCACCTATGGAAGGATATCTTGGTTGCTTCCAAGCTTTTGTCAGTTATGAATAAAACTACTATAGACATCTTTGTGAGTTTAGATTTCATCTTCTTTGGATAAATACCAAGAACTGCTACTGCTGAATCATCTGGCAAGAATATGTTTAGTTTTGTAAGAAACTGCCATGTTGTTTTCCATTCTTTATTCTCAATAGACATGGAAGAACATTCCTGTTGCTCCACATCCTCACCAACATTTCGTGTTCTGTTGTCAGTGTTCTGGATTCTGGGTATGTACTGGTGTCTCTTTTTCTTTTTAATTTGCATTTTCCTGATGACATATGATGTGAAGCATCTTTTTATATGCTTATTTGCCATCTGTAATATTTTCTTCTGTGAGGTATCTGCTAAGATCTTTGGCTCATTTTTAATCAGGTTTTTCCCCCATTGTTGAGTTTTAAGGGGTCTTTGTGTATTTTTGATTAAGAGTCCTTTGCCAGATGTGTATTTTGCAAATTTTTTCTCATAGTCTGTGCTTTGCCTTTTCATTCTCTTGGCATTGTGTTTCACAGAGTAGACATTTTTAAATTCAGTGCTTGTGCTTTTGTAGCTAAAGTTATTTCCAAAACCAAGGTCATTTAAATTTTCTTCTATATTACCTTCTACATGTTTCATGTTTAGGTTTATAATCCAATCTGAGTTAATTTTTGTGAAGAGTGTATGATATCTGCCTGGATTTATTTTATTTTATTATTTTATTTTATTTTTATTTTATATTTTTACATTTAGCTTCACCATTACTCCAGAACCATTTGTTTGAAAGATTGTATTTTTCTCTCTTGTATTGCTTTTGCTTTTATATTAAATATAAAATATAATTGATAATATATATTCCGTTCCTTTAATCTAGTCTTTCTGTGATATTACATTATCTTGCTTATAATTATCGTTATGGTATACTTTTTTTTAAAAGATTTTATTTATTTATTTGACAGAGAGAGAGATCACAAATAGGCAGAGAGACAGACAGAGAGAGAGATGAAGAGAAGCAGGCTCCCTGCTGATCAGAGAGCCCTATGCGGGACTCGATCCCAGGCCCCTGGGATCATGACCTGAGCCAAAGTTAGAGGCTTAACCCACTGAGCCACCCAGGCGCCCCATCGTTATGGCAAACTTTGAAGGCAGTCCTCAGTCTTTGTTCTCCTTCAACACTATGTTGACTATTGTGAGTCTTTGCTTCTCCATATAAACTTTAAAATAAGTTTGTTAATAGTAAAAAAAAAAAAAAAAGAACTTGCTGGAATGCATTAATTGTATAGATAACCTTGGAAACCAGTGACCTCTTGAGCTTAGCAGGAGATAGACCATGGACATCAGTTGTCACAGTGGTGCCTCTGGCAGAACCTATTGCAAATCCCTAGGGAAAATGAGACCTCAAGGATCTGAGAGATGTCTAAGAAGTACTTGATACATCCGTTGGGTATGTTTTATTGAAGTGTCCACCGGTATGAAAGCTGGGGAATCTAGATAAGGGAGGGAAAATTAGTTATGATAAAACATATCAACAAACATCAATAAATTTTGTAAAACGAATTGTCATGACTCATATACAATATGACCAACAGAGGGACCATCAAAAGGAAAGCATCCGTTATGTTTATTGTGAAATTTTTTATTCAAAATAAAGCAATGAGAGGGGAAGACACAATGAGAAAATTACCATTTTTTAAATAGTAAACTTCTTACAAAATGGAATAGGTTTTATATTCTAAGTAGTATATTGAAAAGTAAAACATTGGGGCGCCTGGGTGGCTCAGTGGTTTGGGCTGCTGCCTTCGGTTCGGGTCATGATCTCAGGGTCCTGGGATCGAGCCCTGCGTTGGGCTCTCTGCTCAGCAGGGAGCCTGCTTCCTCCTATCTCTCTGCCTGACTCTGCCTACTTGTGATCTCTGTCAAATAAATAAATTAAATCTTTTATAACAAAAATTTAAAAAAATTACTTGTCATGTCTGGAATCAGGAGCATATGGAAAAAAATAATATCTGAGGACAATACTTCTGCCATGTTTTGTGCCTTCTTAATATTTTTAAACAGTCAGGCAACTTTTAGCTTTATTGAAATACCTGCTAAGATACCAGCAGTGCCTTTTGGAGCCCTATGAATATAAAAATTAATTGCAAATATTCAAAATGTTTACTATGGTGTCACTATTTAGGGCCGCCACCAAGCATGTTTTAGAAGTAAGCATAACTGTTACTCTTCCATAAGGCAAAAGGGCATATTTTCAGGAGTTCCATCTGCTGTACCAGGAGGTGAATCAAGTAATGATTTTTGTCTATAAAATAATTCACTTTTCAATCTAACATTCCTCATTCCACATTATAATAATAAAAACTAGGAGGAGACTAAAACAAACAAACAACTACAACTACAACAACCAGCTTTTCCTTCAGTGGAAAAGTAAATAGAACCTTATGAGTAGCCTGAAATTTATTTTTAAATATTTTTAAGATAAACGTTTTTGTTAGAAAACCATATATTTTATATTGCTAAGAAATAACAGGCAAAATTTTATTAACTTCTAAAAGTCTAGTTACTTTTATTTATCTATTAACTCATCTCTTTATGAAGTAGAACATGATCACACCTATTGTATCTACCCAAGTTTATATGCTTTGGTTATTTTATGTTTGCTACTTCCTTGCTTAATTTTTACAATATTTGACACATAATAGTATCTTTAAGTTCATCCACGGTTTCACAGAATTTGTTTGAACTTCATAAAAATGTAGCATACTTTTTTCACTGTCCTTGTTTTAGTTCTCTATTAACTTTCCAAGATTTATTCACTTTAGAGTGTGTAGCTATCATTTATTTTTATTCCTCCATAATGCTATGTTTACAAATTTGTATTTATCTGTACTTTTAAAAATATCTTCATTATATACCATTTCTCATCTCACGTAACACTCACGTTACTTCTACACTTATCAGATATTATGTAACTGAAAACCACAACTCAGCAACAGTATAGCACCATTTTTCAAAATTAAATGGCTTACCAGAATTCTTTAATTCTATCCTTTATTTGTATTAGATGACCCTTTATTCTGGTATTTGGCATTGTTCATATGGAGGAAAGCTTATAAGTTGATATTCCATAAATAGAAAGATTTATTATGATTGATGAATTATTTTCATTTAGAATGCATAGAATATGGTTGATTTAATATTTCTTTCTTACTCTCTGCCTGGAACATAGTGCTATCTATGTAATAGCCACTAAAATATTAAGTTAATTACCTAGACTTTAAACTTCATATGAATAGGAATAACATACAGAACTCTTCTCAGATTGGGACACCTGGGTGGCTCAGTCAGTTAAACACCTGAGCCTTTAGCTCAGGTCATGATCTTAGGGTCCTGGGACTCAGTTCTGCAACAGATTCCCTGCTTAGCTGGGAGTTTGCTTCTCCCTCACCCTGCTGCTCCCCCTGCTTGTGCTCTCTCTCACTCTCTCTCTTACAAATAAATAAAATTAAAAAAATGAATTCTTCTCAGAGAGCTAATATAGAATATCGTCTTTGTATTCATCAAAGGGAAAGCGCCATATAATAATGAAATTCAGACTACTTCAAATTCATTTTTTAACCAGTAAGAAAGTACTGGAAACAAGCCAAAAATGTCTTTAATGAATTAAAGAAATAGATTGATTTTCAATATCTTAATGTTTCTAAAATAAATTGCAAGCTTTTTATACTAGATATCAGTGTAAATATTCATTATACAAGGATATTCTAAAAATAAACCTGAGAAAACTACTTGACATATATGATGACAAAAACGAGGTTGACAAAAGTCAGTTTGGGTAAAACTTACAACACCTACCACCTGAAACTCTTGTTCTATAATTTAATTATTTTAATTTACAAAAATACAAAAATAATATACCAGAGTAAGTATATTGATAGCTTTGAAGGTATGCTCTGGTTGTGCACTGTTTACTATTGAAAGGGGAATCAAATATGTGATGCTTATGGTGTGACTATATTAAAATTCAACAAGTTCAGAAGCATACGAGGAATAGGATAAAGACAAAAGATGACCCTTACTTATCCTAAAGATAGACAAAGTTATATATGTGCTAGTTGGGGAGAGAATCCAGTCAGTAGATGGAGGATGTGGTAGTGGAAAAATAAAGACACAACGTTTTGGTTGAACGTTTAGCACTATATTTAACATAGTGAAATTGTGTGTTAACAGCCTTGAATAAAATCCAAAAAATATTTTCAATTCATTGAAGATTATTTAGGAAAAACTTGAAAAATACAACTTAAAGATTCATAAGCAATACAAGTTTCAGAATTTTTAGTATATTTTCCCTAAAAAGCCATTTGATTTAAATTAAAAAGAATTCTATTTACCTGCCACTTAAATAAGAGGAAACTATTTGGTTTTGTAATAAGTCAATAAAATAAATTAACATATCTTTAGAAAACAGATATGCACACTAATTAAAATAATAGTGATTAAGCTGTTCAGCAAACATTTGTAAAATTCCTTGCCATCAGCTAGCTCTGGAGTTCTGCTAGGTGAGTAAGGCCATGTATGTTACTGCTCAGAGTACTGATGCAAAGCAATTGTCCCCTTCACCTCCATTTTTTGCCGTTGATATGTCATGCTTTGTTGTTTAGAGATACATAGATGGCCCTACATAAGGCCTTTTTTTGTGTGTATATGGGTGACTGTGGTTTAACTTTCAAATCAGATGGCTCCTGATTTACAATGATTCAACTTATGATATATTTGGCAATGATGTGAAAGTGAAAGTGATTCAGTAGAAACTGTACTTTGAATTTTGAATTTGGGTCTTTATAAAAAGGGCCAGTGACATGTGGTATGGTGCCGTCTTGTGATGCTGGGCAGGGGCAGTGAGCCACAGCTCCCAGTCAGCTAGAAGATTACAGGGGTGAACACCTGATATTTTTACAACCATTCTATATATAACCATTCTTCTTTTTTTTAGTGTAATATTTAATAAATTGCATGTGATATTTGATACTTTGTTATAAAATAGGCTTTGCTTAAGATGATTTTGCCCAAATGCAGGCAAATGTAAGTGTTCTGAGTATGTTTAAATAAGCTTAAGGTAAGCTATGATATTTGATAGTTTAGGGGTATTAAATGCATTTTCAATTTTTTATGTGTTTCTCTGTACATAGCCCCCTTGTAAGCGGAGGAACATCTCTATATGTATATGTAGCCTTGGTATGGCTTACATATTATTGGCATGAAACATCTAGAACAGTACGTGTGCCATATAATTGTCTACAACATCAAACAAGTTTCTTGAAAACTTGTGCCAAAGGGGTTATGTCTTTAAGGATTCTTATTTCAGAAGGGTTCTCTCAAACGTAAGATTTTTCAGACGTTAAGTGAAAATCTGACCAAACTAAACATTTTTCCATTTTCCCTAGTGAGCAAAGATAGCTAAAATCTATCTGCCATTTTCAACACTGTACTCAACGTCTGTAATTCTAATTTAAGAACAGATTATTTATATCAAAACCACATGTTGGCCTAATCTTACACAATATTCATAAATCTCACTTGGAGCCTTGGACACTTATATTTGTTGAGTCTATATGGTACTATGGACATTCATCTTTTTTGACCTCATAGCTTCATGTATGTCTATACTTTTGAAAATACATGCATCATAGTTCCATTGTAAAATGTCTGGGTTATAAAATGTGCTATGCTATCAAAATGGTAAAAGAACATACAAATGACCCGATGTAATGAACTGGAACAGATTGCCTGATATCACATTTCATACCAGAAAGATTCAGTGGTAAGTTTTAAAATGGCCAGCTATACTTTGACTGAATTATAACTCATTTAACTTCTTTCTTTGTGTACAGTATTATACATTAGTCAGTATTATAGTAAATAAGTACTTTGGACAGATGTAAATATGCTGTAATAAAAAATGTTTTTCTTCTTTCTTTTAGTCCTTTTTACTTGTAAGACTAGCCACAAATACCATGCCTCCCCCCAAATAATTTGCAATCCATATTTATCTCTAAATGAATTTATTGCCAGAAAAAAAAATATATATATATATACACTTATAGTAGACATTTCAAAAATAGTTTAACAACAGCAGGGCCCTAAATGTAAGCAGTATAGTTGTTTTTTTTTTTTTTTTTTTTTTTGTTTGTTTTTTTCTTTAAAAAAAAAAAAGAGGTTATGTGAAATATTGGAATTTTATTTCCAGGCCTAGTATTTCAAGACAGTTAACTACACTTACAGTGTCAACAGCCTCTTGTTGGCAGTATGATTTTATTGGCTCCATGGAATAACAGCAAGAATTTACTATTGCTTCTTTCTTTTATGACACACACAGAAAAAAAAAATTGACACATTTGCTCAAGACCAACCAGAATTATTTTAACTATTCATGAAAATATCCATTAGCCACACATATAAAATGCTGCATTATGATGCTGTTGAATCAGAACGTACCACTACCTGATCCTGTAGCTCTTTGAGGATTTGCAAATCAATTAATTCTATGTTTATTGGATTCTTCCCCTACAATTAGAAAATTTATAATAGAGTCCATGAACATTATTAGTTTTACCATTTTAAACCAGCAATCACACTTTGATTTTAACAACAAATGCAGAAATATAAACACACACATTTGGATCAGTTTTGTGTTAGTCTGTCTGGACTTCAAAATCCTATTCCTCAAGATAATGCACACCAAAGTTCTGGATTAAACAAGAAATTAGATGGCACCTGAACACTTGGTTTAATATTCTCCAAAGGACTATGCAACTTATTTCTTACATTATGACATTGTTTTACAAAGATCCACACTTTTATAATGTTAGTATTTTTAATAATCAATAAAGTCAATTAATCATGATTAAAAATCAAACATAAAAAATTCTACTTTTTGCTTTTGCCCCCTCCATTTAGAACTTATTTATAGCCTGATAATTCAAAGGTCCCTAGGTTTATGAAAATCTGGACAGAAATAGCTCTAAGATCCCATTCAGAACTTGATATTAATCTAAGTCTTTTGGCTCCATTTATCCTGAGAGCAAAGAGTAGGACAAAGGATTTGAGTACTGTTAGTTTAT
This sequence comes from Mustela nivalis, assembly GCF_964662115.1. Taxonomy (NCBI): domain Eukaryota; kingdom Metazoa; phylum Chordata; class Mammalia; order Carnivora; family Mustelidae; genus Mustela; species Mustela nivalis. Next base: position 327,230 of record NW_028135960.1, read on the forward strand.
CTGGGAGATTATCCAAGGGAGAAAAGAATGGAAAAGTGATACAGTGAAGAAGCAACTTTGTCAAAGAGGTACATTGTTGATATAATTGTTGTGGATAGAAAATGAAGGCTTGCTTTTACTGAAAGGTCCTGGGAAACTTCTTTAAGTTGTCCTCATGAAGACCTGAAAACTGACAATTTTATCTATGGTTCTTATTTCCACTTCACTGAGAGCTGTCCTCAGAGGACATTAACTCTCTTCCTACACTTTTGGGTTGTGTTGGAGACATTCTAAAATGAGAGAGAGAACATGAGATGCTATCAGTGTTAAGTAACTGCAATTTCCCATAGAACTATCCACCACAGGTTTGGCTATAATCAGGTGTTGGGCCTTGATATCAGAGAGATTTGAGGCAGTATCATTTTAGGTTAATCATTATATCTGAAATTTCCAAAAACTTCAACTGATGAAACTTTGATTATAAATGTATAAATATAACAATAAATCTACAGTATTCTTATTATTTTCATAGAAATACACAGAGAAAGCATCAATTGATTAATATTTAAATGTTACAAAATACTGAACTGAAAGAATTTGGTCATATAACAACGTGTAAGAAGTAGAACTTTGGTCTAGGTTAGAACTCAGGATGCATTTGAGACTCAGTTAAGAAATTGAATGGAGGGACGCCTGGGTGGCTCAGTGGGTTAAGCCACTGTCTTCGGCTCAGGTCATGATCCCAGGGTCCTGGGACCGAGCCCCAAATCGGGCTCTCTGCTCAGCAGGGAGCCTGCTTCCTCCTCTCCCTCTGCCTGCCTCTCTGCCTGCTTGTCAACTCTCTCTGTCAAATAAATAAAAAAAATCTTAACAAAAAAGAAATTGAATGGACGTCTGACTATCTTATAGGTTTCCTAAAAATCAGTGACTTTGTGTTCACTTGTGGCTATGCAGGAATTTTTAACTTTCTCTAAGAAGTTATTAGATTTGATTATATAATGGCAGTAAAGGATGGGGAAAAGCAAAGTACAAACCCCATAAAGACAAAGACACTGAGTATGAGAAAAGAGTCCTTAAGCCCAGGGGCTCAGGACAGGCATGCTCTCTGACCAGACTCCTTTCTAAGAGAGGACCACGCGCCCTGCCCACCTCATCCCCTCCTGTCTCCATAGCTGGCCAGACTTTCTTCTCTGCACAGGGAGCTAGTGACACTTGTAATGTCACTGGCCGCTGTGCCTGCCTGGGAAGGCTCTCCTGCTTAGCAACCTTTTCCAGACCAGAAGGCCAACGGCTCCTGCTCTTCTCACTGGGCAGCTTGCTCCTGGGGAGCACCGTGAAAGACAAGTCCCTTTCCTTAAGGCTCTTTCCACAGGCGCAAGCTCGCTTCTCTCTCAGGCAGAGAGATGCACAGGCAAAGAAGATTTCGTTCCATGCGGGTTTATTACACCGTGCGGAGGAGACCAGCTCAGGCAACAGGAGAATCCCTCAGACCCGAATCTGGTTTCGCAAAGAATGCTATGCTTTCCCAGAGGCGATGCCCAGGGCAAAGAGGATTTCGCTCTATGCCGTATGCTCCCATAGTGCTGCAAATACTAGGCTAAGGCAAGCAACAAAAGCAGCCCACAGAACCGACTCTGATTTCCCCGCGACTGCTATGCTTTCGCAGAGGTTTTCAGCTTGGCACGAACCGCACTTCGCTGCTGTTTCCTCAGAAAAACTTTGGGTGTTCACTTTGTCTCGGCAGGGAAGAAGAGCGGCGGGAGAGCTGGTGCCTCTTGGGACTTGCTTTCCCGGGCTTCAAGATCACGCCCGGGGTTTATCTTGCTATGCCGAACTAAGTAGACACAGTCACAACCCTGCAGCAGCGTGCATGTCTTAGCATGGCACTCTATGCCTATTACCATCTCCTGGGGTAGGAAAGGCTTTGCCTTTTGTTCTGGCGCACAGGCAGACTCGGGGTCTAGGCCAGTGCCTTCACCACAGGAGAGAGGTGGTGACAGGATCACTGCACACGCCCGGGCACTGGGACAGGGAACTGTGGGGGACTGTCTCCACTCCTTTCCCAGCACACGCACTGCCACCCACATCGCTGCCACATCTAGGTAGAAGACGGCATTTGACTGCCTGTTTCTCCATGGGTTTGTTCCTGCGCGTTACGGGTATAGCACCTGGTGGCAAGCCCAAGTCTGCCCTTGGGACAGGTGGCCAAGGAGATGATCTCCCCTTGCGACCAGAGGCACAGGACAGGCCAGCCTTCTGCCCAGACTCCTTCCTCAGAGTGGTTCACGCTCCTCTGCCCTAGTCGTCCCCTCATGTCTCCTTAGCAGCCGGGGTTCCATCGCTCCGCACATGGAGCAGGTGACACTTGTCTTGCCACCAGCCTGCTGTTAATGCCACCGCAGGTTATCCTGCTTCCCGAGCGTTTCCTGACCCCAAGGCCAACGGCTCCTTCTCTTCTCCGGGGGCGGCGGCTGAGCCTTCCCCACTCTTGGCTTCTCTCTCAGGCAGAGGGTATGCTAGGGCAAAGGGTATTTCGCTCCATGCGAGTATCTTCCACCGAGCTCCGGAGTCTAGCTCAGGCAAGCAGTAGCAGCATCCCCAAACCCAACTCTGATTTCCCAAGGAACGCAGTGCTTTCACAGGGAGATGAAGCTTTCGCTGTATGCGGGTTTCTCCCACCGTGAGACTGGGCTCAGGCAAGCAGCAGCAGCCCACAGAACATTTCTCAGCGAATGCTGTGCTTTCGCAGAGGCTTTGGCTTGGAGCGAACAGCACTTCGCTGCTGCTTCCTCAGCAAGCCTTCAGTTGCCTCAGGGAAGAAGAGCTGCGGGAGAGCTGGTGCCTCTTGGTCCTTGCTTTCCAGGGATCCATGGTCGCGTCCTCGTATCACCCTGCCAGGCCGAACTAAGCAGACACAGCCACGATGCTGCTATAGCGCGCGTAGCCTTGGAAGGCACTCTATGCACACCACCATCTCCCAGTGTAGGCATCGCTTGGCCCTTTACTCTGGCGCTCAGGTGGACTCGCGGACTAGGCCAGTGCTTTCCCCACAGGAAAGGAAAGGTGACAGGATCCCAGCACACCGCCCGTGCACTTAATAGGGAGCTTTGGGGGACTGTCCCCACTCCTTCCCCTGAAACCCTGTGCCTCCTCCAAGCTTCCACATCCTGGAGGAAGACGGCATCTGACTCCCCGTTATTTCAGGGAGCTGTTTCTGCGAGTTCAGGGTAGGCGCCTGGTGGCTAGTGCATGTCTGCCCCAGGGACAGGTGGCCAAGGAGCTGCTGTCTCCTTAAGCCCAGAGGCTCAGGACAGGCATGCTCTCTGCCCAGACTCCTTTCTAAGAGAGGACCACGCGCCCTGCCCACCTCATCCCCTCCTGTCTCCTTAGCTGGCCAGACTTCCTTCTCTGCACAGGGAGCTAGTGACACTTGTATTGTCACTGGCCGCTGTGCCTGCCTGGGAAGGCTCTCCTGCTTAGCAACCTTTTCCAGACCAGAAGGCCAACGGCTCCTGCTCTTCTCACTGGGCAGCTTGCTCCTGGGGAGCACCGTGAAAGACAAGTCCCTTTCCTTAAGGCTCTTTCCACAGGCGCAAGCTCGCTTCTCTCTCAGGCAGAGAGATGCACAGGCAAAGCAGATTTCGTTCCATGCGGGTTTATTACACCGTGCTGAGGAGACCAGCTCAGGCAACAGGAGAATCTCTCAGACCCGAATCTGGTTCGCAAAGAATGCTATGCTTTCCCAGAGGCGATGCCCAGGGCAAAGAGGATTTCGTTCTATGCCGTATGCTCCCATATTGCTGCGAATACTAGGCTAAGGCAAGCAACAAAGGCAGCCCACAGAACCGACTCTGATTTCCCCGCGACTGCTATGCTTTCGCAGAGGTTTTCAGCTTGGCACGAACCGCACTTCGCTGCTGTTTCTTCAGAAAAACTTTGGGTGTTCACTCTGTCGCGGCAGGGAAGAAGAGAGGCGGGAGAGCTGGTGCCTCTTGGGACTTGCTTTCCCGGGCTTCAAGATCACGCCCGGGGTTCACCTTGCTATGCCGAACTAAGCAGACACAGTCCCAACCCTGCAGCAGCGTGCATGTCTTAGCATGGCACTCTATGCCTATTACCATCTCCTGGGGTAGGAAAGTCTTTGCCTTTTGCTCTGGCGCACAGGCAGACTCGGTGTCTAGGCCAGTGCCTTCACCACAGGAGAGAGGAGGTGACAGGATCACTGCACACGCCCGGGCACTGGGACAGGGAACTGTGGGGGACTGTCTCCACTCCTTTCCCGGCACACGCACTGCCACCCACATCGCTGCCACATCTTGGTGGAAGACGGCATCTGACTGCCCGTTTCTCCATGGGTTTGTTTCTGCGCGTTCCGGGTATAGCACCTGGTGGCAAGCCCAAGTCTGCCCTTGGGACAGGTGGCCAAGGAGATGATCTCCCCTTGCGACCAGAGGCACAGGACAGGCCTGCCTTCTGCCCAGACTCCTTCCTCAGAGTGGTTCACGCTCCTCTGCCCTAGTCGTCCCCTCATGTCTCCTTAGCAGCCGGGGTTCCATCGCTCCGCACATGGAGCAGGTGACACTTGTCTTGCCACCGGCCTGCTGTTAATGCCACGGCAGGTTATCCTGCTTCCCGAGCGTTTCCTGAACCCAAGGCCAACGGCTCCTTCTCTTCTACGGGGGCGGCGGCTGAGCCTTCCCCACTCTTGGCTTCTCTCTCAGGCAGAGGGTATGCTAGGGCAAAGAGTATTTCGCTCCATGCGAGTATCTTCCACCGAGCTCCGGAGTCTAGCTCAGGCAAGCAGTAGCAGCATCCCCAAACCCAACTCTGATTTCTCAAGGAACGCAGTGCTTTCACAGGGAGATGAAGCTTTCACTGTATGCGGGTTTCTCCCACCGTGAGACTGGGCTCAGGCAAGCAGCAGCAGCCCACAGAACATTTCTCAGCGAATGCTGTGCTTTCGCAGAGGCTTTGGCTTGGAGCGAACAGCACTTCGCTACTGCTCCTCAGCAAGCCTTCAGGGGCCTCAGGGAAGAAGAGCTGCGGTAGAGCTGGTGCCTCTTGGTCCTTGCTTTCCAGGGATCCATGTTCGCGTCCTGGGATCACCCTGCCAGGCGAACTAAGCAGACACAGCCACGATGCTGCTATAGCGCGCGTAGCCTTGGATGGCACTCTATGCACACCACCATCTCCCAGTGAAGGCATCGCTTGGCCCTTTACTCTGGCGCTCAGGCAGAGTCGCGGACTAGGCCAGTGCTTTCCCCACAGGAAAGGAAAGGTGACAGGTTCCCAGCACACCGCCCGTGCACTTAATAGGGAGCTTTGGGGGACTGTCCCCACTCCTTCCCCTGAAACCCCGTGCCTCCTCCAAGCTTCCACATCCTGGAGGAAGACGGCATCTGACTCCCCGTTATTTCAGGGAGCTGTTTCTGCGAGTTCAGTGTAGGCGCCTGGTGGCTAGTGCATGTCTGCCTCAGAGACAGGTGGCCAAGGAGCTGCTGTCTCCTTAAGCCCAGAGGCTCAGGACAGGCATGCTCTCTGCCCAGACTCCTTTCTAAGAGAGGACCACGCGCCCTGCCCACCTCATCCCCTCCTGTCTCCTTAGCTGGCCAGACTTCCTTCTCTGCACAGGGAGCTAGTGACACTTGTATTGTCACTGGCCGCTGTGCCTGCCTGGGAAGGCTCTCCTGCTTAGCAACCTTTTCCAGACCAGAAGGCCAACGGCTCCTGCTCTTCTCACTGGGCAGCTTGCTCCTGGGGAGCACCGTGAAAGACAAGTCCCTTTCCTTAAGGCTCTTTCCACAGGCGCAAGCTCGCTTCTCTCTCAGGCAGAGAGATGCACAGGCAAAGAAGATTTCGTTCCATGCGGGTTTATTACACCGTGCGGAGGAGACCAGCTCAGGCAACAGGAGAATCCCTCAGACCCGAATCTGGTTTCGCAAAGAATGCTATGCTTTCCCAGAGGCGATGCCCAGGGCAAAGAGGATTTCGCTCTATGCCGTATGCTCCCATAGTGCTGCAAATACTAGGCTAAGGCAAGCAACAAAAGCAGCCCACAGAACCGACTCTGATTTCCCCGCGACTGCTATGCTTTCGCAGAGGTTTTCAGCTTGGCACGAACCGCACTTCGCTGCTGTTTCCTCAGAAAAACTTTGGCTGTTCACTGTGTCTCGGCAGGGAAGAAGAGCGGCGGGAGATCTGGTGCCTCTTGGGACTTGCTTTCCCGGGCTTCAAGATCACGCCCGTGGTTTACCTTGCTATGCCGAACTAAGCAGACACAGTCACAACCCTGCAGCAGCGTGCATGTCTTAGCATGGCACTCTATGCCTATTACCATCTCCTGGGGTAGGAAAGGCTTTGCCTTTTGTTCTGGCGCACAGGCAGACTCGGGGTCTAGGCCAGTGCCTTCACCACAGGAGAGAGGTGGTGACAGGATCACTGCACACGCCCGGGCACTGGGACAGGGAACTGTGGGGGACTGTCTACACTCCTTTCCCAGCACACGCACTGCCACCCACATCGCTGCCACATCTTGGTGGAAGACGGCATGTGACTGCCCGTTTCTCCATGGGTTTGTTCCTGCGCGTTCCGGGTATAGCACCTGGTGGCAAGCCCAAGTCTGCCCTTGGGACAGGTGGCCAAGGAGATGATCTCCCCTTGCGACCAGAGGCACAGGACAGGCCTGCCTTCTGCCCAGACTCCTTCCTCAGAGTGGTTCACGCTCCTCTGCCCTAGTCGTCCCCTCATGTCTCCTTAGCAGCCGGGGTTCCATCGCTCCGCACATGGAGCAGGTGACACTTGTCTTGCCACCAGCCTGCTGTTAATGCCACCGCAGGTTATCCTGCTTCCCGAGCATTTCCTGACCCCAAGGCCAACGGCTCCTTCTCTTCTCCGGTGGCGGCGGCTGAGCCTTCCCCACTCTTGGCTTCTCTCTCAGGCAGAGGGTATGCTAGGGCAAAGGGTATTTCGCTCCATGCGAGTATCTTCCACCGAGCTCCGGAGTCTAGCTCAGGCAAGCAGTAGCAGCATCCCCAAACCCAACTCTGATTTCCCAAGGAACGCAGTGCTTTCACAGGGAGATGAAGCTTTCGCTGTATGCGGGTTTCTCCCACCATGAGACTGGGCTCAGGCAAGCAGCAGCAGCCCACAGAACATTTCTCAGCGAATGCTGTGCTTTCGCAGAGGCTTTGGCTTGGAGCGAACAGCACTTCGCTGCTGCTTCCTCAGCAAGCCTTCAGTTGCCTCAGGGAAGAAGAGCTGCGGGAGAGCTGGTGCCTCTTGGTCCTTGCTTTCCAGGGATCCATGGTCGCGTCCTGGGATCACCGTGCCAGGCCGAACTAAGCAGACAGAGCCACGATGCTGCTATAGCGCGCGTAGCCTTGGATGGCACTCTATGCACACCACCATCTCCCAGTGTAGGCATCCCTTGGCCCTTTACTCTGGCGCTCAGGCGGACTCGCGGACTAGGCCAGTGCTTTCCCCACAGGAAAGGAAAGGTGACAGGATCCCAGCACACCGCCCGTGCACTTAATAGGGAGCTTTGGGGGACTGTCCACACTCCTTCCCCTGAAACCCCGTGCCTCCTCCAAGCTTCCACATCCTGGAGGAAGACGGCATCTGACTCCCCGTTATTTCAGGGAGCTGTTTCTGCGAGTTCAGGGTAGGCGCCTGGTGGCTAGTGCATGTCTGCCCCAGGGACAGGTGGCCAAGGAGCTGCTGTCTCCTTAAGCCCAGAGGCTCAGGACAGGCATGCTCTCTGCCCAGACTCCTTTCTAAGAGAGGACCACGCGCCCTGCCCACCTCATCCCCTCCTGTCTCCTTAGCTGGCCAGACTTCCTTCTCTGCACAGGGAGCTAGTGACACTTGTATTGTCACTGGCCGCTGTGCCTGCCTGGGAAGGCTCTCCTGCTTAGCAACCTTTTCCAGACCAGAAGGCCAACGGCTCCTGCTCTTCTCACTGGGCAGCTTGCTCCTGGGGAGCACCGTGAAAGACAAGTCCCTTTCCTTAAGGCTCTTTCCACAGGCGCAAGCTCGCTTCTCTCTCAGGCAGAGAGATGCACAGGCAAAGAAGATTTCGTTCCATGCGGGTTTATTACACCGTGCTGAGGAGACCAGCTCAGGAAATAGGAGAATCCCTCAGACCCGAATCTGGTTTCGCAAAGAATGCTATGCTTTCCCAGAGGCGATGCCCAGGGCAAAGAGGATTTCGCTCTATGCCGTATGCTCCCATAGTGCTGCGAATACTAGGCTAAGGCAAGCAACAAAAGCAGCCCACAGAACCGACTCTGATTTCCCCGCGACTGCTATGCTTTCGCAGAGGTTTTCAGCTTGGCACGAACCGCACTTCGCTGCTGTTTCCTCAGAAAAACTTTGGGTGTTCACTTTGTCTCGGCAGGGAAGAAGAGCGGCGGGAGATCTGGTGCCTCTTGGGACTTGCTTTCCCGGGCTTCAAGATCACGCCCGTGGTTTACCTTGCTATGCCGAACTAAGCAGACACAGTCACAACCCTGCAGCAGCGTGCATGTCTTAGCATGGCACTCTATGCCTATTACCATCTCCTGGGGTAGGAAAGGCTTTGCCTTTTGTTCTGGCGCACAGGCAGACTCGGGGTCTAGGCCAGTGCCTTCACCACAGGAGAGAGGTGGTGACAGGATCACTGCACACGCCCGGGCACTGGGACAGGGAACTGTGGGGGACTGTCTACACTCCTTTCCCAGCACACGCACTGCCACCCACATCGCTGCCACATCTTGGTGGAAGACGGCATGTGACTGCCCGTTTCTCCATGGGTTTGTTCCTGCGCGTTCCGGGTATAGCACCTGGTGGCAAGCCCAAGTCTGCCCTTGGGACAGGTGGCCAAGGAGATGATCTCCCCTTGCGACCAGAGGCACAGGACAGGCCTGCCTTCTGCCCAGACTCCTTCCTCAGAGTGGTTCACGTTCCTCTGCCCTAGTCGTCCCCTCATGTCTCCTGAGCAGCCGGGGTTCCATCGCTCCGCACATGGAGCAGGTGACACTTGTCTTGCCACCAGCCTGCTGTTAATGCCACCGCAGGTTATCCTGCTTCCCGAGCATTTCCTGACCCCAAGGCCAACGGCTCCTTCTCTTCTCCGGTGGCGGCGGCTGAGCCTTCCCCACTCTTGGCTTCTCTCTCAGGCAGAGGGTATGCTAGGGCAAAGGGTATTTCGCTCCATGCGAGTATCTTCCACCGAGCTCCGGAGTCTAGCTCAGGCAAGCAGTAGCAGCATCCCCAAACCCAACTCTGATTTCCCAAGGAACGCAGTGCTTTCACAGGGAGATGAAGCTTTCGCTGTATGCGGGTTTCTCCCACCATGAGACTGGGCTCAGGCAAGCAGCAGCAGCCAACAGAACATTTCTCAGCGAATGCTGTGCTTTCGCAGAGGCTTTGGCTTGGGGCGAATAGCACTTCGCTGCTGCCCCTCAGCAAGCCTTCAGTTGCCTCAGGGAAGAAGAGCTGCGGGAGAGCTGGTGCCTCTTGGTCCTTGCTTTCCAGGGATCCATGTTCGCGTCCTGGGATCACCCTGCCAGGCCGAACTAAGCAGACACAGCCACGATGCTGCTATAGCGCGCGTAGCCTTGGATGGCACTCTATGCACACCACCATCTCCCAGTGTAGGCATCGCTTGGCCCTTTACTCTGGCGCTCAGGCGGACTCGCGGACTAGGCCAGTGCTTTCCCCACAGGAAAGGAAAGGTGACAGGTTCCCAGCACACCGCCCGTGCACTTAATAGGGAGCTTTGGGGGACTGTCCCCACTCCTTCCCCTGAAACCCCGTGCCTCCTCCAAGCTTCCACATCCTGGAGGAAGACGGCATCTGACTCCCCGTTATTTCAGGGAGCTGTTTCTGCGAGTTCAGTGTAGGCGCCTGGTGGCTAGTGCATGTCTGCCTCAGGGACAGGTGGCCAAGGAGCTGCTGTCTCCTTAAGCCCAGAGGCTCAGGACAGGCATGCTCTCTGCCCAGACTCCTTTCTAAGAGAGGACCACGCGCCCTGCCCACCTCATCCCCTCCTGTCTCCTTAGCTGGCCAGACTTCCTTCTCTGCACAGGGAGCTAGTGACACTTGTATTGTCACTGGCCGCTGTGCCTGCCTGGGAAGGCTCTCCTGCTTAGCAACCTTTTCCAGACCAGAAGGCCAACGGCTCCTGCTCTTCTCACTGGGCAGCTTGCTCCTGGGGAGCACCGTGAAAGACAAGTCCCTTTCCTTAAGGCTCTTTCCACAGGCGCAAGCTCGCTTCTCTCTCAGGCAGAGAGATGCACAGGCAAAGAAGATTTCGTTCCATGCGGGTTTATTACACCGTGCTGAGGAGACTAGCTCAGGCAACAGGAGAATCCCTCAGACCCGAATCTGGTTTCGCAAAGAATGCTATGCTTTCCCAGAGGCGATGCCCAGGGCAAAGAGGATTTCGCTCTATGCCGTATGCTCCCATAGTGCTGCGAATACTAGGCTAAGGCAAGCAACAAAAGCAGCCCACAGAACCGACTCTGATTTCCCCGCGACTGCTATGCTTTCGCAGAGGTTTTCAGCTTGGCACGAACCGCACTTCGCTGCTGTTTCCTCAGAAAGGCTTTGGGTGTTCACTCTGTCGCGGCAGGGAAGAAGAAAGGCGGGAGAGCTGGTGCCTCTTGGGACTTGCTTTCCCGGGCTTCAAGATCACGCCCGGGGTTCACCTTGTCATGCCGAACTAAGCAGAAACAGTCACAACCCTGCAGCAGCGTACATGTCTTAGCATGGCACTCTATGCATATTAACATCTCCTGGGGTAGGTAAGGCTTTGCCTTTTGCTCTGGCGCACAGGCAGATTCGGGGTCTAGGCCAGTGCCTTCACCACAGGAGAGAGGAGGTGACAGGATCACTGCACACGCCCGGGCACTGGGACAGGGAACTGTGGGGGACTGTCTCCACTCCTTTCACGGCACACGCACTGCCACCCACATCGCTGCCACATCTTGGTGGAAGACGGCATCTGACTGCCCGTTTCTCCATGGGTTTGTTTCTGCGCGTTCCGGGTATAGCACCTGGTGGCAAGCCCAAGTCTGCCCTTGGGACAGGTGGCCAAGGAGATGATCTCCCCTTGCGACCAGAGGCACAGGACAGGCCTGCCTTCTGCCCAGACTCCTTCCTCAGAGTGGTTCACGCTCCTCTGCCCTAGTCGTCCCCTCATGTCTCCTTAGCAGCCGGGGTTCCATCGCTCCGCACATGGAGCAGGTGACACTTGTCTTGCCACCGGCCTGCTGTTAATGCCACGGCAGGTTATCCTGCTTCCCGAGCGTTTCCTGACCCCAAGGCCAACGGATCCTTCTCTTCTCCGGGGGCGGCGTGCTGAGCCTTCCCCACTCTTGGCTTCTCTCTCAGGCAGAGGGTATGCTAGGGCAAAGGGTACTTTGCTCCATGCGATTATCTTCCACCGAGCTCCGGAGTCTAGCTCAGGCAAGCAGTAGCAGCATCCCCAAACCCAACTCTGATTTCCCAAGGAACGCAGTGCTTTCACAGGGAGATGCCCAGGCAATGAGGCTTTCGCTGTATGCAGGTTTCTCCCACCGTGAGACTGGGCTCAGGCAAGCAGCAGCAGCCCACAGAACATTTCTCAGCGAATGCTGTGCTTTCGCAGAGGCTTTGGCTTGGGGCGAATAGCACTTCGCTGCTGCCCCTCAGCAAGCCTTCAGTTGCCTCAGGGAAGAAGAGCTGCGGGAGAGCTGGTGCCTCTTGGTCCTTGCTTTCCAGGGATCCATGTTCGCGTCCTGGGATCACCCTGCCAGGCCGAACTAAGCAGACACAGCCACGATGCTGCTATAGCGCGCGTAGCCTTGGATGGCACTCTATGCACACCACCATCTCCCAGTGTAGGCATCGCTTGGCCCTTTACTCTGGCGCTCAGGCGGACTCGCGGACTAGGCCAGTGCTTTCCCCACAGGAAAGGAAAGGTGACAGGTTCCCAGCACACCGCCCGTGCACTTAATAGGGAGCTTTGGGGGACTGTCCCCACTCCTTCCACTGAAACCCCGTGCCTCCTCCAAGCTTCCACATCCTGGAGGAAGATGGCATCTGACTCCCCGTTATTTCAGGGAGCTGTTTCTGCGAGTTCAGTGTAGGCGCCTGGTGGCTAGTGCATGTCTGCCTCAGGGACAGGTGGCCAAGGAGCTGCTGTCTCCTTAAGCCCAGAGGCTCAGGACAGGCATGCTCTCTGCCCAGACTCCTTTCTAAGAGAGGACCACGCGCCCTGCCCACCTCATCCCCTCCTGTCTCCTTAGCTGGCCAGACTTCCTTCTCTGCACAGGGAGCTAGTGACACTTGTATTGTCACTGGCCGCTGTGCCTGCCTGGGAAGGCTCTCCTGCTTAGCAACCTTTTCCAGACCAGAAGGCCAACGGCTCCTGCTCTTCTCACTGGGCAGCTTGCTCCTGGGGAGCACCGTGAAAGACAAGTCCCTTTCCTTAAGGCTCTTTCCACAGGCGCAAGCTCGCTTCTCTCTCAGGCAGAGAGATGCACAGGCAAAGAAGATTTCGTTCCATGCGGGTTTATTACACCGTGCTGAGGAGACTAGCTCAGGCAACAGGAGAATCCCTCAGACCCGAATCTGGTTTCGCAAAGAATGCTATGCTTTCCCAGAGGCGATGCCCAGGGCAAAGAGGATTTCGCTCTATGCCGTATGCTCCCATAGTGCTGTGAATACTAGGCTAAGGCAAGCAACAAAAGCAGCCCACAGAACCGACTCTGATTTCCCCGCGACTGCTATGCTTTCGCAGAGGTTTTCAGCTTGGCACGAACCGCACTTCGCTGCTGTTTCCTCAGAAAGGCTTTGGGTGTTCACTCTGTCGCGGCAGGGAAGAAGAAAGGCGGGAGAGCTGGTGCCTCTTGGGACTTGCTTTCCCGGGCTTCAAGATCACGCCCGGGGTTCACCTTGTCATGCCGAACTAAGCAGAAACAGTCACAACCCTGCAGCAGCGTACATGTCTTAGCATGGCACTCTATGCATATTAACATCTCCTGGGGTAGGTAAGGCTTTGCCTTTTGCTCTGGCGCACAGGCAGATTCGGGGTCTAGGCCAGTGCCTTCACCACAGGAGAGAGGAGGTGACAGGATCACTGCACACGCCCGGGCACTGGGACAGGGAACTGTGGGGGACTGTCTCCACTCCTTTCCCGGCACACGCATTGCCACCCACATCGCTGCCACATCTTGGTGGAAGACGGCATCTGACTGCCCGTTTCTCCATGGGTTTGTTTCTGCGCGTTCCGGGTATAGCACCTGGTGGCAAGCCCAAGTCTGCCCTTGGGACAGGTGGCCAAGGAGATGATCTCCCCTTGCGACCAGAGGCACAGGACAGGCCTGCCTTCTGCCCAGACTCCTTCCTCAGAGTGGTTCACGCTCCTCTGCCCTAGTCGTCCCCTCATGTCTCCTTAGCAGCCGGGGTTCCATCGCTCCGCACATGGAGCAGGTGATACTTGTCTTGCCACCAGCCTGCTGTTAATGCCACGGCAGGTTATCATGCTTCCCGAGCGTTTCCTGACCCCAAGGCCAACGGATCCTTCTCTTCTCCGGGGGCAGCGTGCTGAGCCTTTCCCACTCTTGGCTTCTCTCTCAGGCAGAGGGTATGCTAGGGCAAAGGGTATTTTGCTCCATGCGAGTATCTTCCACCGAGCTCCGGAGTCTAGCTCAGGCAAGCAGTAGCAGCATCCCCAAACCCAACTCTGATTTCCCAAGGAACGCAGTGCTTTCACAGGGAGATGCCCAGGCAATGAGGCTTTCGCTGTATGCGGGTTTCTCCCACCGTGAGACTGGGCTCAGGCAAGCAGCAGCAGCCCACAGAACATTTCTCAGCGAATGCTGTGCTTTCGCAGAGGCTTTGGCTTGGAGCGAACAGCACTTCGCTGCTGCTTCCTCAGCAAGCCTTCAGTTGCCTCAGGGAAGAAGAGCTGCAGGAGAGCTGGTGACTCTTGGGTCTTGCTTTCCAAGGCTCCATGTTCGCGTCCTGGGATCACCCTGCCAGGCCGAACTAAGCAGACACAGCCACGATGCTGCTATAGCACGCGTAGCCTTGGACGGCACTCTATGCACACCACCATCTCCCAGTGTAGGCATCGCTTGGCCCTTTACTCTGGCGCTCAGGCGGACTCGCGGACTAGGTCAGTGCTTTCCCCACAGGAAAGGAAACGTGACAGGATCCCAGCACACCGCCCGTGCACTTAATAGGGAGCTTTGGGGGACTGTCCCACTCCTTCCCCTGAAACCCCGTGCTTCCTCCAAGCTTCCACATCTTGGAGGAAGACGGCACCTGACTCCCCGTTATTTCAGGTAGCTGTTTCTGCGAGGTCAGTGTAGGCGCCTGGTGGCTAGTGCATGTCTGCCCCAGGGACAGGTGGCCAAGGAGCTGCTGTTTCCTTAATCCCAGAGGCTTAGGACAGGCATACTCTCTGCCCAGACTCCTTTCTAAGAGAGGACCACGCGCCCTGCCCACCTCATCCCTTCCTGTCTCCTTAGCTGGCCAGACTTCCTTCTCTGCACAGGGAGCTAGTGACACTTGTATTGTCACTGGCCGCTGTGCCTGCCTGGGAAGGCTCCCCTGCTTAGCAACCTTTCCAGACCAGAAGGCCAACGGCTCCTGCTCTTCTCACTGGGCAGCTTGCTCCTGGGGAGCACCGTGAAAGACAAGTCCCTTTCCTTAAGGCTCTTTCCACAGGCGCAAGCTCGCTTCTCTCTCAGGCAGAGAGATGCACAGGAAAAGAAGATTTCGTTCCATGCGGGTTTATTACACCGTGCTGAGGAGACCAGCTCAGGCAACAGGAGAATCCCTCAGACCCGAATCTGGTTTCGCAAAGAATGCTATGCTTTCCCAGAGGCGATGCCCAGGGCAAAGAGGATTTCGCTCTATGCCGTATGCTCCCATAGTGCTGCGAATACTAGGCTAAGGCAAGCAACAAAAGCAGCCCACAGAACCGACTCTGATTTCCCCGCGACTGCTATGCTTTTGCAGAGGTTTTCAGCTTGGCACGAACCGCACTTCGCTGCTGTTTCCTCACAAAAACTTTGGGTGTTCACTTTGTCTCGGAAGGGAAGAAGAGAGGCGGGAGAGCTGGTGCCTCTTGGGACTTGCTTTCCCGGGCTTCAAGATCACGCCCGGGGTTCACCTTGCCTTGCCGAACTAAGCAGACACAGTCACAACCCTGCAGCAGCGTGCATGTCTTAGCATGGCACTCTATGCCTATTACCATCTCCTGGGGTAGGAAAGGCTTTGCCTTTTGTTCTGGCGCACAGGCAGACTCGGGGTCTAGGCCAGTGCCTTCACCACAGGAGAGAGGAGGTGACAGGATCACTGCACACGACCGGGCACTGGGACAGGGAACTGTGGGGGACTGTCTCCACTCCTTTCCCGGCACACGCACTGCCACCCACATCGCTGCCACATCTTGGTGGAAGACGGCATCTGACTGCCCGTTTCTCCATGGGTTTGTTCCTGCGCGTTCCGGGTATAGCACCTGGTGGCAAGCCCAAGTCTGCCCTTGGGACAGGTGGCCAAGGAGATGATCTCCCCTCGCGACCAGAGGCACAGGACAGGCCTGCCTTCTGCCCAGACTCCTTCCTCAGAGTGGTTCACGCTCCTCTGCCCTAGTCGTCCCCTCATGTCTCCTTAGCAGCCGGGGTTCCATCGCTCCGCACATGGAGCAGGTGACACTTGTCTTACCACCAGCCTGCTGTTAATGCCACGGCAGGTTATCCTGCTTCCCGAGCGTTTCCTGACCCCAAGGCCAACGGCTCCTTCTCTTCTCCGGGGGCGGCGTGCTGAGCCTTCCCCACTCTTGGCTTCTCTCTCAGGCAGAGGGTATGCTAGGGCAAAGGGTATTTTGCTCCATGCGAGTATCTTCCACCGAGCTCCGGAGTCTAGCTCAGGCAAGCAGTAGCAGCATCCCCAATCCCAACTCTGATTTCCCAAGGAACTCAGTGCTTTCACAGGGAGATGCCCAGGCAATGAGGCTTTCGCTGTATGCGGGTTTCTCCCACCGTGAGACTGGGCTCAGGCAAGCAGCAGCAGCCCACAGAACATTTCTCAGCGAATGCTGTGCTTTCGCAGAGGCTTTGGCTTGGAGCGAATAGCACTTCGCTGCTTCCTCAGCAAGCCTTCAGTTGCCTCAGGGAAGAAGAGCTGCGGGAGAGCTGGTGCCTCTTGGTCCTTGCTTTCCAGGGATCCATGTTCGCGTCCTGGGATCACCCTGCCAGGCCGAACTAAGCAGACACAGCCACGATGCTGCTATAGAGCACGTAGCCTTGGATGGCACTCTATGCACACCACCATCTCCCAGTGTAGGCATCGCTTGGCCCTTTACTCTGGCGCTCAGGCGGACTCGCCGACTAGGCCAGTGCTTTCCCCACAGGAAAGGAAAGGTGACAGGATCCCAGCACACCGCCCGTGCACTTAATAGGGAGCCTTGGGGGACTGTCCCCACTCCTTCCCCTGAAACCCCGTGCCTCCTCCAAGCTTCCACATCCTGGAGAAAGACGGCATCTGACTCCCCATTATTTCAGGGAGCTGTTTCTGCGAGTTCAGGGTAGGCGCCTGGTGGCTAGTGCATGTCTGCCCCAGGGACAGGTTGCCAAGGAGCTGCTGTCTCCTTAAGCCCAGAGGCTCAGGACAGGCATGCTCTCTGCCCAGACTCCTTTCTAAGAGAGGACCACGCGCCCTGCCCACCTCATCCCCTCCTGTCTCCTTAGCTGGCCAGACTTCCTTCTCTGCACAGGGAGCTAGTGACACTTGTATTGTCACTGGCCGCTGTGCCTGCCTGGGAAGGCTCTCCTGCTTAGCAACCTTTTCCAGACCAGAAGGCCAACGGCTCCTGCTCTTCTCACTGGGCAGCTTGCTCCTGGGGAGCACCGTGAAAGACAAGTCCCTGTCCTTAAGGCTCTTTCCACATGCGCAAGCTCGCTTCTCTCTCAGGCAGAGAGATGCACAGGCAAAGAAGATTTCGTTCCATGCGGGATTATTACACCGTGCTGAGGAGACCAGCTCAGGCAACAGGAGAATCCCTCAGACCTGAATCTGGTTTCGCAAAGAATGCTATGCTTTACCAGAGGCGATGCCCAGGGCAAAGAGGATTTCGCTCTATGCCGTATGCTCCCATAGTGCTGCGAATACTAGGCTAAGGCAAGCAACAAAAGCAGCCCACAGAACCGACTCTGATTTCCCCGCGACTGCTATGCTTTCGCAGAGGTTTTCAGCTTGGCACGAACCGCACTTTGCTGCTGTTTCCTCACAAAAACTTTGGGTGTTCACTTTGTCTCAGCAGGGAAGAAGAGAGGCGGGAGGCTGGTGCTTCTTGGGACTTGCTTTCCCGGGCTTCAAGATCACGCCCGGGGTTCACCTTGCTATGCCGAACTAAGCAGACACAGTCACAACCCTGCAGCAGCCTGCATGTCTTAGCATGGCACTCTATGCATATTACCATCTCCTGGGGTAGGAAAGGCTTTGCCTTTTGCTCTGGCGCACAGGCAGACTCGGGGTCTAGGCCAGTGCCTTCACCACAGGAGAGAGGAGGTGACAGGATCACTGCACACGCCCGGACACTGGGACAGGGAACTGTGGGGGACTGTCTCCACTCCTTTCCCGGCACACGCACTGCCACCCACATGCTGCCACATCTTGGTGGAAGACGGCATCTGAGTGCCCGTTTCTCCATGGGTTTGTTTCTGCGCGTTCCGGGTATAGCACCTGGTGGCAAGCCCAAGTCTGCCCTTGGGACAGGTGGCCAAGGAGATGATCTCCTCTTGCGACCAGAGGCACAGGACAGGCCTGCCTTCTGCCCAGACTCCTTCCTCAGAGTGGTTCACGCTCCTCTGCCCTAGTCGTCCCCTCATGTCTCCTTAGCAGCCGGGGTTCCATCGATCCGCACATGGAGCAGGTGACACTTGTCTTGCCACCGGCCTGCTGTTAATGCCACGGCAGGTTATCCTGCTTCCCGAGCGTTTCCTGACCCCAAGGCCAACGGATCCTTCTCTTCTCCGGGGTTGGCGTGCTGAGCCTTCCCCACTCTTGGCTTCTTTCTCATGCAGAGGGTATGCTAGGGCAAAGGGTACTTTGCTCCATGCGAGTATCTTCCACCGAGATCCGGAGTCTAGCTCAGGCAAGCAGTAGCAGCATCCCCAAACCCAACTCTGATTTCCCAAGGAACGCAGTGCTTTCACAGGGAGATGCCCAGGCAATGAGGCTTTCGCTGTATGCGGGTTTCTCCCACCGTGAGACTGGGCTCAGGCAAGCAGCAGCAGCCCACAGAACATTTCTCAGCAAATGCTGTGCTTTCGCAGAGGCTTTGGCTTGGAGCGAATAGCACTTCGCTGCTGGCCCTCAGCAAGCCTTCAGTTGCCTCAGGGAAGAAGAGCTGCGGGAGAGCTGGTGACTCTTGGTCCTTGCTTTCCAGGGATCCATGTTCGCGTCCTGGGATCACCCTGCCAGGACGAACTAAGCAGACACAGCCACGATGCTGCTATAGCGCGCGTAGCCTTGGATGGCACTCTATGCACACCACCATCTCCCAGTGTAGGCATCGCTTGGCCCTTTACTCTGGCGCTCAGGCGGACTCACGGACTAGGCCAGTGCTTTCCCCACAGGAAAGGAAACGTGACAGGATCCCAGCACACCGCCCGTGCACTTAATAGGGAGCTTTTGGGGACTGTCCCCACTCCTTCCCTGAAACCCCGTGCCTCCTCCAAGCTTCCACATCCTGGAGGAAGACGGCATCTGACTCCCCGTTATTTCAGGGAGCTGTTTCTGCGAGTTCAGGGTAGGCGCCTTGTGGCTAGTGCATGTCTGCCCCAGGGACAGGTGGCCAAGGAGCTGCTGTCTCCTTAAGCCCAGAGGCTCAGGACAGGCATGTTCTCTGCCCAGACTCCTTTCTAAGAGAGGACCACGCGCCCTGCCCACCTCATCCCCTCCTGTCTCCTTAGCTGGCCAGACTTCCTTCTCTGCACAGGGAGCTAGTGACACTTGTATTGTCACTGGCCGCTGTGCCTGCCTGGGAAGGCTCTCCTGCTTAGCAACCTTTTCCAGACCAGAAGGCCAACGGCTCCTGCTCTTCTCACTGGGCAGCTTGCTCCTGGGGAGCACCGTGAAAGACAAGTCCCTGTCCTTAAGGCTCTTTCCACATGCGCAAGCTCGCTTCTCTCTCAGGCAGAGAGATGTACAGGCAAAGAAGATTTCGTTCCATGCGGGTTTATTACACCGTGCTGAGGAGACCAGCTCAGGCAACAGGAGAATCCCTCAGACCCGAATCTGGTTTCGCAAAGAATGCTATGCTTTACCAGAGGCGATGCCCAGGGCAAAGAGGATTTCGCTCTATGCCGTATGCTCCCATAGTGCTGCGAATACTAGGCTAAGGCAAGCAACAAAAGCACCCCACAGAACCGACTCTGATTTCCCCGCGACTGCTATGCTTTCGCAGAGGTTTTCAGCTTGGCACGAACCGCACTTCGCTGCTGTTTCCTCACAAAAACTTTGGGTGTTCACTTTGTCTCGGCAGGGAAGAAGAGAGGCGGGAGAGCTGGTGCCTCTTGGGACTTGCTTTCCCGGGCTTCAAGATCACGCCCGGGGTTCACCTTGCCTTGCCGAACTAAGCAGACACAGTCACAACCCTGCAGCAGCGTGCATGTCTTAGCATGGCACTCTATGCCTATTACCATCTCCTGGGGTAGGAAAGGCTTTGCCTTTTGTTCTGGAGCACAGGCAGACTCGGGGTCTAGGCCAGTGCCTTCACCACAGGAGAGAGGAGGTGACAGGATCACTGCACACGCCCGGGCACTGGGACAGGGAACTGTGGGGGACTGTCTCCACTCCTTTCCCGCCACACGCACTGCCACCCACATCGCTGCCACATCTTGGTGGAAGACAGCATCTGACTGCCCGTTTATCCATGGGTTTATTTCTGCGCGTTCCGGGTATAGCACCTGGTGGCAAGCCCAAGTCTGCCCTTGGGACAGGTGGCCAAGGAGATGATCTCCCCTTGCGACCAGAGGCACAGGACAGGCCTGCCTTCTGCCCAGACTCCTTCCTCAGAGTGGTTCACGCTCCTCTGCCCTAGTCGTCCCCTCATGTCTCCTTAGCAGCCGGGGTTCCATCGCTCCGCACATGGAGCAGGTGACACTTGTCTTGCCACCGGTCTGCTGTTAATGCCACGGCAGGTTATCCTGCTTCCCGAGCGTTTCCTGACCCCAAGGCCAACGGATCCTTCTCTTCTCCGGGGGCGGCGTGCTGAGCTTTCCCCACTCTTGGCTTCTCTCTCAGGCAGAGGGTATGCTAGGGCAAAGGGTATTTTGCTCCATGCGAGTATCTTCCACCGAGCTCCGGAGTCTAGCTCAGGCAAGCAGTAGCAGCATCCCCAAACCCAACTCTGATTTCCCAAGGAACGCAGTGCTTTCACAGGGAGATGCCCAGGCAATGAGGCTTTCGCTGTATGCCGGTTTCTCCAACCGTGAGCCTGGGCTCAGGCAAGCAGCAGCAGCCCACAGAACATTTCTCAGCGAATGCTGTGCTTTCGCAGAGGCTTTGGCTTGGAGCGAACAGCACTTCGCTGCTGCTTCCTCAGCAAGCCTTCAGTTGCCTCAGGGAAGAAGAGCTGCAGGAGAGCTGGTGACTCTTGGGCCTTGCTTTCCAGGGATCCATGTTCGCGTCCTGGGATCACCCTGCCAGGCCGAACTAAGCAGACACAGCCACGATGCTGCTATAGCGCGCGTAGCCCTGGATGGCACTCTATGCACACCACCATCTCCCAGTGTAGGCATCGCTTGGCCCTTTACTCTGGCGCTCAGGCGGACTCGCGGACTAGGCCAGTGCTTTCCCCACAGGAAAGGAAACGTGACAGGATCCCAGCACACCGCCCGTGCACTTAATAGGGAGCTTTGGGGGACTGTCCCACTCCTTCCCCTAAAACCCCGTGCTTCCTCCAAGCTTCCACATCTTGGAGGAAGACGGCATCTGACTCCCCGTTATTTCAGGGTGCTGTTTCTGCGACTTCAGGGTAGGAGCCTGGTGGCTAGTGCATGTCTGCCTCAGGGACAGGTGGCCAAGGAGCTGCTGTCTCCTTAAGCCCAGAGGCTCAGGACAGGCATGCTCTCTGCCCAGACTCCTTTCTAAGAGAGGACCACGCGCCCTGCCCACCTCATCCCCTCCTGTCTCCTTAGCTGGCCAGACTTCCTTCTCTGCACAGGGAGCTAGTGACACTTGTATTGTCACTGGCCGCTGTGCCTGCCTGGGAAGGCTCTCCTGCTTAGCAACCTTTTCCAGACCAGAAGACCAACGGCTCCTGCTCTTTTCACTTTGCAGCTTGCCTCTGGGGAGCACCGTGAAAGACAAGTCCCTTTCCTTAAGGCTCTTTCCACAGGCGCAAGCTCGCTTCTCTCTCAGGCAGAGAGATGTACAGGCAAAGAAGATTTCGTTCCATTCGGGTTTATTACACCGTGCTGAGGAGACCAGCTCAGGCAACAGGAGAATCCCTCAGACCCGAATCTGGTTTCGCAAAGAATGCTATGCTTTCCCAGAGGCGATGCCCAGGGCAAAGAGGATTTCGCTCTATGCCGTATGCTCCCATAGTGCTGCAAATACTAGGCTAAGGCAAGCAACAAAAGCAGCCCACAGAACCGACTCTGATTTCCCCGCGACTGCTATGCTTTCGCAGAGGTTTTCAGCTTGGCACGAACCGCACTTCGCTGCTGTTTCCTCAGAAAGGCTTTGGGTGTTCACTCTGTCGCGGCAGGGAAGAAGAAAGGCGGGAGAGCTGGTGCCTCTTGGGACTTGCTTTCCCGGGCTTCAAGATCACGCCCGGGGTTCACCTTGCCATGCCGAACTAAGCAGACACAGTCACAACCATGCAGCAGCGTGCATGTCTTACCATGGCACTCTATGCCAATTACCATCTCCTGGAGTAGGTAAGGCTTTGCCTTTTGCTCTGGCGCACAGGCAGACTCGGGGTCTAGGCCACTGCCTTCACCACAGGAGAGAGGAGGTGACAGGATCACTGCACAGGCCCGGGCACTGGGACAGGGAACTGTGGGGGACTGTCTCCACTCTTTTCCAGGCACACGCACTGCCACCCACATCGCTGCCACATCTTGGTGGAAGATGGCATCTGACTGCCCGTTTCTCCATGGGTTTGTTTCTGCGCGTTCCGGGTATAGCACCTGGTGGCAAGCCCAAGTCTGCCCTTGGGACAGGTGGCCAAGGAGATGATCTCCCCTTGCGACCAGAGGCACAGGACAGGCCTGCCTTCTGCCCAGACTCCTTCCTCAGAGTGGTTCACGCTCCTCTGCCCTAGTCGTCCCCTCATGTCTCCTTAGCAGCCGGGGTTCCATCGCTCCGCACATGGAGCAGGTGACACTTGTCTTGCCACCGGCCTGCTGTTAATGCCACGGCAGGTTATCCTGCTTCCCGAGCGTTTCCTGACCCCAAGGCCAACGGCTCCTTCTCTTCTCCGGGGGCGGCGTGCTGAGCCTTCCCCACTCTTGGCTTCTCTCTCAGGCAGAGGGTATGCTAGGGCAAAGGGTATTTTGCTCCATGCGAGTATCTTCCACCGAGCTCCGGAGTCTAGCTCAGGCAAGCAGTAGCAGCATCCCCAAACCCAACTCTGATTTCCCAAGGAACGCAGTGCTTTCACAGGGAGATGCCCAGGCAATGAGGCTTTCGCTGTATGCGGGTTTCTCCCACCGTGAGACTGGGCTCAGGCAAGCAGCAGCAGCCCACAGAACATTTCTCAGCGAATGCTGTGCTTTCGCAGAGGCTGTGGCTTGGAGCGAAAAGCACTTCGCTGCTGCTTCCTCAGCAAGCCTTCAGTTGCCTCAGGGAAGAAGAGCTGTGGGAGAGCTGGTGCCTCTTGGTCCTTGCTTTCCAGGGATCCATGTTCGCGTCCTGGGATCACCCTGCCAGGCCGAACTAAGCAGACACAGCCACGATGCTGCTATAGCGCGCGAAGCCCTGGATGGCACTCTATGCACACCACCATCTCCCAGTGAAGGCATCGCTTGGCCCTTTACTCTGGCGCTCAGGCGGACTCGCGGACTAGGCCAGTGCTTTCCCCACAGGAAAGGAAAGGTGACAGGATCCCAGCACACCGCCCGTGCACTTAATAGGGAGCTTTGGGGGACTGTCCCCACTCCTTCCCCTGAAACCCCGTGCCTCCTCCAAGCTTCCACATCCTGGAGGAAGACGGCATCTGACTCCCCGTTATTTCAGGGAGCTGTTTCTGCGAGTTCAGGGTAGGCGCCTGGTGGCTAGTGCATGTCTGCCCCAGGGACAGGTGGCCAAGGAGCTGCTGTCTCCTTAAGCCCAGAGGCTCAGGACAGGCATGCTCTCTGCCCAGACTCCTTTCTAAGAGAGGACCACGCGCCCTGCCCACCTCATCCCCTCCTGTCTCCTTAGCTGGCCAGACTTCCTTCTCTGCACAGGGAGCTAGTGACACTTGTATTGTCACTGGCCGCTGTGCCTGCCTGGGAAGGCTCTCCTGCTTAGCAACCTTTTCCAGACCAGAAGGCCAACGGCTCCTGCTCTTTTCACTGGGCAGCTTGCTCCTGGGGAGCACCGTGAAAGACAAGTCCCTTTCCTTAAGGCTCTTTCCAAAGGCGCAAGCTCGCTTCTCTCTCAGGCAGAGAGATGCACAGGCAAAGAAGTTTTCTTTCCATTCGGGTTTATTACTCCGTGCTGAGGAGACCAGCTCAGGCAACAGGAGAATCCCTCAGACCCGAATCTGGTTTCGCAAAGAATGCTATGCTTTCCCAGAGGCGATGCCCAGGGCCAAGAGGATTTCGCTCTATGCCGTATGCTCCCATAGTGCTACGAATACTAGGCTAAGGCAAGCAACAAAAGCAGCCCACAGAACCGACTCTGATTTCCCCGCGACGGCTATGCTTTCGCAGAAGTTTTCAGCTTGGCACGAACCGCACTTCGCTGCTGTTTCCTCAGAAAGGCTTTGGGAGTTCACTCTGTTGCGGCAGGGAAGAAGAGAGGCGGGAGAGCTGGTGACTCTTGGGACTTGCTTTCCCAGGCTTCAAGATCACGCCCGGGGTTCACCTTGCCATGCCGAACTAAGCAGACACAGTCACAACCCTGCAGCAGCGTGCATGTCTTAGCATGGCACTCTATGCCTATTACCATCTCCTGGGGTAGGTAAGGCTTTGCCTTTTGCTCTGGCGCACAGGCAGACTCGGGGTCTAGGCCAGTGCCTTCACCACAGGAGAGAGGAGGTGACAGGATGACTGCACACGCCCGGGCACTGGGACAGGGAACTGTGGGGGACTGTCTCCACTCCTTTCCCGGCACACGCACTGCCACCCACATCGCTGCCACATCTTGGTGGAAGACGGCATCTGACTGCCCGTTTCTCCATGGGTTTGTTTCTGCGCGTCCCGGGTATAGCACCTGGTGGCAAGCCCAAGTCTGCCCTTGGGACAGGTGGCCAAGGAGATGATCTCCCCTTGCGACCAGAGGCACAGGACAGGCCTGCCTTCTGCCCAGACTCCTTCCTCAGAGTGGTTCACGCTCCTCTGCCCTAACCGTCCCCTCATGTCTCCTTAGCAGCCGGGGTTCCATCGCTCCGCACATGGAGCAGGTGACACTTGTCTTGCCCTCGGCCTGCTGTTAATGCCACGGCAGGTTATCCTGCTTCCCGAGCGTTTCCTGACCCCAAGGCCAACGGCTCCTTCTCTTCTCCGGGGGCGGCGTGCTGAGCCTTCCCCACTCTTGGCTTCTCTCTCAGGCAGAGGGTATGCTAGGGCAAAGGGTATTTCGCTCCATGCGAGTATCTTCCACCGAGCTCCGGAGTCTAGCTCAGGCAAGCAGTAGCAGCATCCCCAAACCCAACTCTGATTTCCCAAGGAACGCAGTGCTTTCACAGGGAGATGCCCAGGCAATGAGGCTTTCGCTGTATGCGGGTTTCTCCCACCGTGAGACTGGGCTCAGGCAAGCAGCAGCAGCCCACAGAACATTTCTCAGCGAATGCTGTGCTTTCGCAGAGGCTTTGGCTTGGAGCGAAAAGCACTTCGCTGCTGCTTCCTCAGCAAGCCTTCAGTTGCCTCAGGGAAGAAGAGCTGCGGGAGAGCTGGTGCCTCTTGGTCCTTGCTTTCCAGGGATCCATGTTCGCGTCCTGGGATCACCCTGCCAGGCCGAACTAAGCAGACACAGCCACGATGCTGCTATAGCGCGCGAAGCCCTGGATGGCACTCTATGCACACCACCATCTCCCAGTGAAGGCATCGCTTGGCCCTATACTCTGGCGCTCAGGCGGACTCGCGGACTAGGCCAGTGCTTTCCCCACAGGAAAGGAAAGGTGACAGGTTCCCAGCACACCGCCCGTGCACTTAATAGGGAGCTTTGGGGGACTGTCCCCACTCCTTCCCCTGAAACCCCGTGCCTCCTCCAAGCTTCCACATCCTGGAGGAAGACGGCATCTGACTCCCCGTTATTTCAGGGAGCTGTTTCTGCGAGTTCCGGGTAGGCGCCTGGTGGCTAGTGCATGTCTGCCCCAGGGACAGGTGGCCAAGGAGCTGCTGTCTCCTTAAGCCCAGAGGCTCAGGACAGGCATGCTCTCTGCCCAGACTCCTTTCTAAGAGAGGACCACGCGCCCTGCCCACCTCATCCCCTCCTGTCTCCTTAGCTGGCCAGACTTCCTTCTCTGCACAGGGAGCTAGTGACACTTGTATTGTCACTGGCCGCTGTGCCTGCCTGGGAAGGCTCTCCTGCTTAGCAACCTTTTCCAGACCAGAAGGCCAACGGCTCCTGCTCTTCTCACTGGGCAGCTTGCTGCACCTTTCACAGACATGCTCCTGGGGAGCGCCGTGAAAGACAAGTCCCTTTCCTTAAGGCTCTTTCCACAGGCGCAAGCTCGCTTTTCTCTCAGGCAGAGAGATGCACAGGCAAAGAAGATTTCGTTCCATGCGGGTTTATTACACCGTGCTGAGGAGACCAGCTCAGGCAACAGGAGAATCCCTCAGACCCGAATCTGGTTTCGCAAAGAATGCTATGCTTTCCCAGAGGCGATGCCCAGGGCAAAGAGGATTTCGCTCTATGCCGTATGCTCCCATAGTGCTGCGAATACTAGGCTAAGGCAAGCAACAAAAGCAGCCCACAGAACCGACTCTGATTTCCCCGCGACTGCTATGCTTTCCAGAGGTTTTCAGCTTGGCACGAACCGCACTTCGCTGCTGTTTCCTCAGAAAGGCTTTGGGTGTTCACTCTGTCGCGGCAGGGAAGAAGAGAGGCGGGAGAGCTGGTGCCTCTTGGGACTTGCTTTCCCGGGCATCAAGATCACGCCCGGGGTTCACCTTGCTATGCCGAACGAAGCAGACACAGTCACAACCCTGCAGCAGCGTGCATGTCTTAGCATGGCACTCTATGCCTATTACCATCTCCTGGGGTAGGTAAGGCTTTGCCTTTTGCTCTGGCGCACAGGCAGACTCGGGGTCTAGGCCAGTGCCTTCACCACAGGAGAGAGGAGGTGACAGGATCACTGCACACGCCCGGGCACTGGGACAGGGAACTGTGGGGGACTGTCTCCACTCCTTTCCCGGCACACGCACTGCAACCACATCGCTGCCACATCTTGGTGGAAGACGGCATCTGACTGCCCGTTTCTATATGGGTTTGTTTCTGCGCGTTCCGGGTATAGCACCTGGTGGCAAGCCCAAGTCTGCCCTTGGGACAGGTGGCCAAGGAGATGATCTCCCCTTGCGACCAGAAGCACAGGACAGGCCTGCCTTCTGTCCAGAGTCCTTCCTCAGAGTGGTTCACGCTCCTCTGCCCTAGTCGTCCCCTCATGTCTCCTTAGCAGCCGGGGTTCCATCGCTCCGCACATGGAGCAGGTGACACTTGTCTTGCCACTGGCCTGCTGTTAATGCCACGGCAGGTTATCCTGCTTCCCGAGCGTTTCCTGACCCCAAGGCCAACGGCTCCTTCTCTTCTCCGGGGGCGGCGTGCTGAGCCTTCCCCACTCTTGGCTTCTCTCTCAGGCAGAGGGTATGCTAGGGCAAAGGGTATTTCGCTCCATGCGAGTATCTTCCACCGAGCTCCGGAGTCTAGCTCAGGCAAGCAGTAACAGCATCCCCAAACCCAACTCTGATTTCCCAAGGAACGCAGTGCTTTCACAGGGAGATGCCCAGGCAATGAGGCTTTCGCTGTATGCGGGTTTCTACCACCGTGTGACTGGGCTCAGGCAAGCAGCATCAGCCCACAGAACATTTCTCAGCGAATGCTGTGCTTTCGCAGATGCTTTGGCTTGGAGCGAACAGCACTTCGCTGCTGCTTCCTCAGCAAGCCTTCAGTTGCCTCAGGGAAGAAGAGCTGGGGGAGAGCTGGTGCCTCTTGGTCCTTGCTTTCCAGGGATCCATGTTCGCGTCCTGGGATCACACTGCCAGGCCGAACTAAGCAGACACAGCCACGATGCTGCTATAGCGCGCGTAGCCTTGGATGGCACTCTATGCACACCACCATCTCCCAGTGTAGGCATCGCTTGGCCCTTTACTCTGGTGCTCAGGCGGACTCGCGGACTAGGCCAGTGCTTTCCCCACAGGAAAGGAAAGGTGACAGGTTCCCAGCCCACCGCCCGTGCACTTAATAGGGAGCTTTGGGGGACTGTCCCCACTCCTTCCCCTGAAACCCCGTGCCTCCTCCAAGCTTCCACATCCTGGAGGAAGACGGCATCTGACTCCCCGTTATTTCAGGGAGCTGTTTCTGCGAGTTCAGGGTAGGCGCCTGGTGGCTAGTGCATGTCTGCCCCAGGGACAGGTGGCCAAGGAGCTGCTGTCTCCTTAAGCCCAGAGGCTCAGGACAGGCATGCTCTCTGCCCAGACTCCTTTCTAAGAGAGGACCACACGCCCTGCCCACCTCATCCCCTCCTGTCTCCTTTGCTGGCCAGACTTCCTTCTCTGCACAGGGAGCTAGTGACACTTGTATTGTCCCTGGCCGCTGTGCCTGCCTGGGAAGGCTCTCCTGCTTAGCAACCTTTTCCAGACCAGAAGGCCAACGGCTCCTGCTCTTCTCACTGGGCAGCTTGCTGCACCTTTCACAGACATGCTCCTGGGGAGCACCGTGAAAGACAAGTCCCTTTCCTTAAGGCTCTTTCCACAGGCGCAAGCTCGCTTCTCTCTCAGGCAGAGAGATGCACAGGCAAAGAAGATTTCGTTCCATGCGGGTTTATTACACCGTGCTGAGGAGACCAGCTCAGGCAACAGGAGAATCCCTCAGACCCGAATCTGGTTTCGCAAAGAATGCTATGCTTTCCCAGAGGCGATGCCCAGGGCAAAGAGGATTTCGCTCTATGCCGTATGCTCCCATAGTGCTGCGAATACTAGGCTAAGGCAAGCAACAAAAGCAGCCCACAGAACCGACTCTGATTTCCCCGCGACTGCTATGCTTTCGCAGAGGTTTTCAGCTTGGCACGAACCGCACTTCGCTGCTGTTTCCTCAGAAAGGCTTTGGGTGTTCACTCTGTCGCGGCAGGGAAGAAGAGAGGCGGGAGAGCTGGTGCCTCTTGGGACTTGCTTTCCCGGGCTTCAAGATCACGCCCGGGGTTCACTTTGCTATGCCGAACTAAGCAGACACAGTCACAACACTGCAGCAACGTGCATGTCTTAGCATGGCACTCTATGCCTATTACCATCTCCTGGGGTAGGTAAGGCTTTGCCTTTTGCTCTGGCACACAGGCAGACTCGGGGTCTAGGCCAGTGCCTTCACCACAGGAGAGAGGAGGTGACAGGATCACTGCACACGCCCGGGCACTGGGACAGGGAACTGTGGGGGACTGTCTCCACTCCTTTCCCGGCACACGCACTGCCACCCACATCGCTGCCACATCTTGGTGGAAGACGGCATCTGACTGCCCGTTTCTCCATGGGTTTGTTTCTGCGCGTTCCGGGTATAGCACCTGGTGGCAAGCCCAAGTCTGCCCTTGGGACAGGTGGCCAAGGAGATGATCTCCCCTTGCGACCAGAGGCACAGGACAGGCCTGCCTTCTGCCCAGACTCCTTCCTCAGAGTGGTTCACGCTCCTCTGCCCTAGTCGTCCCCTCATGTCTCCTTAGCAGCCGGGGTTCCATCGCTCCGCACATGGAGCAGGTGACACTTGTCTTGCCACCGGCCTGCTGTTAATGCCACGGCAGGTTATCCTGCTTCCCGAGCGTTTCCTGAACCCAAGGCCAACGGCTCCTTCTCTTCTCCGGGGGCGGCGGCTGAGCCTTCCCCACTCTTGGCTTCTCTCTCAGGCAGAGGGTATGCTAGGGCAAAGAGTATTTCGCTCCATGCGAGTATCTTCCACCGAGCTCCGGAGTCTAGCTCAGGCAAGCAGTAGCAGCATCCCCAAACCCAACTCTGATTTCTCAAGGAACGCAGTGCTTTCACAGGGAGATGAAGCTTTCACTGTATGCGGGTTTCTCCCACCGTGAGACTGGGCTCAGGCAAGCAGCAGCAGCCCACAGAACATTTCTCAGCGAATGCTGTGCTTTCGCAGAGGCTTTGGCTTGGAGCGAACAGCACTTCGCTACTGCTCCTCAGCAAGCCTTCAGGGGCCTCAGGGAAGAAGAGCTGCGGTAGAGCTGGTGCCTCTTGGTCCTTGCTTTCCAGGGATCCATGTTCGCGTCCTGGGATCACCCTGCCAGGCGAACTAAGCAGACACAGCCACGATGCTGCTATAGCGCGCGTAGCCTTGGATGGCACTCTATGCACACCACCATCTCCCAGTGAAGGCATCGCTTGGCCCTTTACTCTGGCGCTCAGGCAGAGTCGCGGACTAGGCCAGTGCTTTCCCCACAGGAAAGGAAAGGTGACAGGTTCCCAGCACACCGCCCGTGCACTTAATAGGGAGCTTTGGGGGACTGTCCCCACTCCTTCCCCTGAAACCCCGTGCCTCCTCCAAGCTTCCACATCCTGGAGGAAGACGGCATCTGACTCCCCGTTATTTCAGGGAGCTGTTTCTGCGAGTTCAGTGTAGGCGCCTGGTGGCTAGTGCATGTCTGCCTCAGAGACAGGTGGCCAAGGAGCTGCTGTCTCCTTAAGCCCAGAGGCTCAGGACAGGCATGCTCTCTGCCCAGACTCCTTTCTAAGAGAGGACCACGCGCCCTGCCCACCTCATCCCCTCCTGTCTCCTTAGCTGGCCAGACTTCCTTCTCTGCACAGGGAGCTAGTGACACTTGTATTGTCACTGGCCGCTGTGCCTGCCTGGGAAGGCTCTCCTGCTTAGCAACCTTTTCCAGACCAGAAGGCCAACGGCTCCTGCTCTTCTCACTGGGCAGCTTGCTCCTGGGGAGCACCGTGAAAGACAAGTCCCTTTCCTTAAGGCTCTTTCCACAGGCGCAAGCTCGCTTCTCTCTCAGGCAGAGAGATGCACAGGCAAAGAAGATTTCGTTCCATGCGGGTTTATTACACCGTGCTGAGGAGACCAGCTCAGGCAACAGGAGAATCCCTCAGACCCGAATCTGGTTTCGCAAAGAATGCTATGCTTTCCCAGAGGCGATGCCCAGGGCAAAGAGGATTTCGCTCTATGCCGTATGCTCCCATAGTGCTGCAAATACTAGGCTAAGGCAAGCAACAAAAGCAGCCCACAGAACCGACTCTGATTTCCCCGCGACTGCTATGCTTTCGCAGAGGTTTTCAGCTTGGCACGAACCGCACTTCGCTGCTGTTTCCTCAGAAAAACTTTGGGTGTTCACTTTGTCTCGGCAGGGAAGAAGAGCGGCGGGAGATCTGGTGCCTCTTGGGACTTGCTTTCCCGGGCTTCAAGATCACGCCCGTGGTTTACCTTGCTATGCCGAACTAAGCAGACACAGTCACAACCCTGCAGCAGCGTGCATGTCTTAGCATGGCACTCTATGCCTATTACCATCTCCTGGGGTAGGAAAGGCTTTGCCTTTTGTTCTGGCGCACAGGCAGACTCGGGGTCTAGGCCAGTGCCTTCACCACAGGAGAGAGGTGGTGACAGGATCACTGCACACGCCCGGGCACTGGGACAGGGAACTGTGGGGGACTGTCTACACTCCTTTCCCAGCACACGCACTGCCACCCACATCGCTGCCACATCTTGGTGGAAGACGGCATTTGACTGCCCGTTTCTCCATGGGTTTGTTCCTGCGCGTTCCGGGTATAGCACCTGGTGGCAAGCCCAAGTCTGCCCTTGGGACAGGTGGCCAAGGAGATGATCTCCCCTTGCGACCAGAGGCACAGGACAGGCCTGCCTTCTGCCCAGACTCCTTCCTCAGAGTGGTTCACGCTCCTCTGCCCTAGTCGTCCCCTCATGTCTCCTTAGCAGCCGGGGTTCCATCGCTCCGCACATGGAGCAGGTGACACTTGTCTTGCCACCAGCCTGCTGTTAATGCCACCGCAGGTTATCCTGCTTCCCGAGCATTTCCTGACCCCAAGGCCAACGGCTCCTTCTCTTCTCCGGTGGCGGCGGCTGAGCCTTCCCCACTCTTGGCTTCTCTCTCAGGCAGAGGGTATGCTAGGGCAAAGGGTATTTCGCTCCATGCGAGTATCTTCCACCGAGCTCCGGAGTCTAGCTCAGGCAAGCAGTAGCAGCATCCCCAAACCCAACTCTGATTTCCCAAGGAACGCAGTGCTTTCACAGGGAGATGAAGCTTTCGCTGTATGCGGGTTTCTCCCACCATGAGACTGGGCTCAGGCAAGCAGCAGCAGCCCACAGAACATTTCTCAGCGAATGCTGTGCTTTCGCAGAGGCTTTGGCTTGGAGCGAACAGCACTTCGCTGCTGCTTCCTCAGCAAGCCTTCAGTTGCCTCAGGGAAGAAGAGCTGCGGGAGAGCTGGTGCCTCTTGGTCCTTGCTTTCCAGGGATCCATGGTCGCGTCCTGGGATCACCGTGCCAGGCCGAACTAAGCAGACAGAGCCACGATGCTGCTATAGCGCGCGTAGCCTTGGATGGCACTCTATGCACACCACCATCTCCCAGTGTAGGCATCGCTTGGCCCTTTACTCTGGCGCTCAGGCGGACTCGCGGACTAGGCCAGTGCTTTCCCCACAGGAAAGGAAAGGTGACAGGATCCCAGCACACCGCCCGTGCACTTAATAGGGAGCTTTGGGGGACTGTCCACACTCCTTCCCCTGAAACCCCGTGCCTCCTCCAAACTTCCACATCCTGGAGGAAGACGGCATCTGACTCCCCGTTATTTCAGGGAGCTGTTTCTGCGAGTTCAGGGTAGGCGCCTGGTGGCTAGTGCATGTCTGCCCCAGGGACAGGTGGCCAAGGAGCTGCTGTCTCCTTAAGCCCAGAGGCTCAGGACAGGCATGCTCTCTGCCCAGACTCCTTTCTAAGAGAGGACCACGCGCCCTGCCCACCTCATCCCCTCCTGTCTCCTTAGCTGGCCAGACTTCCTTCTCTGCACAGGGAGCTAGTGACACTTGTATTGTCACTGGCCGCTGTGCCTGCCTGGGAAGGCTCTCCTGCTTAGCAACCTTTTCCAGACCAGAAGGCCCACGGCTCCTGCTCTTCTCACTGGGCAGCTTGCTCCTGGGGAGCACCGTGAAAGACAAGTCCCTTTCCTTAAGGCTCTTTCCACAGGCGCAAGCTCGCTTCTCTCTCAGGCAGAGAGATGCACAGGCAAAGAAGATTTCGTTCCATGCGGGTTTATTACACCGTGCTGAGGAGACCAGCTCAGGCAACAGGAGAATCCCTCAGACCCGAATCTGGTTCGCAAAGAATGCTATTCTTTCCCAGAGGCGATGCCCAGGGCAAAGAGGATTTCGTTCTATGCCGTATGCTCCCATAGTGCTGCGAATACTAGGCTAAGGCAAGCAACAAAGGCAGCCCACAGAACCGACTCTGATTTCCCCACGACTGCTATGCTTTCGCAGAGGTTTTCAGCTTGGCACGAACCGCACTTCGCTGCTGTTTCTTCAGAAAAACTTTGGGTGTTCACTCTGTCGCGGCAGGGAAGAAGAGAGGCGGGAGAGCTGGTGCCTCTTGGGACTTGCTTTCCCGGGCTTCAAGATCACGCCCGGGGTTAACCTTGCTATGCCGAACTAAGCAGACACAGTCCCAACCCTGCAGCAGCGTGCATGTCTTAGCATGGCACTCTATGCCTATTACCATCTCCTGGGTTAGGAAAGTCTTTGCCTTTTGCTCTGGCGCACAGGCAGACTCGGTGTCTAGGCCAGTGCCTTCACCACAGGAGAGAGGAGGTGACAGGATCACTGCACACGCCCGGGCACTGGGACAGGGAACTGTGGGGGACTGTCTCCACTCCTTTCCCGGCACAGGCACTGCCACCCACATCGCTGCCACATCTTGGTGGAAGACGGCATCTGACTGCCCGTTTCTCCATGGGTTTGTTTCTGCGCGTTCCGGGTATAGCACCTGGTGGCAAGCCCAAGTCTGCCCTTGGGACAGGTGGCCAAGGAGATGATCTCCCCTTGGGACCAGAGGCACAGGACAGGCCTGCCTTCTGCCCAGACTCCTTCCTCAGAGTGGTTCACGCTCCTCTGCCCTAGTCGTCCCCTCATGTCTCCTTAGCAGCCGGGGTTCCATCGCTCCGCACATGGAGCAGGTGACACTTGTCTTGCCACCGGCCTGCTGTTAATGCCACGGCAGGTTATCCTGCTTCCCGAGCGTTTCCTGACCCCAAGGCCAACGGATCCTTCTCTTCTCCGGGGGCGGCGTGCTGAGCCTTCCCCACTCTTGGCTTCTCTCTCAGGCAGAGGGTATGCTAGGGCAAAGGGTACTTTGCTCCATGAGATTATCTTCCACCGAGCTCCGGAGTCTAGCTCAGGCAAGCAGTAGCAGCATCCCCAAACCCAACTCTGATTTCCCAAGGAACGCAGTGCTTTCACAGGGAGATGCCCAGGCAATGAGGCTTTCGCTGTATGCAGGTTTCTCCCACCGTGAGACTGGGCTCAGGCAAGCAGCAGCAGCCCACAGAACATTTCTCAGCGAATGCTGTGCTTTCGCAGAGGCTTTGGCTTGGGGCGAATAGCACTTCGCTGCTGCCCCTCAGCAAGCCTTCAGTTGCCTCAGGGAAGAAGAGCTGCGGGAGAGCTGGTGCCTCTTGGTCCTTGCTTTCCAGGGATCCATGTTCGCGTCCTGGGATCACCCTGCCAGGCCGAACTAAGCAGACACAGCCACGATGCTGCTATAGCGCGCGTAGCCTTGGATGGCACTCTATGCACACCACCATCTCCCAGTGTAGGCATCGCTTGGCCCTTTACTCTGGCGCTCAGGCGGACTCGCGGACTAGGCCAGTGCTTTCCCCACAGGAAAGGAAAGGTGACAGGTTCCCAGCACACCGCCCGTGCACTTAATAGGGAGCTTTGGGGGACTGTCCCCACTCCTTCCACTGAAACCCCGTGCCTCCTCCAAGCTTCCACATCCTGGAGGAAGACGGCATCTGACTCCCCGTTATTTCAGGGAGCTGTTTCTGCGAGTTCAGTGTAGGCGCCTGGTGGCTAGTGCATGTCTGCCTCAGGGACAGGTGGCCAAGGAGCTGCTGTCTCCTTAAGCCCAGAGGCTCAGGACAGGCATGCTCTCTGCCCAGACTCCTTTCTAAGAGAGGACCACGCGCCCTGCCCACCTCATCCCCTCCTGTCTCCTTAGCTGGCCAGACTTCCTTCTCTGCACAGGGAGCTAGTGACACTTGTATTGTCACTGGCCGCTGTGCCTGCCTGGGAAGGCTCTCCTGCTTAGCAACCTTTTCCAGACCAGAAGGCCAACGGCTCCTGCTCTTCTCACTGGGCAGCT
Source organism: Mustela nivalis (assembly GCF_964662115.1). Classification (NCBI taxonomy): domain Eukaryota; kingdom Metazoa; phylum Chordata; class Mammalia; order Carnivora; family Mustelidae; genus Mustela; species Mustela nivalis. Next base: position 361,922 of record NW_028135960.1, read on the forward strand.
TGCTCCTGGGGAGCACCGTGAAAGACAAGTCCCTTTCCTTAAGGCTCTTTCCACAGGCGCAAGCTCGCTTCTCTCTCAGGCAGAGAGATGCACAGGCAAAGAAGATTTCGTTCCATGCGGGTTTATTACACCGTGCTGAGGAGACTAGCTCAGGCAACAGGAGAATCCCTCAGACCCGAATCTGGTTTCGCAAAGAATGCTATGCTTTCCCAGAGGCGATGCCCAGGGCAAAGAGGATTTCGCTCTATGCCGTATGCTCCCATAGTGCTGCGAATACTAGGCTAAGGCAAGTAACAAAAGCAGCCCACAGAACCGACTCTGATTTCCCCGCGACTGCTATGCTTTCGCAGAGGTTTTCAGCTTGGCACGAACCGCACTTCGCTGCTGTTTCCTCAGAAAGGCTTTGGGTGTTCACTCTGTCGCGGCAGGGAAGAAGAAAGGCGGGAGAGCTGGTGCCTCTTGGGACTTGCTTTCCCGGGCTTCAAGATCACGCCCGGGGTTCACCTTGTCATGCCGAACTAAGCAGAAACAGTCACAACCCTGCAGCAGCGTACATGTCTTAGCATGGCACTCTATGCATATTAACATCTCCTGGGGTAGGTAAGGCTTTGCCTTTTGCTCTGGCGCACAGGCAGATTCGGGGTCTAGGCCAGTGCCTTCACCACAGGAGAGAGGAGGTGACAGGATCACTGCACACGCCCGGGCACTGGGACAGGGAACTGTGGGGGACTGTCTCCACTCCTTTCCCGGCACACGCACTGCCACCCACATCGCTGCCACATCTTGGTGGAAGACGGCATCTGACTGCCCGTTTCTCCATGGGTTTGTTTCTGCGCGTTCCGGGTATAGCACCTGGTGGCAAGCCCAAGTCTGCCCTTGGGACAGGTGGCCAAGGAGATGATCTCCCCTTGCGACCAGAGGCACAGGACAGGCCTGCCTTCTGCCCAGACTCCTTCCTCAGAGTGGTTCACGCTCCTCTGCCCTAGTCGTCCCCTCATGTCTCCTTAGCAGCCGGGGTTCCATCGCTCCGCACATGGAGCAGGTGATACTTGTCTTGCCACCAGCCTGCTGTTAATGCCACGGCAGGTTATCATGCTTCCCGAGCGTTTCCTGACCCCAAGGCCAACGGATCCTTCTCTTCTCCGGGGGCGGCGTGCTGAGCCTTTCCCACTCTTGGCTTCTCTCTCAGGCAGAGGGTATGCTAGGGCAAAGGGTATTTTGCTCCATGCAAGTATCTTCCACCGAGCTCCGGAGTCTAGCTCAGGCAAGCAGTAGCAGCATCCCCAAACCCAACTCTGATTTCCCAAGGAACGCAGTGCTTTCACAGGGAGATGCCCAGGCAATGAGGCTTTCGCTGTATGCGGGTTTCTCCCACCGTGAGACTGGGCTCAGGCAAGCAGCAGCAGCCCACAGAACATTTCTCAGCGAATGCTGTGCTTTCGCAGAGGCTTTGGCTTGGAGCGAACAGCACTTCGCTGCTGCTTCCTCAGCAAGCCTTCAGTTGCCTCAGGGAAGAAGAGCTGCAGGAGAGCTGGTGACTCTTGGGCCTTGCTTTCCAAGGCTCCATGTTCGCGTCCTGGGATCACCCTGCCAGGCCGAACTAAGCAGACACAGCCACGATGCTGCTATAGCACGCGTAGCCTTGGACGGCACTCTATGCACACCACCATCTACCAGTGTAGGCATCGCTTGGCCCTTTACTCTGGCGCTCAGGCGGACTCGCGGACTAGGTCAGTGCTTTCCCCACAGGAAAGGAAACGTGACAGGATCCCAGCACACCGCCCGTGCACTTAATAGGGAGCTTTGGGGGACTGTCCCACTCCTTCCCCTGAAACCCCGTGCTTCCTCCAAGCTTCCACATCTTGGAGGAAGACGGCACCTGACTCCCCGTTATTTCAGGTAGCTGTTTCTGCGAGGTCAGTGTAGGCGCCTGGTGGCTAGTGCATGTCTGCCCCAGGGACAGGTGGCCAAGGAGCTGCTGTTTCCTTAATCCCAGAGGCTTAGGACAGGCATACTCTCTGCCCAGACTCCTTTCTAAGAGAGGACCACGCGCCCTGCCCACCTCATCCCTTCCTGTCTCCTTAGCTGGCCAGACTTCCTTCTGCACAGGGAGCTAGTGACACTTGTATTGTCACTGGCCGCTGTGCCTGCCTGGGAAGGCTCCCCTGCTTAGCAACCTTTCCAGACCAGAAGGCCAACGGCTCCTGCTCTTCTCACTGGGCAGCTTGCTCCTGGGGAGCACCGTGAAAGACAAGTCCCTTTCCTTAAGGCTCTTTCCACAGGCGCAAGCTCGCTTCTCTCTCAGGCAGAGAGATGCACAGGAAAAGAAGATTTCGTTCCATGCGGGTTTATTACACCGTGCTGAGGAGACCAGCTCAGGCAACAGGAGAATCCCTCAGACCCGAATCTGGTTTCGCAAAGAATGCTATGCTTTCCCAGAGGCGATGCCCAGGGCAAAGAGGATTTCGCTCTATGCCGTATGCTCCCATAGTGCTGCGAATACTAGGCTAAGGCAAGCAACAAAAGCAGCCCACAGAACCGACTCTGATTTCCCCGCGACTGCTATGCTTTTGCAGAGGTTTTCAGCTTGGCACGAACCGCACTTCGCTGCTGTTTCCTCACAAAAACTTTGGGTGTTCACTTTGTCTCGGAAGGGAAGAAGAGAGGCGGGAGAGCTGGTGCCTCTTGGGACTTGCTTTCCCGGGCTTCAAGATCACGCCCGGGGTTCACCTTGCCTTGCCGAACTAAGCAGACACAGTCACAACCCTGCAGCAGCGTGCATGTCTTAGCATGGCACTCTATGCCTATTACCATCTCCTGGGGTAGGAAAGGCTTTGCCTTTTGTTCTGGCGCACAGGCAGACTCGGGGTCTAGGCCAGTGCCTTCACCACAGGAGAGAGGAGGTGACAGGATCACTGCACACGACCGGGCACTGGGACAGGGAACTGTGGGGGACTGTCTCCACTCCTTTCCCGGCACACGCACTGCCACCCACATCGCTGCCACATCTTGGTGGAAGACGGCATCTGACTGCCCGTTTCTCCATGGGTTTGTTCCTGCGCGTTCCGGGTATAGCACCTGGTGGCAAGCCCAAGTCTGCCCTTGGGACAGGTGGCCAAGGAGATGATCTCCCCTCGCGACCAGAGGCACAGGACAGGCCTGCCTTCTGCCCAGACTCCTTCCTCAGAGTGGTTCACGCTCCTCTGCCCTAGTCGTCCCCTCATGTCTCCTTAGCAGCCGGGGTTCCATCGCTCCGCACATGGAGCAGGTGACACTTGTCTTACCACCAGCCTGCTGTTAATGCCACGGCAGGTTATCCTGCTTCCCGAGCGTTTCCTGACCCCAAGGCCAACGGCTCCTTCTCTTCTCCGGGGGCGGCGTGCTGAGCCTTCCCCACTCTTGGCTTCTCTCTCAGGCAGAGGGTATGCTAGGGCAAAGGGTATTTTGCTCCATGCGAGTATCTTCCACCGAGCTCCGGAGTCTAGCTCAGGCAAGCAGTAGCAGCATCCCCAATCCCAACTCTGATTTCCCAAGGAACTCAGTGCTTTCACAGGGAGATGCCCAGGCAATGAGGCTTTCGCTGTATGCGGGTTTCTCCCACCGTCAGACTGCGCTCAGGCAAGCAGCAGCAGCCCACAAAACATTTCTCAGCGAATGCTGTGCTTTCGCAGAGGCTTTGGCTTGGAGCGAACAGCACTTCGCTGCTGCTTCCTCAGCAAGCCTTCAGTTGCCTCAGGGAAGAAGAGCTGCGGGAGAGCTGGTGCCTCTTGGTCCTTGCTTTCCAGGGATCCATGTTCGCGTCCTGGGATCACCCTGCCAGGCCGAACTAAGCAGACACAGCCACGATGCTGCTATAGCGCGCGTAGCCTTGGATGGCACTCTATGCACACCACCATCTCCCAGTGTAGGCATCGCTTGGCCCTTTACTCTGGCGCTCAGGCGGACTCACGGACTAGGCCAGTGCTTTCCCCACAGGAAAGGAAACGTGACAGGATCCCAGCACACCGCCCGTGCACTTAATAGGGAGCTTTGGGGGACTGTCCCCACTCCTTCCCTGAAACCCCGTGCCTCCTCCAAGCTTCCACATCCTGGAGGAAGACGGCATCTGACTCCCCGTTATTTCAGGGAGCTGTTTCTGCGAGTTCAGGGTAGGCGCCTTGTGGCTAGTGCATGTCTGCCCCAGGGACAGGTGGCCAAGGAGCTGCTGTCTCCTTAAGCCCAGAGGCTCAGGACAGGCATGTTCTCTGCCCAGACTCCTTTCTAAGAGAGGACCACGCGCCCTGCCCACCTCATCCCCTCCTGTCTCCTTAGCTGGCCAGACTTCCTTCTCTGCACAGGGAGCTAGTGACACTTGTATTGTCACTGGCCGCTGTGCCTGCCTGGGAAGGCTCTCCTGCTTAGCAACCTTTTCCAGACCAGAAGGCCAACGGCTCCTGCTCTTCTCACTGGGCAGCTTGCTCCTGGGGAGCACCGTGAAAGACAAGTCCCTGTCCTTAAGGCTCTTTCCACATGCGCAAGCTCGCTTCTCTCTCAGGCAGAGAGATGTACAGGCAAAGAAGATTTCGTTCCATGCGGGTTTATTACACCGTGCTGAGGAGACCAGCTCAGGCAACAGGAGAATCCCTCAGACCCGAATCTGGTTTCGCAAAGAATGCTATGCTTTACCAGAGGCGATGCCCAGGGCAAAGAGGATTTCGCTCTATGCCGTATGCTCCCATAGTGCTGCGAATACTAGGCTAAGGCAAGCAACAAAAGCACCCCACAGAACCGACTCTGATTTCCCCGCGACTGCTATGCTTTCGCAGAGGTTTTCAGCTTGGCACGAACCGCACTTCGCTGCTGTTTCCTCACAAAAACTTTGGGTGTTCACTTTGTCTCGGCAGGGAAGAAGAGAGGCGGGAGAGCTGGTGCCTCTTGGGACTTGCTTTCCCGGGCTTCAAGATCACGCCCGGGGTTCACCTTGCCTTGCCGAACTAAGCAGACACAGTCACAACCCTGCAGCAGCGTGCATGTCTTAGCATGGCACTCTATGCCTATTACCATCTCCTGGGGTAGGAAAGGCTTTGCCTTTTGTTCTGGCGCACAGGCAGACTCGGGGTCTAGGCCAGTGCCTTCACCACAGGAGAGAGGAGGTGACAGGATCACTGCACACGCCCGGGCACTGGGACAGGGAACTGTGGGGGACTGTCTCCACTCCTTTCCCGGCACACGCACTGCCACCCACATCGCTGCCACATCTTGGTGGAAGACAGCATCTGACTGCCCGTTTATCCATGGGTTTATTTCTGCGCGTTCCGGGTATAGCACCTGGTGGCAAGCCCAAGTCTGCCCTTGGGACAGGTGGCCAAGGAGATGATCTCCCCTTGCGACCAGAGGCACAGGACAGGCCTGCCTTCTGCCCAGACTCCTTCCTCAGAGTGGTTCACGCTCCTCTGCCCTAGTCGTCCCCTCATGTCTCCTTAGCAGCCGGGGTTCCATCGCTCCGCACATGGAGCAGGTGACACTTGTCTTGCCACCGGTCTGCTGTTAATGCCACGGCAGGTTATCCTGCTTCCCGAGCGTTTCCTGACCCCAAGGCCAACGGATCCTTCTCTTCTCCGGGGGCGGTGTGCTGAGCTTTCCCCACTCTTGGCTTCTCTCTCAGGCAGAGGGTATGCTAGGGCAAAGGGTATTTTGCTCCATGCGAGTATCTTCCACCGAGCTCCGGAGTCTAGCTCAGGCAAGCAGTAGCAGCATCCCCAAACCCAACTCTGATTTCCCAAGGAACGCAGTGCTTTCACAGGGAGATGCCCAGGCAATGAGGCTTTCGCTGTATGCCGGTTTCTCCAACCGTGAGCCTGGGCTCAGGCAAGCAGCAGCAGCCCACAGAACATTTCTCAGCGAATGCTGTGCTTTCGCAGAGGCTTTGGCTTGGAGCGAACAGCACTTCGCTGCTGCTTCCTCAGCAAGCCTTCAGTTGCCTCAGGGAAGAAGAGCTGCAGGAGAGCTGGTGACTCTTGGGCCTTGCTTTCCAGGGATCCATGTTCGCGTCCTGGGATCACCCTGCCAGGCCGAACTAAGCAGACACAGCCACGATGCTGCTATAGCGCGCGTAGCCCTGGATGGCACTCTATGCACACCACCATCTCCCAGTGTAGGCATCGCTTGGCCCTTTACTCTGGCGCTCAGGCGGACTCGCGGACTAGGCCAGTGCTTTCCCCACAGGAAAGGAAACGTGACAGGATCCCAGCACACCGCCCGTGCACTTAATAGGGAGCTTTGGGGGACTGTCCCACTCCTTCCCCTAAAACCCCGTGCTTCCTCCAAGCTTCCACATCTTGGAGGAAGACGGCATCTGACTCCCCGTTATTTCAGGGTGCTGTTTCTGCGACTTCAGGGTAGGAGCCTGGTGGCTAGTGCATGTCTGCCTCAGGGACACGTGGCCAAGGAGCTGCTGTCTCCTTAAGCCCAGAGGCTCAGGACAGGCATGCTCTCTGCCCAGACTCCTTTCTAAGAGAGGACCACGCGCCCTGCCCACCTCATCCCCTCCTGTCTCCTTAGCTGGCCAGACTTCCTTCTCTGCACAGGGAGCTAGTGACACTTGTATTGTCACTGGCCGCTGTGCCTGCCTGGGAAGGCTCTCCTGCTTAGCAACCTTTTCCAGACCAGAAGACCAACGGCTCCTGCTCTTTTCACTTTGCAGCTTGCCTCTGGGGAGCACCGTGAAAGACAAGTCCCTTTCCTTAAGGCTCTTTCCACAGGCGCAAGCTCGCTACTCTCTCAGGCAGAGAGATGTACAGGCAAAGAAGATTTCGTTCCATTCGGGTTTATTACACCGTGCTGAGGAGACCAGCTCAGGCAACAGGAGAATCCCTCAGACCCGAATCTGGTTTCGCAAAGAATGCTATGCTTTCCCAGAGGCGATGCCCAGGGCAAAGAGGATTTCGCTCTATGCCGTATGCTCCCATAGTGCTGCAAATACTAGGCTAAGGCAAGCAACAAAAGCAGCCCACAGAACCGACTCTGATTTCCCCGCGACTGCTATGCTTTCGCAGAGGTTTTCAGCTTGGCACGAACCGCACTTCGCTGCTGTTTCCTCAGAAAGGCTTTGGGTGTTCACTCTGTCGCGGCAGGGAAGAAGAAAGGCGGGAGAGCTGGTGCCTCTTGGGACTTGCTTTCCCGGGCTTCAAGATCACGCCCGGGGTTCACCTTGCCATGCCGAACTAAGCAGACACAGTCACAACCCTGCAGCAGCGTGCATGTCTTACCATGGCACTCTATGCCAATTACCATCTCCTGGAGTAGGTAAGGCTTTGCCTTTTGCTCTGGCGCACAGGCAGACTCGGGGTCTAGGCCACTGCCTTCACCACAGGAGAGAGGAGGTGACAGGATCACTGCACAGGCCCGGGCACTGGGACAGGGAACTGTGGGGGACTGTCTCCACTCTTTTCCAGGCACACGCACTGCCACCCACATCGCTGCCACATCTTGGTGGAAGATGGCATCTGACTGCCCGTTTCTCCATGGGTTTGTTTCTGCGCGTTCCGGGTATAGCACCTGGTGGCAAGCCCAAGTCTGCCCTTGGGACAGGTGGCCAAGGAGATGATCTCCCCTTGCGACCAGAGGCACAGGACAGGCCTGCCTTCTGCCCAGACTCCTTCCTCAGAGTGGTTCACGCTCCTCTGCCCTAGTCGTCCCCTCATGTCTCCTTAGCAGCCGGGGTTCCATCGCTCCGCACATGGAGCAGGTGACACTTGTCTTGCCACCGGCCTGCTGTTAATGCCACGGCAGGTTATCCTGCTTCCCGAGCGTTTCCTGACCCCAAGGCCAACGGCTCCTTCTCTTCTCCGGGGGCGGCGTGCTGAGCCTTCCCCACTCTTGGCTTCTCTCTCAGGCAGAGGGTATGCTAGGGCAAAGGGTATTTTGCTCCATGCGAGTATCTTCCACCGAGCTCCGGAGTCTAGCTCAGGCAAGCAGTAGCAGCATCCCCAAACCCAACTCTGATTTCCCAAGGAACGCAGTGCTTTCACAGGGAGATGCCCAGGCAATGAGGCTTTCGCTGTATGCGGGTTTCTCCCACCGTGAGACTGGGCTCAGGCAAGCAGCAGCAGCCCACAGAACATTTCTCAGCGAATGCTGTGCTTTCGCAGAGGCTGTGGCTTGGAGCGAAAAGCACTTCGCTGCTGCTTCCTCAGCAAGCCTTCAGTTGCCTCAGGGAAGAAGAGCTGTGGGAGAGCTGGTGCCTCTTGGTCCTTGCTTTCCAGGGATCCATGTTCGCGTCCTGGGATCACCCTGCCAGGCCGAACTAAGCAGACACAGCCACGATGCTGCTATAGCGCGCGAAGCCCTGGATGGCACTCTATGCACACCACCATCTCCCAGTGAAGGCATCGCTTGGCCCTTTACTCTGGCGCTCAGGCGGACTCGCGGACTAGGCCAGTGCTTTCCCCACAGGAAAGGAAAGGTGACAGGATCCCAGCACACCGCCCGTGCACTTAATAGGGAGCTTTGGGGGACTGTCCCCACTCCTTCCCCTGAAACCCCGTGCCTCCTCCAAGCTTCCACATCCTGGAGGAAGACGGCATCTGACTCCCCGTTATTTCAGGGAGCTGTTTCTGCGAGTTCAGGGTAGGCGCCTGGTGGCTAGTGCATGTCTGCCCCAGGGACAGGTGGCCAAGGAGCTGCTGTCTCCTTAAGCCCAGAGGCTCAGGACAGGCATGCTCTCTGCCCAGACTCCTTTCTAAGAGAGGACCACGCGCCCTGCCCACCTCATCCCCTCCTGTCTCCTTAGCTGGCCAGACTTCCTTCTCTGCACAGGGAGCTAGTGACACTTGTATTGTCACTGGCCGCTGTGCCTGCCTGGGAAGGCTCTCCTGCTTAGCAACCTTTTCCAGACCAGAAGGCCAACGGCTCCTGCTCTTTTCACTGGGCAGCTTGCTCCTGGGGAGCACCGTGAAAGACAAGTCCCTTTCCTTAAGGCTCTTTCCAAAGGCGCAAGCTCGCTTCTCTCTCAGGCAGAGAGATGCACAGGCAAAGAAGTTTTCTTTCCATTCGGGTTTATTACTCCGTGCTGAGGAGACCAGCTCAGGCAACAGGAGAATCCCTCAGACCCGAATCTGGTTTCGCAAAGAATGCTATGCTTTCCCAGAGGCGATGCCCAGGGCCAAGAGGATTTCGCTCTATGCCGTATGCTCCCATAGTGCTACGAATACTAGGCTAAGGCAAGCAACAAAAGCAGCCCACAGAACCGACTCTGATTTCCCCGCGACGGCTATGCTTTCGCAGAAGTTTTCAGCTTGGCACGAACCGCACTTCGCTGCTGTTTCCTCAGAAAGGCTTTGGGAGTTCACTCTGTTGCGGCAGGGAAGAAGAGAGGCGGGAGAGCTGGTGACTCTTGGGACTTGCTTTCCCAGGCTTCAAGATCACGCCCGGGGTTCACCTTGCCATGCCGAACTAAGCAGACACAGTCACAACCCTGCAGCAGCGTGCATGTCTTAGCATGGCACTCTATGCCTATTACCATCTCCTGGGGTAGGTAAGGCTTTGCCTTTTGCTCTGGCGCACAGGCAGACTCGGGGTCTAGGCCAGTGCCTTCACCACAGGAGAGAGGAGGTGACAGGATGACTGCACACGCCCGGGCACTGGGACAGGGAACTGTGGGGGACTGTCTCCACTCCTTTCCCGGCACACGCACTGCCACCCACATCGCTGCCACATCTTGGTGGAAGACGGCATCTGACTGCCCGTTTCTCCATGGGTTTGTTTCTGCGCGTCCCGGGTATAGCACCTGGTGGCAAGCCCAAGTCTGCCCTTGGGACAGGTGGCCAAGGAGATGATCTCCCCTTGCGACCAGAGGCACAGGACAGGCCTGCCTTCTGCCCAGACTCCTTCCTCAGAGTGGTTCACGCTCCTCTGCCCTAACCGTCCCCTCATGTCTCCTTAGCAGCCGGGGTTCCATCGCTCCGCACATGGAGCAGGTGACACTTGTCTTGCCCTCGGCCTGCTGTTAATGCCACGGCAGGTTATCCTGCTTCCCGAGCGTTTCCTGACCCCAAGGCCAACGGCTCCTTCTCTTCTCCGGGGGCGGCGTGCTGAGCCTTCCCCACTCTTGGCTTCTCTCTCAGGCAGAGGGTATGCTAGGGCAAAGGGTATTTCGCTCCATGCGAGTATCTTCCACCGAGCTCCGGAGTCTAGCTCAGGCAAGCAGTAGCAGCATCCCCAAACCCAACTCTGATTTCCCAAGGAACGCAGTGCTTTCACAGGGAGATGCCCAGGCAATGAGGCTTTCGCTGTATGCGGGTTTCTCCCACCGTGAGACTGGGCTCAGGCAAGCAGCAGCAGCCCACAGAACATTTCTCAGCGAATGCTGTGCTTTCGCAGAGGCTTTGGCTTGGAGCGAAAAGCACTTCGCTGCTGCTTCCTCAGCAAGCCTTCAGTTGCCTCAGGGAAGAAGAGCTGCGGGAGAGCTGGTGCCTCTTGGTCCTTGCTTTCCAGGGATCCATGTTCGCGTCCTGGGATCACCCTGCCAGGCCGAACTAAGCAGACACAGCCACGATGCTGCTATAGCGCGCGAAGCCCTGGATGGCACTCTATGCACACCACCATCTCCCAGTGAAGGCATCGCTTGGCCCTATACTCTGGCGCTCAGGCGGACTCGCGGACTAGGCCAGTGCTTTCCCCACAGGAAAGGAAAGGTGACAGGTTCCCAGCACACCGCCCGTGCACTTAATAGGGAGCTTTGGGGGACTGTCCCCACTCCTTCCCCTGAAACCCCGTGCCTCCTCCAAGCTTCCACATCCTGGAGGAAGACGGCATCTGACTCCCCGTTATTTCAGGGAGCTGTTTCTGCGAGTTCCGGGTAGGCGCCTGGTGGCTAGTGCATGTCTGCCTCAGGGACAGGTGGCCAAGGAGCTGCTGTCTCCTTAAGCCCAGAGGCTCAGGACAGGCATGCTCTCTGCCCAGACTCCTTTCTAAGAGAGGACCACGCGCCCTGCCCACCTCATCCCCTCCTGTCTCCTTAGCTGGCCAGACTTCCTTCTCTGCACAGGGAGCTAGTGACACTTGTATTGTCACTGGCCGCTGTGCCTGCCTGGGAAGGCTCTCCTGCTTAGCAACCTTTTCCAGACCAGAAGGCCAACGGCTCCTGCTCTTCTCACTGGGCAGCTTGCTGCACCTTTCACAGACATGCTCCTGGGGAGCGCCGTGAAAGACAAGTCCCTTTCCTTAAGGCTCTTTCCACAGGCGCAAGCTCGCTTTTCTCTCAGGCAGAGAGATGCACAGGCAAAGAAGATTTCGTTCCATGCGGGTTTATTACACCGTGCTGAGGAGACCAGCTCAGGCAACAGGAGAATCCCTCAGACCCGAATCTGGTTTCGCAAAGAATGCTATGCTTTCCCAGAGGCGATGCCCAGGGCAAAGAGGATTTCGCTCTATGCCCTATGCTCCCATAGTGCTGCGAATACTAGGCTAAGGCAAGCAACAAAAGCAGCCCACAGAACCGACTCTGATTTCCCCGCGACTGCTATGCTTTCCAGAGGTTTTCAGCTTGGCACGAACCGCACTTCGCTGCTGTTTCCTCAGAAAGGCTTTGGGTGTTCACTCTGTCGCGGCAGGGAAGAAGAGAGGCGGGAGAGGTGGTGCCTCTTGGGACTTGCTTTCCCGGGCATCAAGATCACGCCCGGGGTTCACCTTGCTATGCCGAACGAAGCAGACACAGTCACAACCCTGCAGCAGCATGCATGTCTTAGCATGGCACTCTATGCCTATTACCATCTCCTGGGGTAGGTAAGGCTTTGCCTTTTGCTCTGGCGCACAGGCAGACTCGGGGTCTAGGCCAGTGCCTTCACCACAGGAGAGAGGAGGTGACAGGATCACTGCACACGCCCGGGCACTGGGACAGGGAACTGTGGGGGACTGTCTCCACTCCTTTCCCGGCACACGCACTGCCACCACATCGCTGCCACATCTTGGTGGAAGACGGCATCTGACTGCCCGTTTCTATATGGGTTTGTTTCTGCGCGTTCCGGGTATAGCACCTGGTGGCAAGCCCAAGTCTGCCCTTGGGACAGGTGGCCAAGGAGATGATCTCCCCTTGCGACCAGAAGCACAGGACAGGCCTGCCTTCTGTCCAGAGTCCTTCCTCAGAGTGGTTCACGCTCCTCTGCCCTAGTCGTCCCCTCATGTCTCCTTAGCAGCCGGGGTTCCATCGCTCCGCACATGGAGCAGGTGACACTTGTCTTGCCACTGGCCTGCTGTTAATGCCACGGCAGGTTATCCTGCTTCCCGAGCGTTTCCTGACCCCAAGGCCAACGGCTCCTTCTCTTCTCCGGGGGCGGCGTGCTGAGCCTTCCCCACTCTTGGCTTCTCTCTCAGGCAGAGGGTATGCTAGGGCAAAGGGTATTTCGCTCCATGCGAGTATCTTCCACCGAGCTCCGGAGTCTAGCTCAGGCAAGCAGTAGCAGCATCCCCAAACCCAACTCTGATTTCCCAAGGAACGCAGTGCTTTCACAGGGAGATGCCCAGGCAATGAGGCTTTCGCTGTATGCGGGTTTCTACCACCGTGTGACTGGGCTCAGGCAAGCAGCAGCAGCCCACAGAACATTTCTCAGCGAATGCTGTGCTTTCGCAGATGCTTTGGCTTGGAGCGAACAGCACTTCGCTGCTGCTTCCTCAGCAAGCCTTCAGTTGCCTCAGGGAAGAAGAGCTGGGGGAGAGCTGGTGCCTCTTGGTCCTTGCTTTCCAGGGATCCATGTTCGCGTCCTGGGATCACACTGCCAGGCCGAACTAAGCAGACACAGCCACGATGCTGCTATAGCGCGCGTAGCCTTGGATGGCACTCTATGCACACCACCATCTCCCAGTGTAGGCATCGCTTGGCCCTTTACTCTGGTGCTCAGGCGGACTCGCGGACTAGGCCAGTGCTTTCCCCACAGGAAAGGAAAGGTGACAGGTTCCCAGCCCACCGCCCGTGCACTTAATAGGGAGCTTTGGGGGACTGTCCCCACTCCTTCCCCTGAAACCCCGTGCCTCCTCCAAGCTTCCACATCCTGGAGGAAGACGGCATCTGACTCCCCGTTATTTCAGGGAGCTGTTTCTGCGAGTTCCGGGTAGGCGCCTGGTGGCTAGTGCATGTCTGCCCCAGGGACAGGTGGCCAAGGAGCTGCTGTCTCCTTAGGCCCAGAGGCTCAGGACAGGCATGCTCTCTGCCCAGACTCCTTTCTAAGAGAGGACCACACGCCCTGCCCACCTCATCCCCTCCTGTCTCCTTTGCTGGCCAGACTTCCTTCTCTGCACAGGGAGCTAGTGACACTTGTATTGTCCCTGGCCGCTGTGCCTGCCTGGGAAGGCTCTCCTGCTTAGCAACCTTTTCCAGACCAGAAGGCCAACGGCTCCTGCTCTTCTCACTGGGCAGCTTGCTGCACCTTTCACAGACATGCTCCTGGGGAGCACCGTGAAAGACAAGTCCCTTTCCTTAAGGCTCTTTCCACAGGCGCAAGCTCGCTTTTCTCTCAGGCAGAGAGATGCACAGGCAAAGAAGATTTCGTTCCATGCGGGTTTATTACACCGTGCTGAGGAGACCAGCTCAGGCAACAGGAGAATCCCTCAGACCCGAATCTGGTTTCGCAAAGAATGCTATGCTTTCCCAGAGGCGATGCCCAGGGCAAAGAGGATTTCGCTCTATGCCGTATGCTCCCATAGTGCTGCGAATACTAGGCTAAGGCAAGCAACAAAAGCAGCCCACAGAACCGACTCTGATTTCCCCGCGACTGCTATGCTTTCGCAGAGGTTTTCAGCTTGGCACGAACCGCACTTCGCTGCTGTTTTCCTCAGAAAGGCTTTGGGTGTTCACTCTGTCGCAGCAGGGAAGAAGAGAGGCGGGAGAGCTGGTGCCTCTTGGGACTTGCTTTCCCGGGCTTCAAGATCACGCCCGGGGTTCACTTTGCTATGCCGAACTAAGCAGACACAGTCACAACCCTGCAGCAACGTGCATGTCTTAGCATGGCACTCTATGCCTATTACCATCTCCTGGGGTAGGTAAGGCTTTGCCTTTTGCTCTGGCACACAGGCAGACTCGGGGTCTAGGCCAGTGCCTTCACCACAGGAGAGAGGAGGTGACAGGATCACTGCACACGCCCGGGCACTGGGACAGGGAACTGTGGGGGACTGTCTCCACTCCTTTCCCGGCACACGCACTGCCACCCACATCGCTGCCACATCTTGGTGGAAGACGGCATCTGACTGCCCGTTTCTCCATGGGTTTGTTTCTGCGCGTTCCGGGTATAGCACCTGGTGGCAAGCCCAAGTCTGCCCTTGGGACAGGTGGCCAAGGAGATGATCTCCCCTTGCGACCAGAGGCACAGGACAGGCCTGCCTTCTGCCCAGACTCCTTCCTCAGAGTGGTTGACGCTCCTCTGCCCTAGTCGTCCCCTCATATCTCCTTAGCAGCCGGGGTTCCATCGCTCCGCACATGGAGCAGGTGACACTTGTCTTGCCACCGGCCTGCTGTTAATGCCACGGAAGGTTATCCTGCTTCCCGAGCGTTTCCTGACCCCAAGGCCAACGGCTCCTTCTCTTCTCCGGGGGCGGCGTGCTGAGCCTTCCCCACTCTTGGCTTCTCTCTCAGGCAGAGGGTATGCTAGGGCAAAGGGTATTTCGCTCCATGCGAGTATCTTCCACCGAGCTCCGGAGTCTAGCTCAGGCAAGCAGTAGCAGCATCCCCAAACCCAACTCTGATTTCCCAAAGAACGCAGTGCTTTCACAGGGAGATGCCCAGGCAATGAGGCTTTCGCTGTATGCGGGTTTCTCCCACCGTGAGACTGGGCTCAGGCAAGCAGCAGCAGCCCACAGAACATTTCTCAGCGAATGCTGTGCTTTCGCAGAGGCTTTGGCTTGGAGCGAAAAGCACTTCGCTGCTGCTTCCTCAGCAAGCCTTCAGTTGCCTCAGGGAAGAAGAGCTGCGGGAGAGCTGGTGCCTCTTGGTCCTTGCTTTCCAGGGATCCATGTTCGCGTCCTGGGATCACCCTGCCAGGCCGAACTAAGCAGACACAGCCACGATGCTGCTATAGCGCGCGAAGCCCTGGATGGCACTCTATGCACACCACCATCTCCCAGTGTAGGCATCGCTTGGCCCTATACTCTGGCGCTCAGGCGGACTCGCGGACTAGGCCAGTGCTTTCCCCACAGGAAAGGAAAGGTGACAGGTTCCCAGCACACCGCCCGTGCACTTAATAGGGAGCTTTGGGGGACTGTCCCCACTCCTTCCCCTGAAACCCCGTGCCTCCTCCAAGCTTCCACATCCTGGAGGAAGACGGCATCTGACTCCCCGTTATTTCAGGGAGCTGTTTCTGCGAGTTCCGGGTAGGCGCCTGGTGGCTAGTGCATGTCTGCCCCAGGGACAGGTGGCCAAGGAGCTGCTGTCTCCTTAAGCCCAGAGGCTCAGGACAGGCATGCTCTCTGCCCAGACTCCTTTCTAAGAGAGGACCACGCGCCCTGCCCACCTCATCCCCTCCTGTCTCCTTAGCTGGCCAGACTTCCTTCTCTGCACAGGGAGCTAGTGACACTTGTATTGTCACTGGCCGCTGTGCCTGCCTGGGAAGGCTCTCCTGTTTAGCAACCTTTTCCAGACCAGAAGGCCAACGGCTCCTGCTCTTCTCACTGGGCAGCTTGCTCCTGGGGAGCACCGTGAAAGACAAGTCCCTTTCCTTAAGGCTCTTTCCACAGGCGCAAGCTCGCTTCTTTCTCAGGCAGAGAGATGCACAGGCAAAGAAGTTTTCTTTCCATTCGTGTTTATTACTCCGTGCTGAGGAGACCAGCTCAGGCAACAGGAGAATCCCTCAGACCCGAATCTGGTTTCGCAAAGAATGCTATGCTTTCCCAGAGGCGATGCCCAGGGCAAAGAGGATTTCGCTCTATGACGTATGCTCCCATAGCTGCAAATACTAGGCTAAGGTAAGCAACAAAAGCAGCCCACAGAACCGACTCTGATTTCCCCGCGACTGCTATGCTTTCGCAGAAGTTTTCAGCTTGGCACGAATCGCACATCGCTGCTGTTTCCTCAGAAAGGCTTTGGGTGTTCACTCTGTCGCGGCAGGGAAGAAGAGAGGCGGGAGAGCTGGTGCCTCTTGGGACTTGCTTTCCCAGGCTTCAAGATCACGCCCGGGGTTCACCTTGCCATGCCGAACTAAGCAGACACAGTCACAACCCTGCAGCAGCGTGCATGTCTTAGCATGGCACTCTATGCCTATTACCATCTCCTGGGGTAGGTAAGGCTTTGCCTTTTGCTCTGGCGCACAGGCAGACTCGGGGTCTAGGCCAGTGCCTTCACCACAAGAGAGAGGAGGTGACAGGATCACTGCACACGCCCGGGCACTGGGACAGGGAACTGTGGGGGACTGTCTCCACTCCTTTCCCGGCACACGCACTGCCACCCACATCGCTGCCACATCTTGGTGGAAGACGGCATCTGACTGCCCGTTTCTCCATGGGTTTGTTTCTGCGCGTCCCGGGTATAGCACCTGGTGGCAAGCCCAAGTCTGCCCTTGGGACAGGTGGCCAAGGAGATGATCTCCCCTTGCGACCAGAGGCACAGGACAGGCCTGCCTTCTGCCCAGACTCCTTCCTCAGAGTGGTTCACGCTCCTCTGCCCTAACCGTCCCCTCATGTCTCCTTAGCAGCCGGGGTTCCATCGCTCCGCACATGGAGCAGGTGACACTTGTCTTGCCCTCGGCCTGCTGTTAATGCCACGGCAGGTTATCCTGCTTCCCGAGCGTTTCCTGACCCCAAGGCCAACGGCTCCTTCTCTTCTCCGGGGGCGGCGTGCTGAGCCTTCCCCACTCTTGGCTTCTCTCTCAGGCAGAGGGTATGCTAGGGCAAAGGGTATTTCGCTCCATGCGAGTATCTTCCACCGAGCTCCGGAGTCTAGCTCAGGCAAGCAGTAGCAGCATCCCCAAACCCAACTCTGATTTCCCAAGGAACGCAGTGCTTTCACAGGGAGATGCCCAGGCAATGAGGCTTTCGCTGTATGCGGGTTTCTCCCACCGTGAGACTGGGCTCAGGCAAGCAGCAGCAGCCCACAGAACATTTCTCAGCGAATGCTGTGCTTTCGCAGAGGCTTTGGCTTGGAGCGAAAAGCACTTCGCTGCTGCTTCCTCAGCAAGCCTTCAGTTGCCTCAGGGAAGAAGAGCTGCGGGAGAGCTGGTGCCTCTTGGTCCTTGCTTTCCAGGGATCCATGTTCGCGTCCTGGGATCACCCTGCCAGGCCGAACTAAGCAGACACAGCCACGATGCTGCTATAGCGCGCGAAGCCCTGGATGGCACTCTATGCACACCACCATCTCCCAGTGAAGGCATCGCTTGGCCCTATACTCTGGCGCTCAGGCGGACTCGCGGACTAGGCCAGTGCTTTCCCCACAGGAAAGGAAAGGTGACAGGTTCCCAGCACACCGCCCGTGCACTAAATAGGGAGCTTTGGGGGACTGTCCCCACTCCTTCCCCTGAAACCCCGTGCCTCCTCCAAGCTTCCACATCCTGGAGGAAGACGGCATCTGACTCCCCGTTATTTCAGGGAGCTGTTTCTGCGAGTTCCGGGTAGGCGCCTGGTGGCTAGTGCATGTCTGCCCCAGGGACAGGTGGCCAAGGAGCTGCTGTCTCCTTAAGCCCAGAGGCTCAGGACAGGCATGCTCTCTGCCCAGACTCCTTTCTAAGAGAGGACCACGCGCCCTGCCCACCTCATCCCCTCCTGTCTCCTTAGCTGGCCAGACTTCCTTCTCTGCACAGGGAGCTAGTGACACTTGTATTGTCACTGGCCGCTGTGCCTGCCTGGGAAGGCTCTCCTGCTTAGCAACCTTTTCCAGACCAGAAGGCCAACGGCTCCTGCTCTTCTCACTGGGCAGCTTGCTGCACCTTTCACAGACATGCTCCTGGGGAGCGCCGTGAAAGACAAGTCCCTTTCCTTAAGGCTCTTTCCACAGGCGCAAGCTCGCTTTTCTCTCAGGCAGAGAGATGCACAGGCAAAGAAGATTTCGTTCCATGCGGGTTTATTACACCGTGCTGAGGAGACCAGCTCAGGCAACAGGAGAATCCCTCAGACCCGAATCTGGTTTCGCAAAGAATGCTATGCTTTCCCAGAGGCGATGCCCAGGGCAAAGAGGATTTCGCTCTATGCCGTATGCTCCCATAGTGCTGCGAATACTAGGCTAAGGCAAGCAACAAAAGCAGCCCACAGAACAGACTCTGATTTCCCCGCGACTGCTATGCTTTCCAGAGGTTTTCAGCTTGGCACGAACCGCACTTCGCTGCTGTTTCCTCAGAAAGGCTTTGGGTGTTCACTCTGTCGCGGCAGGGAAGAAGAGAGGCGGGAGAGGTGGTGCCTCTTTGGACTTGCTTTCCCGGGCATCAAGATCACGCCCGGGGTTCACCTTGCTATGCCGAACGAAGCAGACACAGTCACAACCCTGCAGCAGCGTGCATGTCTTAGCATGGCACTCTATGCCTATTACCATCTCCTGGGGTAGGTAAGGCTTTGCCTTTTGCTCTGGCGCACAGGCAGACTCGGGGTCTAGGCCAGTGCCTTCACCACAGGAGAGAGGAGGTGACAGGATCACTGCACACGACCGGGCACTGGGACAGGGAACTGTGGGGGACTGTCTCCACTCCTTTCCCGGCACACGCACTGCCACCACATCGCTGCCACATCTTGGTGGAAGACGGCATCTGACTGCCCGTTTCTCCATGGGTTTGTTTCTGCGCGTTCCGGGTATAGCACCTGGTGGCAAGCCCAAGTCTGCCCTTGGGACAGGTGGCCAAGGAGATGATCTCCCCTTGCGACCAGAGGCACAGGACAGGCCTGCCTTCTGTCCAGACTCCTTCCTCAGAGTGGTTCACGCTCCTCTGCCCTAGTCGTCCCCTCATGTCTCCTTAGCAGCCGGGGTTCCATCGCTCCGCACATGGAGCAGGTGACACTTGTCTTGCCACTGGCCTGCTGTTAATGCCACGGCAGGTTATCCTGCTTCCCGAGCGTTTCCTGACCCCAAGGCCAACGGCTCCTTCTCTTCTCCGGGGGCGGCGTGCTGAGCCTTCCCCACTCTTGGCTTCTCTCTCAGGCAGAGGGTATGCTAGGGCAAAGGGTATTTCGCTCCATGCGAGTATCTTCCACCGAGCTCCGGAGTCTAGCTCAGGCAAGCAGTAGCAGCATCCCCAAACCCAACTCTGATTTCCCAAGGAACGCAGTGCTTTCACAGGGAGATGCCCAGGCAATGAGGCTTTCGCTGTATGCGGGTTTCTACCACCGTGTGACTGGGCTCAGGCAAGCAGCATCAGCCCACAGAACATTTCTCAGCGAATGCTGTGCTTTCGCAGAGGCTTTGGCTTGGAGCGAACAGCACTTCGCTGCTGCTTCCTCAGCAAGCCTTCAGTTGCCTCAGGGAAGAAGAGCTGGGGGAGAGCTGGTGCCTCTTGGTCCTTGCTTTCCAGGGATCCATGTTCGCGTCCTGGGATCACACTGCCAGGCCGAACTAAGCAACACAGCCACGATGCTGCTATAGCGCGCGTAGCCTTGGATGGCACTCTATGCACACCACCATCTCCCAGTGTAGGCATCGCTTGGCCCTTTACTCTGGTGCTCAGGCGGACTCGCGGACTAGGCCAGTGCTTTCCCCACAGGAAAGGAAAGGTGACAGGATCCCAGCACAACGCCCGTGCACTTAATAGGGAGCTTTGGGGGACTGTCCCCACTCCTTCCCCTGAAACCCCGTGCCTCCTCCAAGCTTCCACATCCTGGAGGAAGACGGCATCTGACTCCCCGTTATTTCAGGGAGCTGTTTCTGCGAGTTCAGGGTAGGCGCCTGGTGGCTAGTGCATGTCTGCCCCAGGGACAGGTGGCCAAGGAGCTGCTGTCTCCTTAAGCCCAGAGGCTCAAGACAGGCATGCTCTCTGCCCAGACTCCTTTCTAAGAGAGGACCACACGCCCTGCCCACCTCATCCCCTCCTGTCTCCTTTGCTGGCCAGACTTCCTTCTCTGCACAGGGAGCTAGTGACACTTGTATTGTCCCTGGCCGCTGTGCCTGCCTGGGAAGGCTCTCCTGCTTAGCAACCTTTTCCAGACCAGAAGGCCAACGGCTCCTGCTCTTCTCACTGGGCAGCTTGCTGCACCTTTCACAGACATGCTCCTGGGGAGCACCGTGAAAGACAAGTCCCTTTCCTTAAGGCTCTTTCCACAGGCGCAAGCTCGCTTCTCTCTCAGGCAGAGAGATGCACAGGCAAAGAAGATTTCTTTCCATGCGGGTTGATTACACCGTGCTGAGGAGACCAGCTCAGGCAACAGGAGAATCCCTCAGACCCGAATCTGGTTTCGCAAAGAATGCTATGCTTTCCCAGAGGCGATGCCCAGGGCAAAGAGGATTTCGCTCTATGCCGTATGCTCCCATAGTGCTGAGAATACTAGGCTATGGCAAGCAACACAAGCAGCCCACAGAACCGACTCTGATTTCCCCACGACTGCTATGCTTTCGCAGAAGTTTTCAGCTTGGCACGAACCGCACTTCGCTGCTGTTTCCTCAGAAAGGCTTTGGGTGTTCACTCTGTCGCGGCAGGGAAGAAGAGAGGCGGGAGAGCTGGTGCCTCTTGGGACTTGCTTTCCCAGGCTTCAAGATCACGCCCGGGGTTCACCTTGCCATGCCGAACTAAGCAGACACAGTCACAACCCTGCAGCAGCGTGCATGTCTTAGCATGGCACTCTATGCCTATTACCATCTCCTGGGGTAGGTAAGGCTTTGCCTTTTGCTCTGGCGCACAGGCAGACTCGGGGTCTAGGCCAGTGCCTTCACCACAGGAGAGAGGAGGTGACAGGATCACTGCACACGCCCGGGCACTGGGACAGGGAACTGTGGGGGACTGTCTCCACTCCTTTCCCGGCACACGCACTGCCACCCACATCGCTGCCACATCTTGGTGGAAGACGGCATCTGACTGCCCGTTTCTCCATGGGTTTGTTTCTGCGCGTCCCGGGTATAGCACCTGGTGGCAAGCCCAAGTCTGCCCTTGGGACAGGTGGCCAAGGAGATGATCTCCCCTTGCGACCAGAGGCACAGGACAGGCCTGCCTTCTGCCCAGACTCCTTCCTCAGAGTGGTTCACGCTCCTCTGCCCTAACCGTCCCCTCATGTCTCCTTAGCAGCCGGGGTTCCATCGCTCCGCACATGGAGCAGGTGACACTTGTCTTGCCCTCGGCCTGCTGTTAATGCCACGGCAGGTTATCCTGCTTCCCGAGCGTTTCCTGACCCCAAGGCCAACGGCTCCTTCTCTTCTCCGGGGGCGGCGTGCTGAGCCTTCCCCACTCTTGGCTTCTCTCTCAGGCAGAGGGTATGCTAGGGCAAAGGGTATTTCGCTCCATGCGAGTATCTTCCACCGAGCTCCGGAGTCTAGCTCAGGCAAGCAGTAGCAGCATCCCCAAACCCAACTCTGATTTCCCAAGGAACGCAGTGCTTTCACAGGGAGATGCCCAGGCAATGAGGCTTTCGCTGTATGCGGGTTTCTCCCACCGTGAGACTGGGCTCAGGCAAGCAGCAGCAGCCCACAGAACATTTCTCAGCGAATGCTGTGCTTTCGCAGAGGCTTTGGCTTGGAGCGAAAAGCACTTCGCTGCTGCTTCCTCAGCAAGCCTTCAGTTGCCTCAGGGAAGAAGAGCTGCGGGAGAGCTGGTGCCTCTTGGTCCTTGCTTTCCAGGGATCCATGTTCGCGTCCTGGGATCACCCTGCCAGGCCGAACTAAGCAGACACAGCCACGATGCTGCTATAGCGCGCGAAGCCCTGGATGGCACTCTATGCACACCACCATCTCCCAGTGAAGGCATCGCTTGGCCCTATACTCTGGCGCTCAGGCGGACTCGCGGACTAGGCCAGTGCTTTCCCCACAGGAAAGGAAAGGTGACAGGTTCCCAGCACACCGCCCGTGCACTTAATAGGGAGCTTTGGGGGACTGTCCCCACTCCTTCCCCTGAAACCCCGTGCCTCCTCCAAGCTTCCACATCCTGGAGGAAGACGGCATCTGACTCCCCGTTATTTCAGGGAGCTGTTTCTGCGAGTTCCGGGTAGGCGCCTGGTGGCTAGTGCATGTCTGCCCCAGGGACAGGTGGCCAAGGAGCTGCTGTCTCCTTAAGCCCAGAGGCTCAGGACAGGCATGCTCTCTGCCCAGACTCCTTTCTAAGAGAGGACCACGCGCCCTGCCCACCTCATCCCCTCCTGTCTCCTTAGCTGGCCAGACTTCCTTCTCTGCACAGGGAGCTAGTGACACTTGTATTGTCACTGGCCGCTGTGCCTGCCTGGGAAGGCTCTCCTGCTTAGCAACCTTTTCCAGACCAGAAGGCCAACGGCTCCTGCTCTTCTCACTGGGCAGCTTGCTGCACCTTTCACAGACATGCTCCTGGGGAGCGCCGTGAAAGACAAGTCCCTTTCCTTAAGGCTCTTTCCACAGGCGCAAGCTCGCTTTTCTCTCAGGCAGAGAGATGCAGAGGCAAAGAAGATTTCGTTCCATGCGGGTTTATTACACCGTGCTGAGGAGACCAGCTCAGGCAACAGGAGAATCCCTCAGACCCGAATCTGGTTTCGCAAAGAATGCTATGCTTTCCCAGAGGCGATGCCCAGGGCAAAGAGGATTTCGCTCTATGCCGTATGCTCCCATAGTGCTGCGAATACTAGGCTAAGGCAAGCAACAAAAGCAGCCCACAGAACAGACTCTGATTTCCCCGCGACTGCTATGCTTTCCAGAGGTTTTCAGCTTGGCACGAACCGCACTTCGCTGCTGTTTCCTCAGAAAGGCTTTGGGTGTTCACTCTGTCGCGGCAGGGAAGAAGAGAGGCGGGAGAGGTGGTGCCTCTTTGGACTTGCTTTCCCGGGCATCAAGATCACGCCCGGGGTTCACCTTGCTATGCCGAACGAAGCAGACACAGTCACAACCCTGCAGCAGCGTGCATGTCTTAGCATGGCACTCTATGCCTATTACCATCTCCTGGGGTAGGTAAGGCTTTGCCTTTTGCTCTGGCGCACAGGCAGACTCGGGGTCTAGGCCAGTGCCTTCACCACAGGAGAGAGGAGGTGACAGGATCACTGCACACGACCGGGCACTGGGACAGGGAACTGTGGGGGACTGTCTCCACTCCTTTCCCGGCACACGCACTGCCACCACATCGCTGCCACATCTTGGTGGAAGACGGCATCTGACTGCCCGTTTCTCCATGGGTTTGTTTCTGCGCGTTCCGGGTATAGCACCTGGTGGCAAGCCCAAGTCTGCCCTTGGGACAGGTGGCCAAGGAGATGATCTCCCCTTGCGACCAGAGGCACAGGACAGGCCTGCCTTCTGTCCAGACTCCTTCCTCAGAGTGGTTCACGCTCCTCTGCCCTAGTCGTCCCCTCATGTCTCCTTAGCAGCCGGGGTTCCATCGCTCCGCACATGGAGCAGGTGACACTTGTCTTGCCACTGGCCTGCTGTTAATGCCACGGCAGGTTATCCTGCTTCCCGAGCGTTTCCTGACCCCAAGGCCAACGGCTCCTTCTCTTCTCCGGGGGCGGCGTGCTGAGCCTTCCCCACTCTTGGCTTCTCTCTCAGGCAGAGGGTATGCTAGGGCAAAGGGTATTTCGCTCCATGCGAGTATCTTCCACCGAGCTCCGGAGTCTAGCTCAGGCAAGCAGTAGCAGCATCCCCAAACCCAACTCTGATTTCCCAAGGAATGCAGTGCTTTCACAGGGAGATGCCCAGGCAATGAGGCTTTCGCTGTATGCGGGTTTCTACCACCGTGTGACTGGGCTCAGGCAAGCAGCATCAGCCCACAGAACATTTCAGCGAATGCTGTGCTTTCGCAGAGGCTTTGGCTTGGAGCGAACAGCACTTCGCTGCTGCTTCCTCAGCAAGCCTTCAGTTGCCTCAGGGAAGAAGAGCTGGGGGAGAGCTGGTGCCTCTTGGTCCTTGCTTTCCAGGGATCCATGTTCGCGTCCTGGGATCACACTGCCAGGCCGAACTAAGCAGACACAGCCACGATGCTGCTATAGCGCGCGTAGCCTTGGATGGCACTCTATGCACACCACCATCTCCCAGTGTAGGCATCGCTTGGCCCTTTACTCTGGTGCTCAGGCGGACTCGCGGACTAGGCCAGTGCTTTCCCCACAGGAAAGGAAAGGTGACAGGATCCCAGCACAACGCCCGTGCACTTAATAGGGAGCTTTGGGGGACTGTCCCCACTCCTTCCCCTGAAACCCCGTGCCTCCTCCAAGCTTCCACATCCTGGAGGAAGACGGCATCTGACTCCCCGTTATTTCAGGGAGCTGTTTCTGCGAGTTCAGGGTAGGCGCCTGGTGGCTAGTGCATGTCTGCCCCAGGGACAGGTGGCCAAGGAGCTGCTGTCTCCTTAAGCCCAGAGGCTCAGGACAGGCATGCTCTCTGCCCAGACTCCTTTCTAAGAGAGGACCACACGCCCTGCCCACCTCATCCCCTCCTGTCTCCTTTGCTGGCCAGACTTCCTTCTCTGCACAGGGAGCTAGTGACACTTGTATTGTCCCTGGCCGCTGTGCCTGCCTGGGAAGGCTCTCCTGCTTAGCAACCTTTTCCAGACCAGAAGGCCAACGGCTCCTGCTCTTCTCACTGGGCAGCTTGCTGCACCTTTCACAGACATGCTCCTGGGGAGCACCGTGAAAGACAAGTCCCTTTCCTTAAGGCTCTTTCCACAGGCGCAAGCTCGCTTCTCTCTCAGGCAGAGAGATGCACAGGCAAAGAAGATTTCTTTCCATGCGGGTTGATTACACCGTGCTGAGGAGACCAGCTCAGGCAACAGGAGAATCCCTCAGACCCGAATCTGGTTTCGCAAAGAATGCTATGCTTTCCCAGAGGCGATGCCCAGGGCAAAGAGGATTTCGCTCTATGCCGTATGCTCCCATAGTGCTGAGAATACTAGGCTAAGGCAAGCAACACAAGCAGCCCACAGAACCGACTCTGATTTCCCCGCGACTGCTATGCTTTCGCAGAGGTTTTCAGCTTGGCACGAACCGCACTTCGCTGCTGTTTCTTCAGAAAGGCTTTGGGTGTTCACTCTGTCGCGGCAGGGAAGAAGAGAGGCGGGAGAGCTGGTGCCTCTTGGGACTTGCTTTCCCGGGCTTCAAGATCACGCCCGGGGTTCACTTTGCTATGCCGAACTAAGCAGACACAGTCACAACCCTGCAGCAACGTGCATGTCTTAGCATGGCACTCTATGCCTATTACCATCTCCTGGGGTAGGTAAGGCTTTGCCTTTTGCTCTGGCGCACAGGCAGACTCGAGGTCTAGGCCAGTGCCTTCACCACAGGAGAGAGGAGGTGACAGGATCACTGCACACGCCCGGGCACTGAGACAGGGAACTGTGGGGGACTGTCTCCACTCCTTTCCCGGCACACGCACTGCCACCCACATCGCTGCCACATCTTGGTGGAAGACGGCATCTGACTGCCCGTTTCTCCATGGGTTTGTTCCTGCGCGTTCCGGGTATAGCACCTGGTGGCAAGCCCAAGTCTGCCCTTGGGACAGGTGGCCAAGGAGATGATCTCCCCTTGCGACCAGAGGCACAGGACACGCCTGCCTTCTGCCCAGACTCCTTCCTCAGAGTGGTTCACGCTCCTCTGCCCTAGTCGTCCCTTCATGTCTCCTTAGCAGCCGGGGTTCCATCGCTCCGCACATGGAGCAGGTGACACTTGTCTTGCCACCGGCCTGCTGTTATTGCCACGGCAGGTTTTCCTGCTTCCCGAGCGTTTCCTGACCCCAAGGCCAACGGCTCCTTCTCTTCTCCGGGGGCGGCGTGCTGAGCCTTCCCCACTCTTGGCTTCTCTCTCAGGCAGAGGGTATGCTAGGGCAAAGGGTATTTCGCTCCATGCGAGTATCTTCCACCGAGCTCCGGAGTCTAGCTCAGGCAAGCAGTAGCAGCATCCCCAAACCCAACTCTGATTTCCCAAGGAACGCAGTGCTTTCACAGGGAGATGCCCAGGCAATGAGGCTTTCGCTGTATGCGGGTTTCTCCACCGTGAGACTGGGCTCAGGCAAGCAGCAGCATCCCACAGAACATTTCTCAGCGAATGCTGTGCTTTTTCAGAGGCTTTGGCTTGGAGCGAACAGCACTTCGCTGCTGTTTCCTCAGCAAGCCTTCAGTTGCCTCAGGGAAGAAGAGCTGCGGGAGAGCTGGTGCCTCTTGGTCCTTGCTTTCCAGGGATCCATGTTCGCGTCCTGGGATCACACTGCCAGGCCGAACTAAGCAGACACAGCCACGATGCTGCTATAGCGCGCGCAGCCTTGGATGGCACTCTATGCACACCACCATCTCCCAGTGTAGGCATCGCTTGGCCCTTTACTCTGGCGCTCAGGCGGACTCGCGGACTAGTCCAGTGCTTTCCCCACAGGAAATGAAAGGTGACAGGATCCCAGCACACCACCCGTGCACTTAATAGGGAGCTTTGGGGGACTGTCCCCACTCCTTCCCCTGAAACCCCGTGTCTCCTCCAAGCTTCCACATCCTGGAGGAAGACGGCATCTGACTCCCCGTTATTTCAGGGAGCTGTTACTGCGAGTTCAGGGTAGGCGCCTGGTGGCTAGTGCATGTCTGCCCCAGGGACAGGTGGCCAAGGAGCTGCTGTCTCCTTAAGCCCAGAGGCTCAGGACAGGCATGCTCTCTGCCCAGACTCCTTTGTAAGAGAGGACCACGCGCCCTGCCCACCACATCCCCTCCTGTCTCCTTAGCTGGCCAGACTTCCTTCTCTGCACAGGGAGCTAGTGACACTTGTATTGTCACTGGCCGCTGTGCCTGCCTGGGAAGGCTCTCCTGCTTAGCAACCTTTTCCAGACCAGAAGGCCAACGGCTCCTGCTCTTCTCACTGGGCAGCTTGCTGCACCTTTCACAGACATGCTCCTGGGGAGCGCCGTGGAAGACAAGTCCCTTTCCTTAAGGCTCTTTCCACAGGCGCAAGCTCGCTTCCCTCTCAGGCAGAGAGATGCACAGGCAAAGAAGATTTCGTTCCATGCGGGTTTATTACACCGTGCTGAGGAGACCAGCTCAGGCAACAGGAGAATCCCTCAGACCCGAATCTGGTTTCGCAAAGAATGCTATGCTTTCCCAGAGGCGATGCCCAGGGCAAAGAGGATTTCGCTCTATGCCGTATGCTCCCATAGTGCTGCGAATACTAGGCTAAGGCAAGCAACAAAAGCAGCCCACAGAACCGACTCTGATTTCCCCGCGACTGCTATGCTTTCGCAGAGGTTTTCAGCTTGGCACGAACCGCACTTCGCTGCTGTTTCCTCAGAAAGGCTTTGGGTGTTCACTCTGTCGCGGCGGGGAAGAAGAGAGGCGGGAGAGCTGGTGCCTCTTGGGACTTGCTTTCCCGGGCTTCAAGATCACGCCCAGGGTTCACCTTGCTATGCCGTACTAAGCAGACACAGTCACAACCCTGCAGCAGCGTGCATGTCTTAGCATGGCACTCTATGCCTATTACCATCTCCTGGGGTAGGTAAGGCTTTACCTTTTGCTCTGGCGCACAGGCAGACTCGGGGTCTAGGCCAGTGCCTTCACCACAGGAGAGAGGAGGTGACAGGATCACTGCACACGACCGGGCACTGGGACAGGGAACTGTGGGGGACTGTCTCCACTCCTTTCCCGGCACACGCACTGCCACCACATCGCTGCCACATCTTGGTGGAAGACGACATCTGACTGCCCGTTTCTCCATGGGTTTGTTTCTGCGCGTTCCGGGTATAGCACCTGGTGGCAAGCCCAAGTCTGCCCTTGGGATAGGTGGCCAAGGAGATGATCTCCCCTTGCGACCAGAGGCACAGGACAGGCCTGCCTTCTGTCCAGACTCCTTCCTCAGAGTGGTTCACGCTCCTCTGCCCTAGTCGTCCCCTCATGTCTCCTTAGCAGCCGGGGTTCCATCGCTCCGCACATGGAGCAGGTGACACTTGTCTTGCCACTGGCCTGCTGTAATGCCACGGCAGGTTATCCTGCTTCCCGAGCGTTTCCTGACCCCAAGGCCAACGGCTCCTTCTCTTCTCCGGGGGCGGCGTGCTGAGCCTTCCCCACTCTTGGCTTCTCTCTCAGGCAGAGAGTATGCTAGGGCAAAGGGTATTTCGCTCCATGCGAGTATCTTCCACCGAGCTCCGGAGTCTAGCTCAGGCAAGCAGTAGCAGCATCCCCAAACCCAACTCTGATTTCCCAAGGAACGCAGTGCTTTCACAGGGAGATGCCCAGGCAATGAGGCTTTCGCTGTATGCGGGTTTCTCCCACCGTGTGACTGGGCTCAGGCAAGCAGCATCAGCCCACAGAACATTTCTCAGCGAATGCTGTGCTTTCGCAGATGCTTTGGCTTGGAGCGAAAAGCACTTCGCTGCTGCTTCCTCAGCAAGCCTTCAGTTGCCTCAGGGAAGAAGAGCTGCGGGAGAGCTGGTGCCTCTTGGTCCTTGCTTTCCAGGGATCCATGTTCGCGTCCTGGGATCACACTGCCAGGCCGAACTAAACAGACACAGCCATGATGTTGCTATAGCGCGCGTAGCCTTGGATGGCACTCTATGCACACCACGATCTCCCAGTGTAGGCATCGCTTGGCCCTGTACTCTGGTGCTCAGGCGGACTCGCGGACTAGGCCAGTGCTTTCCCCACAGGAAAGGAAAGGTGACAGGATCCCAGCACACCCCCCTTGCACTTAATAGGGAGCTTTGGGGGACTGTCCCCACTCCTTCCCCTGAAACCCCGTGCCTCCTCCAAGCTTCCACATCCTGGAGGAAGACGGCATCTGACTCCCCGTTATTTCAGGGAGCTGTTTCTGCGAGTTCAGGGTAGGCGCCTGGTGGCTAGTGCATGTCTGCCCCAGGGACAGGTGGCCAAGGAGCTGCTGTCTCCTTAAGCCCAGAGGCTCAGGACAGGCATGCTCTCTGCCCAGACTCCTTTCTAAGAGAGGACCACACGCCCTGCCCACCTCATCCCCTCCTGTCTCCTTTGCTGGCCAGACTTCCTTCTCTGCACAGGGAGCTAGTGACACTTGTATTGTCACTGGCCGCTGTGCCTGCCTGGGAAGGCTCTCCTGCTTAGCAACCTTTTCCAGACCAGAAGGCCAACGGCTCCTGCTCTTCTCACTGGGCAGCTTGCTGCACCTTTCACAGACATGCTCCTGGGGAGCACCGTGAAAGACAAGTCCCTTTCCTTAAGGCTCTTTCCACAGGCGCAAGCTCGCTTCTCTCTCAGGCAGAGAGATGCACAGGCAAAGAAGATTTCGTTCCATGCGGGTTTATTACACCGTGCTGAGGAGACCAGCTCAGGCAACAGGAGAATCCCTCAGACCCGAATCTGGTTTCGCAAAGAATGCTATGCTTTCCCAGAGGCGATGCCCAGGGCAAAGAGGATTTCGCTCTATGCCGTATGCTCCCATAGTGCTGCGAATACTAGGCTAAGGCAAGCAACAAAAGCAGCCCACAGAACAGACTCTGATTTCCCCGCGACTGCTATGCTTTCGCAGAGGTTTTCAGCTTGGCACGAACCGCACTTCGCTGCTGTTTCTTCAGAAAAACTTTGGGTGTTCACTCTGTCGCGGCAGGGAAGAAGAGAGGCGGGAGAGCTGGTGCCTCTTGGGACTTGCTTTCCCGGGCTTCAAGATCACTCCCAGGGTTCACCTTGCTATGCCGAACTAAGCAGACACAGTCCCAACCCTGCAGCAGCGTGCATGTCTTAGCATGGCACTCTATGCCTATTACCATCTCCTGGGGTAGGAAAGGCTTTGCCTTTTGCTCTGGCGCACAGGCAGACTCGGGGTTTAGGCCAGTGCCTTCACCACAGGAGAGAGGAGGTGACAGGATCACTGCACACGCCCGGGCACTGGGACAGGGAACTGTGGGGGACTGTCTCCACTCCTTTCCCGGCACACGCACTGCCACCACATCGCTGCCACATCTTGGTGGAAGACGGCATCTGACTGCCCGTTTCTCCATGGGTTTGTTTCTGCGCGTTCCGGGTATAGCACCTGGTGGCAAGCCCAAGTCTGCCCTTGGGACAGGTGGCCAAGGAGATGATCTCCCCTTGCGACCAGAGGCACAGGACAGGCCTGCCTTCTGTCCAGACTCCTTCCTCAGAGTGGTTCACGCTCCTCTGCCCTAGTCGTCCCCTCATGTCTCCTTAGCAGCCGGGGTTCCATCGCTCCGCACATGGAGCAGGTGACACTTGTCTTGCCACTGGCCTGCTGTTAATGCCACGGCAGGTTATCCTGCTTCCCGAGCGTTTCCTGACCCCAAGGCCAACGGCTCCTTCTCTTCTCCGGGGGCGGCGTGCTGAGCCTTCCCCACTCTTGGCTTCTCTCTCAGGCAGAGGGTATGCTAGGGCAAAGGGTATTTCGCTCCATGCGAGTATCTTCCACCGAGCTCCGGAGTCTAGCTCAGGCAAGCAGTAGCAGCATCCCCAAACCCAACTCTGATTTCCCAAGGAACGCAGTGCTTTCACAGGGAGATGCCCAGGCAATGAGGCTTTCGCAGTATGCGGGTTTCTACCACCGTGTGACTGGGCTCAGGCAAGCAGCATCAGCCCACAGAACATTTCTCAGCGAATGCTGTGCTTTCGCAGATGCTTTGGCTTGGAGCGAACAGCACTTCACTGCTGCTTCCTCAGCAAGCCTTCAGTTGCCTCAGGGAAGAAGAGCTGCGGGAGAGCTGGTGCCTCTTGGTCCTTGCTTTCCAGGGATCCATGTTCACGTCCTGGGATCACACTGCCAGGCCGAACTAAGCAGACACAGCCACGATGCTGCTATAGCGCGCGTAGCCTTGGATGGCACTCTATGCACACCACGATCTCCCAGTGTAGGCATCGCTTGGCCCTTTACTCTGGTGCTCAGGCGGACTCGCGGACTAGGCCAGTGCTTTCCCCACAGGAAATGAAAGGTGACAGGATCCCAGCACACCACCCGTGCACTTAATAGGGAGCTTTGGGGGACTGTCCCCACTCCTTCCCCTGAAACCCCGTGCCTCCTCCAAGCTTCCACATCCTGGAGGAAGACGGCATCTGACTCCCCGTTATTTCAGGGAGCTGTTTCTGCGAGTTCAGGGTAGGCGCCTGGTGGCTAGTGCATGTCTGCCCCAGGGACAGGTGGCCAAGGAGCTGCTGTCTCCTTAAGCCCAGAGGCTCAGGACAGGCATGCTCTCTGCCCAGACTCCTTTCTAAGAGAGGACCACACGCCCTGCCCACCTCATCCCCTCCTGTCTCCTTTGCTGGCCAGACTTCCTTCTCTGCACAGGGAGCTAGTGACACTTGTATTGTCACTGGCCGCTGTGCCTGCCTGGGAAGGCTCTCCTGCTTAGCAACCTTTTCCAGACCAGAAGGCCAACGGCTCCTGCTCTTCTCACTGGGCAGCTTGCTGCACCTTTCACAGACATGCTCCTGGGGAGCACCGTGAAAGACAAGTCCCTTTCCTTAAGGCTCTTTCCACAGGCGCAAGCTCGCTTCTCTCTCAGGCAGAGAGATGCACAGGCAAAGAAGAATTCGTTCCATGCGGGTTTATTACACCGTGCTTAGGAGACCAGCTCAGGCAACAGGAGAATCCCTCAGACCCGAATCTGGTATCGCAAAGAATGCTCTGCATTCCCAGAGGCGATGCCCAGGGCAAAGAGGATTTCGCTCTATGCCGTATGCTCCCATAGTGCTGCGAATACTAGGCTAAGGCAAGCAACAAAAGCAGCCCACAGAACCGACTCTGATTTCCCCGCGACTGCTATGCTTTCGCAGAGGTTTTCAGCTTGGCACGAACCGCACTTCGCTGCTGTTTCCTCAGAAAAACTTTGGGTGTTCACTCTTTCGCGGCAGGGAAGAAGAGAGGTGGGAGAGCTAGTGCCTCTTGGGACTTGCTTTCCCGGGCTTCAAGATCACGCCCGGGGTTCACCTTGCTATGCCGAACTAAGCAGACACGGTCCCAACCCTGCAGCAGCGTGCATGTCTTAGCATGGCACTCTATGCCTATTACCATCTCCTGGGGTAGGAAAGACTTTGCCTTTTGCTCTGGCGCACAGGCAGACTCGGGGTCTAGGCCAGTGCCTTCACCACAGGAGAGAGGAGGTGACAGGATCACTGCACACGCCCGGGCACTGGGACAGGGAACTGTGGGGGACTGTCTCCACTCCTTTCCCGGCACACGCACTGCCACCCACATCGCTGCCACATCTTGGTGGAAGACGGCATCTGACTGCCCGTTTCTCCATGGGTTTGTTTCTGCGCGTTCCGGGTATAACACCTGGTGGCAAGCCCAAGTCTGCCCTTGGGACAGGTGGCCAAGGAGATGATCTCCCCTTGCGACCAGAGGCACAGGACAGGCCTGCCTTCTGCCCAGACTCCTTCCTCAGAGTGGTTCACGCTCCTCTGCCCTAGTCGTCCCCTCATGTCTCCTTAGCAGCCGGGGTTCCATCGCTCCGCACATGGAGCAGGTGACACTTGTCTTGCCACCGGCCTGCTGTTAATGCCACGGCAGGTTATCCTGCTTCCCGAGCGTTTCCTGACCCCAAGGCCAACGGCTCCTTCTCTTCTCCGGGGGCGGCGTGCTGAGCCTTCCCCACTCTTGGCTTCTCTCTCAGGCAGAGGGTATGCTAGGGCAAAGGGTATTTCGCTCCATGTGAGTATCTTCCACCGAGCTCCGGAGTCTAGCTCAGGCAAGCAGTAGCAGCATCCCCAAACCCAACTCTGATTTCCCAAGGAACGCAGTGCTTTCACAGGGAGATGCCCAGGCAATGAGGCTTTCGCTGTATGCGGGTTTCTCCCACCGTGAGACTGGGCTCAGGCAAGCAGCAGCAGCCCACAGAACATTTCTCAGCGAATGCTGTGCTTTTGCAGAGGATTTGGCTTTGAGCGAACAGCACCTCGCTGCTGCTTCCTCAGCAAGCCTTCAGTTGCCTCAGGGAAGAAGAGCTGCGGGAGAGCTGGTGCCTCTTGGTCCTTGCTTTCCAGGGATCCATGGTCGCGTCCTGGGATCACCCTGCCAGGCCGAACTAAGCAGACACAGCCACGATGCTGCTATAGCGCGCGTAGCCTTGGATAGCACTCTATGCACACCACCACCTCCCAGTGTAGGCATCGCTTGGCCCTTTACTCTGGATCTCAGGCGGACTCGCGGACTAGGCCAGTGCTTTCCTCACAGGAAAGGAAAGTTGACAGGATCCCAGCACACCACCCGTGCACTTAATAGGGAGCCTTGTGGGACTGTCCCCACTCCTTCCCCTGAAACCCCGTGCCTCCTCCAAGCTTCCACATCCTGGAGGAAGACGGCATCTGACTCCCCGTTATTTCAGGGAGCTGTTTCTGCGAGTTCAGGGTAGGCGCCTGGTGGCTAGTGCATGTCTGCCCCAGGGACAGGTGGCCAAGGAGCTGCTGTCTCCTTAAGCCCAGAGGCTCAGGACAGGCATGCTCTCTGCCCAGACTCCTTTCTAAGAGAGGACCACGCGCCCTGCCCACCTCATCCCCTCCTGTCTCCTTAGCTGGCCAGACTTCCTTCTCTGCACAGGGAGCTAGTGACACTTGTATTGTCACTGGCCGCTGTGCCTGCCTGGGAAGGCTCTCCTGCTTAGCAACCTTTTCCAGACCAGAAGGCCAACGGCTCCTGCTCTTCTCACTGGGCAGCTTGCTCCTGGGGAGCACCGTGAAAGACAAGTCCCTTTCCTTAAGGCTCTTTCCACAGGCGCAAGCTCGCTTCTCTCTCAGGCAGAGAGATGCACAGGCAAAGAAGATTTCGTTCCATGCGGGTTTATTACACCGTGCTGAGGAGACCAGCTCAGGCAACAGGAGAATCCCTCAGACCCGAATCTGGTTTCGCAAAGAATGCTATGCTTTCCCAGAGGCGATGCCCAGGGCAAAGAGGATTTCGCTCTATGCCGTATGCTCCCATAGTGCTGCGAATACTAGGCTAGGCAAGCAACAAAAGCAGCCCACAGAACCGACTCTGATTTCCCCGCGACTGCTATGCTTTCGCAGAGGTTTTCAGCTTGGCACGAACCGCACTTCGCTGCTGTTTCCTCAGAAAAACTTTGGGTGTTCACTCTTTCGCGGCAGGGAAGAAGAGAGGCGGGAGAGCTGGTGCCTCTTGGGACTTGCTTTCCCGGGCTTCAAGATCACGCCCGGGGTTCACCTTGCTATGCCGAACTAAGCAGACACGGTCCCAACCCTGCAGCAGCGTGCATGTCTTAGCATGGCACTCTATGCCTATTACCATCTCCTGGGGTAGGAAAGACTTTGCCTTTTGCTCTGGCGCACAGGCAGACTCGGGGTCTAGGCCAGTGCCTTCACCACAGGAGAGAGGAGGTGACAGGATCACTGCACACGCCCGGGCACTGGGACAGGGAACTGTGGGGGACTGTCTCCACTCCTTTCCCGGCACACGCACTGCCACCCACATCGCTGCCACATCTTGGTGGAAGACGGCATCTGACTGCCCGTTTCTCCATGGGTTTGTTTCTGCGCGTTCCGGGTATAACACCTGGTGGCAAGCCCAAGTCTGCCCTTGGGACAGGTGGCCAAGGAGATGATCTCCCCTTGCGACCAGAGGCACAGGACAGGCCTGCCTTCTGCCCAGACTCCTTCCTCAGAGTGGTTCACGCTCCTCTGCCCTAGTCGTCCCCTCATGTCTCCTTAGCAGCCGGGGTTCCATCGCTCCGCACATGGAGCAGGTGACACTTGTCTTGCCACCGGCCTGCTGTTAATGCCACGGCAGGTTATCCTGCTTCCCGAGCGTTTCCTGACCCCAAGGCCAACGGCTCCTTCTCTTCTCCGGGGGCGGCGTGCTGAGCCTTCCCCACTCTTGGCTTCTCTCTCAGGCAGAGGGTATGCTAGGGCAAAGGGTATTTCGCTCCATGTGAGTATCTTCCACCGAGCTCCGGAGTCTAGCTCAGGCAAGCAGTAGCAGCATCCCCAAACCCAACACTGATTTCCCAAGGAACGCAGTGCTTTCACAGGGAGATGCCCAGGCAATGAGGCTTTCGCTGTATGCGGGTTTCTCCCACCGTGAGACTGGGCTCAGGCAAGCAGCAGCAGCCCACAGAACATTTCTCAGCGAATGCTGTGCTTTTGCAGAGGATTTGGCTTTGAGCGAACAGCACCTCGCTGCTGCTTCCTCAGCAAGCCTTCAGTTGCCTCAGGGAAGAAGAGCTGCGGGAGAGCTGGTGCCTCTTGGTCCTTGCTTTCCAGGGATCCATGGTCGCGTCCTGGGATCACCCTGCCAGGCCGAACTAAGCAGACACAGCCACGATGCTGCTATAGCGCGCGTAGCCTTGGATAGCACTCTATGCACACCACCACCTCCCAGTGTAGGCATCGCTTGGCCCTTTACTCTGGATCTCAGGCGGACTCGCGGACTAGGCCAGAGCTTTCCTCACAGGAAAGGAAAGTTGACAGGATCCCAGCACACCACCCGTGCACTTAATAGGGAGCCTTGTGGGACTGTCCCCACTCCTTCCCCTGAAACCCCGTGCCTCCTCCAAGCTTCCACATCCTGGAGGAAGACGGCATCTGACTCCCCGTTATTTCAGGGAGCTGTTTCTGCGAGTTCAGGGTAGGCGCCTGGTGGCTAGTGCATGTCTGCCCCAGGGACAGGTGGCCAAGGAGCTGCTGTCTCCTTAAGCCCAGAGGCTCAGGACAGGCATGCTCTCTGCCCAGACTCCTTTCTAAGAGAGGACCACGCGCCCTGCCCACCTCATCCCCTCCTGTCTCCTTAGCTGGCCAGACTTCCTTCTCTGCACAGGGAGCTAGTGACACTTGTATTGTCACTGGCCGCTGTGCCTGCCTGGGAAGGCTCTCCTGCTTAGCAACCTTTTCCAGACCAGAAGGCCAACGGCTCCTGCTCTTCTCACTGGGCAGCTTGCTCCTGGGGAGCACCGTGAAAGACAAGTCCCTTTCCTTAAGGCTCTTTCCACAGGCGCAAGCTCGCTTCTCTCTCAGGCAGAGAGATGCACAGGCAAAGAAGATTTCGTTCCATGCGGGTTTATTACACCGTGCTGAGGAGACCAGCTCAGGCAACAGGAGAATCCCTCAGACCCGAATCTGGTTTCGCAAAGAATGCTATGCTTTCCCAGAGGCGATGCCCAGGGCAAAGAGGATTTCGCTCTATGCCGTATGCTCCCATAGTGCTGCGAATACTAGGCTAGGCAAGCAACAAAAGCAGCCCACAGAACCGACTCTGATTTCCCCGCGACTGCTATGCTTTCGCAGAGGTTTTCAGCTTGGCACGAACCGCACTTCGCTGCTGTTTCCTCAGAAAAACTTTGGGTGTTCACTCTTTCGCGGCAGGGAAGAAGAGAGGCGGGAGAGCTGGTGCCTCTTGGGACTTGCTTTCCCGGGCTTCAAGATCACGCACGGGGTTCACCTTGCTATGCCGAACTAAGCAGACACGGTCCCAACCCTGCAGCAGCGTGCATGTCTTAGCATGGCACTCTATGCCTATTACCATCTCCTGGGGTAGGAAAGACTTTGCCTTTTGCTCTGGCGCACAGGCAGACTCGGGGTCTAGGCCAGTGCCTTCACCACAGGAGAGAGGAGGTGACAGGATCACTGCACACGCCCGGGCACTGGGACAGGGAACTGTGGGGGACTGTCTCCACTCCTTTCCCGGCACACGCACTGCCACCCACATCGCTGCCACATCTTGGTGGATGACGGCATCTGACTGCCCGTTTCTCCATGGGTTTGTTTCTGCGCGTTCCGGGTATAGCACCTGGTGGCAAGCCCAAGTCTGCCCTTGGGACAGGTGGCAAAGGAGATGATCTCCCCGTGCGACCAGAGGCACAGGACAGGCCTGCCTTCTGCCCAGACTCCTTCCTCAGAGTGGTTCACGCTCCTCTGCCCTAGTCGTCCCCTCATGTCTCCTTAGCAGCCGGGGTTCCATAGATCGGCACATGGAGCAGGTGACACTTGTCTTGCCACCGGCCTGCTGTTAATGCCACGGCAGGTTATCCTGCTTCCCGAGCGTCCTGACCCCAAGGCCAACGGCTCCTTCTCTTCTCCGGGGGCGGCGGCTGAGCCTTCCCCACTCTTGGCTTCTCTCTCAGGCAGAGGGTATGCTAGGGCAAAGGGTATTTCGCTCCATGCGAGTATCTTCCACCGAGCTCCGGAGTCTAGCTCAGGCAAGCAGTAGCAGCATCCCCAAACCAACTCTGATTTCCCAAGGAACGCAGTGCTTTCACAGGGAGATGAAGCTTTCGCTGTATGCAGGTTTCTCCCACCGTGAGACTGGGCTCAGGCAAGCAGCAGCAGCCCACAGAACATTTCTCAGCGAATGCTGTGCTTTCGCAGAGGCTTTGGCTTGGAGCGAACAGCACTTCGCTGCTGCTTCCTCAGCAAGCCTTCAGTTGCCTCAGGGAAGAAGAGCTGTGGGAGAGCTGGTGCCTCTTGGTCCTTGCTTTCCAGGGATCCATGTTCGCGTCCTGGGATCACCCTGCCAGGCCGAACTAAGCAGACACAGCCACGATGCTGCTATAACGCGCGTAGCCTTGGATGGCACTCTATGCACACCACCATCTCCCAGTGTAGGCATCGCTTGGCCCTTTACTCTGGATCTCAGGCGGACTCGCGGACTAGGCCAGTGCTTTCCCCACAGGAAAGGAAAGGTGACAGGATCCCAGCACACCGCCCGTGCACTTAATAGGGAGCTTTGGGGGACTGTCCCCACTCCTTCCCCTGAAACCCCGTGCCTCCTCCAAGCTTCCACATCCTGGAGGAAGACGGCATCTGACTCCGCGTTTTTTCAGGGAGCTGTTTCTGCGAGTTCAGGGTAGGCGCCTGGTGGCTAGTGCATGTCTGCCCCAGGGACAGGTGGCCAAGGAGCTGCTGTCTCCTTAAGCCCAGAGGCTCAGGACAGGCATGCTCTCTGCCCAGACTCCTTTCTAAGAGAGGACCACACGCCCTGCCCACCACATCCCCTCCTGTCTCCTTAGCTGGCCAGACTTCCTTCTCTGCACAGGGAGCTAGTGACACTTGTATTGTCACTGGCCGCTGTGCCTGCCTGGGAAGGCTCTCCTGCTTAGCAACCTTTTCCAGACCAGAAGGCCAACGGCTCCTGCTCTTCTCACTGGGCAGCTTGCTCCTGGGGAGCACCGTGAAAGACAAGTCCCTTTCCTTAAGGCTCTTTCCACAGGCGCAAGCTCGCTTCTCTCTCAGGCAGAGAGATGCACAGGCAAAGAAGATTTCGTTCCATGCGGGTTTATTACACCGTGCTGAGGAGACCAGCTCAGGCAACAGTAGAATCCCTCAGACCCGAATCTGGTTTCGCAAAGAATGCTATGCTTTCCCAGAGGCGATGCCCAGGGCAAAGAGGATTTCGCTCTATGCCGTATGCTCCCATAGTGCTGCGAATACTAGGCTAAGGCAAGCAACAAAAGCAGCCCACAGAACCGACTCTGATTTCCCCGCGACTGCTATGCTTTCGCAGAGGTTTTCAGCTTGGCACGAACCGCACTTCGCTGCTGTTTCTTCAGAAAAACTTTGGGTGTTCACTCTGTCGCGGCAGGGAAGAAGAGAGGCGGGAGAGCTGGTGCCTCTTGGGACTTGCTTTCCCGGGCTTCAAGATCACGCCCGGGGTTCACCTTGCTATGCCGAACTAAGCAGACACAGTCCCAACCCTGCAGCAGCGTGCATGTCTTAGCATGGCACTCTATGCCTATTACCATCTCCTGGGGTAGGAAAGTCTTTGCCTTTTGCTCTGGCGCACAGGCAGACTCGGGGTCTAGGCCAGTGCCTTCACCACAGGAGAGAGGAGGTGACAGGATCACTGCACACGCCCGGGCACTGGGACAGGGAACTGTGGGGGACTGTCTCCACTCCTTTCCCGGCACACGCACTGCCACCCACATCGCTGCCACATCTTGGTGGAAGACGGCATCTGACTGCCCGTTTCTCCATGGGTTTGTTTCTGCGCGTTCCGGGTATAGCACCTGGTGGCAAGCCCAAGTCT